>NC_061115.1:172544094-172695592 GCF_002878395.1 Capsicum annuum | reverse complement strand
AGAACTCCAAGAACCATCATTCAAAGGCACGATTAATATCTTAAAAACGAGTATCGATCTAAAGTTCATCTTTCAAGGTATGTGGGGTTTTTAAACAAGAACTCTCTTTCGTTCTTGTGCCCAAAAGTAATTTTCTTTACAAAGGCATAATTTTTATTTGATTTTTATGAATTTGAAGCATAAAACCATATCTTATGATGATTATTATGAAATCTTGATGTTTATGATTTTGAAAGATGAATTTACATGTGTGGAGATATAAAGCATGAATCTAGAACGATATTTATCATGATTTTGATATTTGGGTCATGAATCCCCATTGGAAATTCTGTTTTTTTAAGAAAGTGTGTGTTATAAGCACGTTGATGTTGAATATTTGAGATATTTTAAATGATTTGACCTTTTGGTCTTAATGGAGTTGTTTTGAACTCGAGTGAGAAAGAAATCCACAACGTAGTAGATTTTGATAGATGGGAAGCATGATGGCTCCGAATGTATATATATATATTACTGAAATTGTTTTGTTTCGAATTGTCTTTGAAATGATCTGAGCTAAGTCCGAGAGAAATCTTTAGCACCAAGTGGGAGGTATAAAACGACCTTACTTCCCTAGAACTACATGACCCCATAGGAGTGAGCCTGAGGCTGATTTATATAGTGATCACTAGTTTGTGTGGATTTGATATCGATACTCCTACTGTGATGACAAGGATAGGAAGGCTCTCCCCAACATGGGTTGTACGTTGGACTCCATGTAGCTCACATGGTGTATGTCTGTTATAGGATCTCTCAGTGTGTGTGTGTGTTTCCTTGTGTCTATGGTGAATGGTGAAGTTATTTGAAAGTGGAATTGTGATAGTTATTCTTTCAAAAGATTTAAGTGATATTTACATTATGAGAATTGATATTCTTGATAAACTGAAAGTGATTGACAAATTATATGATGACTCACATATGTTATTGTACTTATTTCATCCTCTCATGATTATGATGATTTTCTTTGGGCTATGTGAGTCTTTCATACATCCTGCATATTTCTTATAAATATTTATGATGATGATGTTTATAAAACTGCATACACCCCCATATACTCGGTTCCTTTCCATGGTACTGACCTATATCTTTGGATGTAGGCTGCATTTTCTCAGAATGTAGGTTTAGGTGCTCAGTTCCAAGTTTGACAGTCATTCTTCGAGCACACTGTTCTACATCCTCTGTCGTGGTGAGTCCTCATGTTCGGAGGACGTGATGTCTGATGTTGGTTTCACAGAATTTTTTACATTTGATAACTTAGTATGAGTCAGTTGGGGTATGTCTCAATGACTCGCTGGTTTATTGATTTTCTTAGAGGCTTGTCAAACTAGTATAGATATTGGGAGTTGACTAATAAGTCGTATTTTGTTATCTTTCTGAAATTCTTTTATTCTTGGATGATGATTACTCTGTTGATATTTGAGGGTTATTTATGGAAACCCCGTTGATTCGTGCTGAACTGAATGAAAATGGCTCAAAGGGTTAGCTTGGGGCTACTCGTAGCCTCAAGCACCGTGTGACGCTCCGGAACCCATTTTCGAGGCGTTACAAGAGGGTACTTGTTCTTGACTGTGACCTTATTAATCTGACAATAGTCAATGCACATACGTAAAGAACCATCTTTCTTTCGCATGAAAAGGACAGGTGCACCCCAAGGAGATACACTAGGCCTTATAAAACCTTTGTCTAAGATTTCTTTGAGTTTTTATTTCAACTCCTTAAGCTCTACAGGTGCCATGCGGTAGGGAGGAATGGAAATAGGCTGAGTGTCGGGAAGAAGATCGATCTTGAATTCTATCTCTCTATCGGGAGGTACCCCTGGGAGATCTTCCGAAAAGACATCAGGAAACTCATTGACAATGTTACTGAATGGATAGTTGGGGTTTCAGACTTAGTGTCCTAAATCTAACCAAGTGATAAAAGCAACCCTTAGATAAAAGCTTCCAGGCTTTGAGATAAGAAATAAAATGACTCTTGGGAGGTAATGAACTCCCTAACCACTCAAAAATTGGTTCATCTAGAAACTGAAATTTGACTACACGAGTACGACAATCTATAGACACATAGAAGGAGTGAAGCCAGTCCATACCCATGATAACATCAAAATCAACCATCTCTAACTCTATCAAATCAGCAAGTGTGAATCTATGAAGGACTGTAATAGGACAATTCTGGTATACTTGCTTAGCAACAACACACTCCCCTACTGGGGTAGAAACTAGAATAGGCTCAGAAATACTTTCGAGACTCTTCTCAAACTTCACAGCAACAAGTGGGGTCATATAAGAAAAACTTGACCCGAGGTCCAATAACATTTATACATCAAAATGAAATACACAGAGAATACCAGTAATAAAATCGGGAGATACCTCCTACTCATGACAGGAAGGTAAGGCATAGAACCTATTTTGGCGCTGACCGCCAGTAGTACTAGAAGAAGTGCCCTGAGAAGGAAATGGACGGGCTACAAAAGCTGATGCACTAATGTCCTGGGTCTGGGGTTCGGTATCTCTGCTTCCCTTCCTGGTATGAGGGCACTCTCTAAGCCTGTGGCCTATCTTGCCACACCCAAAACAACCATGCTATTCAGCCAAACACTCACCCGAATAGATCCTACCACACTTGGTATAAGGAGGGAAGTTGGGCTTACTGCTCACACTCAGCTGAAGCTTGGACATAGAAGACCTATTTCCCTACTCTAGCCTACCTCTAGGCACTGGGGTACTAGTAGATGAGGGTGCTGGAATAGAAGAATGACTCTGGAACTGAGGGCGGTTCCATCCCTAGGATCTAGCCTGACCATATTCGTGTTGTTCAGACCTTGCTGTCTTATTACCTCTTGCTCTATCTCTTTCCCTTATCTTATCCTCCTCTATTTGTTTCGTATAGATCATCAGCCTAGACAAATCCATCTCCTTGTTCAACATAGTAGTGCGGTATTCTTTCAGTAATAAGCCCGACGCAACTGCCACAAACTTTCTCATACCAGTTTGGGTGTAGGAGATCAAGTCAGCCGCATATTTTGCTATCTGATTGAACTTTAAGCAGTACTCCTCAACAGTCATAGAGCCCTATCTCAAGTTCATAAAATCTTCAATCTTCGCATCTCTTAACTCCAAAGAAAAGAACCTATCCAAGAATGCATCTTGGAATATTTGCCAGGTAATGGGAGCGTCATCCTCTCCTTTACCCTTCCTCCAAGAAACCACCCAGTCATACGCAATGTCCTTCAACCTATAAGATGCTAACTCTACATAATCTTCTTCAGACACACGCATTGTTTGTGTGATCTTCCTTATCTCCTCAAGTTATAACTGTAGGTCTTCCCCTGCCTTTGACCCATAAAAATCTGGTGTACTCATCCACATAAAGTCACGAATTATGGCAGTAACTAAGTCACCTCCCTGCTTCTGAGAAGCTACGGCCTGATTGTCCTGGACAGTGATTTCTTGGGCCAGTGCCTAGAAGGCTGCCCTGAATTGGGCGTGGGACACTTTTTTATTAAGAGGATCAGCAGGCTGAGATTGCTGATTGTTGTTATTTCTTCGAGCTCGGCGGGGAGGCATATTCTGAAATAAGAGAGCATGGATTAATAGCCGAGAGAGACAACTTAAGCACGATGGACTTGAGAGGAAGAATTGACTTGTTCCTAAAATATTATGTAGATTCTTGCTCATAGATGTGGCGCGCTATACACAGATAATCAAGACTCTACTTAACGCGGCTTGTTAGACTCCCTATGACTCTTTGACCTTACGCTTTGATACCATGTTTGTAATGCCCCACAATTGGGTCCCAGAACGTCACATAGTGCTTAAGGCTACAAGTAGCCCCAAGCTAACCCTTTGAGCCTTCTACTTCATATATTAGCTTACATAAAGATAAAAAGCATGAACTCAACACTGTGACATCATAAAATGAGAAATATGAATGAAATACTTGGTCTGAACAAACTACAACTCAAAGAAAATTTTGAAGTGCTGATAATCTGATGACTAGTCTGACAAACCTCTACTGCTCCAAACTAGGGAGCCATTAGGACAGGTCCCCAACTGACTCATACTCAACTGACAAAAATTAAATAGCTACTAAATAGAACTGGAAGTCTGAGAATAATCGATCCCCGAAACATGAGGACTCACCACGGTTGATATGTAGATAGTAGTGCTCGAAAGGATCACTGGTCAGGCTGAGACTGAGCACCTAAACCTACATTAAAAGAATATATGGCACACAGACAAAATATATGGGTCAGTAATTTAGGAATATATTGAGCATATGGGGGAATGTGCAGTTAAAATACTCAATATGATAAGCTTTTATAGAAAACCTGCATAATGTAAAACATACTGACATAGCTTGAAATAAATATATACCACAAGACTCATAAATCATCATGCTTTTACGTAAAACCTCAAATTATCATAACACCTGAAATTATTAGGACCATAGCTTCCAAAACACTTATACTTTCAAAACTTTGTAACTTTAAGACTAAAACTCTTTGTAACTTGGAAGACTTTAGAACTTAGAGAAATTTAGGAACTTAGGGAGTTCCTCTTAACCGACATAAACTATGTGAGCTACATAGAGTCCAACATCTTACCCACATTGGGGAGAACTATTCTATCCTTGCCATCGGATAGAAACTTAACTTTTGTGATCACTATCTTAACCCACTTGGGTTATATCAAGAACCTATGGGGACACGTAGTTCTAGGGCATGAGACCTCAGAATCAAGCCAAACTCGATGCTAAATACTACTTCTTTACTAAGCTCAGAACTTTAGAAAATCCACCTTAAAACAATTCAATAACATATATATATATATATATATATATATATGTTATTATATATATATATATATATATATATATATATATATATAATGGTAGCCAAAATTCCTCCCTTTTACTCCAAACTCAAGAATGTGGCCTTCTATCTTAACTTACAATCAAAACTCACTTCTTGATATTCTTTAAAAATCGCTAACACCTCATTCTCAAACTCATGCTTTAACCATAAGGTTCAATTCACAACAATAGGGCTTGAAATTCTCAAAACATAATATAGACATTGAATTATGCAACTTAAACCATAAATTGACAATTTAAAACATTAATATGCATAATAATATTACAACTCAAAGCTTGGGTAAGATGTAGTTTCATAAAACTCACAATGTAATTACATGAGAGGAATTCTCCATAAATTTACGAAATACATTACAAAAATATGTAACTTTTAGGCACAAGAACAAAAGGGTGTTCTTGTTCAAAACCACATACCTTAAACTTGGAGCTTTTGGATGGCTTTAAAAATTTTGAAAGGTTATTCACGAGCTATTGGGTGTCCCTCGTAGCCCTCTTCATGGGGAATTCAAATATGCAAGAATTATTGATTTATCACGGTTGAATCTTTAGATAATTGGGTTTTTATGTTGAAATCCTAACCTTGTGGTTGAAGGTTTTGCAGAGAATTTTGAGATGTTTAACTAAAGAGAAATAGAAGAAAATACGTTCTCTGAGGGTTACAAGTGTGGGAAGTACGGGGAAAAGAACAAACTACCCTTGGAAAAATGTCATTAAATTGCTGAAAAAAATAGCTTACGACATTCATGACAAGTCATCACGAAATTTCATCACAAAAGGGTGGATTTTATGATTTTCGGCTTAAGGCTGACGACATTTTGTGACAAGCCATCAAACTTGTGACAAGTCGTTACAAAATGTTAGATTTTGTGACGTTCTGTTTATGGTGACGACATTTTGTGACAAGCCGTCAGGCTTGTGACAAGTCATCACAAAATGTCGTCACGAAATTTCCAGGCTGATACGCTGGAGTAAAATGGGCATAACTCTTTGCTCCGATAATGGATTTTTGCAAAATTTATATCGTTGGAAAGATAATTAAATTATATATCATTTACAGTGTAATGAGCTTAGAAATTCATAGTATAACAATATATATGCTCGTTTGAAGTTGACCATACCAATATCCATCTCAAGAATTCAATCGGTAAGGAATGTTTTGATTCGTCTAATAGCTAGACACTTTTGAGGCCCTCATACTCATCAAGATAGATCATGTAGCTACCAAATCACTAAATTTATTTCTAATGAGCTTGAAACAGGGTTCTACTATTAGTTGAAATTCTCAGGGTATTACAGTTTAGGTACTATTGTTCCTTCCATTTTTTTATCAGCCCTTAATACATTTTTACTATCTTCAGTAAAATTTAAAAACCATAATTTCGTTGTTCCTGTTAGTGTTCTTTCTATATATTCTGGTGTATCTGTTGCATTTATACCATTGTCTAATAATTGTTTTGTTATATATCCTATCTATAATTATATCATTTTATCTACATCTATTACACAGTCTAAGTCTAAGAAGTTATAATTTTTATTAATTATTTGTTTTGGTGTCCATTTGTTATTTCATCCTTTAGGTTATATATTTTAAACTTATCTTTATAATAATATATAGGGTTTCTTATTTCTAGTGTACTAGGTATTATATTTTGATCGTCTTTTTTTATCAAGAGTGTTTATTTCCGTGATTGTATTTTCTAACTTTTCTTTATAATTACTTCTTCTTTTTGCATTAATTTCTAGTTTTTCTATATTTGTTAATATTTCTATATGTGTTTCACAATCTTCTGAATCATAATTATCTATTTCTTTAGCATGTACTATATTTATTTCTATTTCATTAGTTTCTAATTCTTTATTTTCTTATTTTTCTTTAAATTGATTTATCTCCATTAATAATTTTTGTTCCTTATCTTTTTTTTTCTTTCTATCTTTTTTCATACAGCTCTTTTAGCATTTGTAGTTCTTTCTCTAATTCAGCAGTTCTATTATTTTTAGTTTCTTTTATTTTTCGTATTTCTTCTATAGTCTGTTATTTTATTTTATCTATTTCATTGTTCCTTTCTATTTCTTCATTTTCTCTTGCTATTCTTACCATGCTGTTAATTTATCTTCTAATTTTAATTCTTCTTTTTCTAACATTAAGTATAAATGTTCACCTATTTTCTTATATCTTCTTCCTAAATTAGAAAAAAACTATTCTTATTTTTAATTCTTCGTGATTTTCATATGTTTTTTCATCTATTATAAATTCTTATTTGTTCATTTTATCTACTTAATAGTGTATAGATCATGTTGATATATGTATTCTAGATTATCAATTTGTGATTCTAAATATGATATTTCTTCTTGTTGTGCTTTTATTGAATTTTGACATACTCCATCAATCATGTTATATTGTAGTCTTTCTTTTCTTATTTTTAATTCTCTTCGTTTTTCAGATATTATTTGTTTTAGTTCTTTATATTTTTGTTATTTTTTTATGTTATTAATCTGTACAATATTTATAATATTTTGGTGGATACCAAAATCTAATTTTATCATAATTAGGTGGTATTATATCATTCTTCTAGATTTTAAATGAATTATTAGTTTTGCCTCATTGCTAGATATTAAGGTAATCAAGTAAGCTAATCTGTGGGGGTTTTATTTTATTTTATTTAACTTCTTATAATCTGTATAATAACTAGTTAAAGTTCTTTTAATTTCTGTAAAAGCTTGTGTATTTTTAAATGGTTTTCTCATATTTAACAAATAAATAACAACATAGTTAACAAGAAAACGTAATTAAGTTAACATTTCGAACATTTCTCATAATTAACACATATCTACTTGTACATTTTTTAAATAACATGGCTCTAATACCAATTGTAGGGGGGTGCAGATAGTGTCTGTAACTTAACATAGCATTATCCGCACCCCCTACATTTCGTATCAAAGCCATGTTATTTAAAAAATGTACAAGTAAATACTTGTTAATTATGAGAAATGTTAGAAATGTTAACTTAATTGTTAAATATTATTAATTACGTTATCTTTTTAACTATGTTGTTATTTATTTGTTACATATGAGAAGACCATTTAAAAATACACAAGCTTTTAGAGAAATTAAAAGAATTTTAACTAGTTATTACACATAATATAAGAAGTTAAATAAAACAAAAGAAACCCCCCACAAATTAGCTTACTTAATTACCTTAATATCTAGCAATAAGGCAAAATTAATAATTCATTTAAATTCTAGAAGAACGAGATACATACCACTTAATTATGATACATACCATTTTCGGTATCCACCCAAAATATTATAAATATTGTATGAATGAATAACATAACAAAATCACAAAAATATAAAAAACTAAAAAAATAATATCTGAAAAACAAAAAGAATTAAAAATAAGAAAACAAAGACTACAATATAACATAATAGTTGGAGTATGTCAAAAATCAATAAAAGCACAAAAGGAAGAAATATCATATTTAGAATCACAAATAGATAATCTAGAATACATATATCAACATGATCTATACACTATCAAGTAGATAAAAAGAACAAAAAATAATTTATAATAGATGAAAAATATATGAAAATCACGAAGGATTAAAAATAAGAATAGTATTTTCTAATTTAGGAAGAAGATATAAGAAAATAGATGAACATTTATACTTAATGTTAGAAAAAGAAAAATTAAAATTAGAAGATAAATTAACAGTCATGGTAAGAATAGCAAAAGAAACGAAGAAATAGACAGGAAAAAAGAAATAGAAAAAATAAAACAAAAGACTATAGAAGAAATACGAAAAATATAAATAACTAAAAATTATAGGATTGCTAAATTAGAAAAATAACTACAAATGCTAAAAGAGCAGTAGGAAAAAACATAGAAAGAAAATGAAGAAAAGGATAAAGAACAAAAATTATTAATTGAGATAAATCAATTTAAAGAAAAATTAGAAAACAAAGAATTAGAGACTAATGAAATAGAAATAAATATAATAGATACCGAAGAAACAGATAATTATGATTCGGAAGATAGTAAAACATATACAGAAATCTTAACAAATATAGAAAAGCTAGAAATTAATGAAAAGCAAGAAGTAATTAATAAAGAAAACTTAGAAAATACAAACATGGAAATAAACACTCTTGATAAAAAAGACTATGAAAATATAATGCCTGGTACATCAAAAATAAGAAAACCTACATATGATTATAAAGATAAGTTTAAAAGATATAACCTAAAGGATGGATATAACAAATGGACACCAAAACAAATAATTAATAAAAATTATAACTTCTTATACTTAGACTGTGTAATAGATGTAGATAAAACAATACAATTATGGATATATAACAAACAATTATTAGACAATGGTATAAATGCAATAGATACAGCAGAATTTATAGAAAGAACACTAATAGGAACAAAAAAACTATGGTTTTTAAATTTAATTGAAGATAGTAAAAAGGTATTAAGGGTTGATAAAAAAATGGAAGGAACAATAGTAACTAAACTAACACCTATAGACATATTGAAAAAAATATGAAATAGCTATAAAATACGAATTTGGTAGTATGGCAACAGAAGAAGAAGATCAAAACAAAGAACAAAAAACAAATAGGAATTTAATGTTAAAACTAGCAATATGTAATATGTACTATATAGATGAATATATGTGTGCATTTAAAGAATAGTTCTATAAGGGAGCATACAATACCGAAGAAAGTAAAGAAGTAAGAAGATTATATTTTAGTAAATTACCTGAACCAATTAGTTCAAAAATAATAAAGAGTTGGGATGAAGCAAATATAGTAGATACCCTAGAAGCAAGAATAAAATTTCTACGACAATGGCATTGAAATTTATGTGAAAATACAGAGAAGAAATAAAAATGAAAAAACTATTAATAAGAAATTTAGCATGTTCCAAGGATAAAATAGCACCCCAATTTGGATGTGAAGATAAATATTATAAGAAAAGAAAAAGACATAAGAAATATAAAAAGTACAGAAAGTCAAAATATAAATAAAAGAAACCAACAAAAAGATATTATATAAAAAATTATAAATATAAAAGACCATATAGAAAAAAGAAATCTATAAAAGAATGTACCTGTTATAATTGTGGAAAAAACTAGGACATTTAGCTAGAGATTGTAAAATACCTAAAGACCCAAAAAAGAAATAAATATCATAAATAATGATAGAAAATGCAGAATATATGCAAATAGATTATATAGATTACGAATTAGAAAGTGACGATAGTATATATAAAATTTTAGAAAATGAAACAGATAATGAAATCGATAGTAAATCAGATGAATCAAATGACTGAAGAAGATATAAAAATAATAACAAAGGAGGAATATTTAAATGAAGAAGGAACAGATCAGAAAATAATATTTGATAATAATATATTTGACGAGATAAAAGAAAAAGAATTAGATTTAAGTGTAGAAAACATATTTAAAATACCAATAGTAAAAAACATATTTAGTAGACGAAAAGAAGAATACTACATAGTAAGCCAAAAATAATATGTAATAGACTGTAGATATGCAAAAGGTAGAGCTAGTATACCACTAGTAACAAAAAGAATAATTAATAAAGAAATAAACGATATAAAAAGTAAAGACCCAATAAAATACGTATACCTTGGAGGAACGAAAATATTAGTAAAAGCCTGTTTTAGAGAAGGAATAGATACACCAATAGAATTATATTTAGCAAATGATAGAATTATAAAACCAATAGAAAAAAGTATAATAACTGCTATAAGAGGAAATTTAATATACCAAAAATTTAAATTTATAATAAGTTCGAATTATTCAGTAGCAATAACCGATAAAAACACAGATAAATCATTAGTATTACATTGAAAAATATAAGGAATAGAACTAACCCCAGGAACTAAAATATTTACAGCAAGATGTAAAAATCTATATGTATTAACAACAAAACATAAAAAAAGGGAAAAAATAAAATTAATAAAATACAAATCGAAAGTCCTTTTGAACAATTTGGAAAAACAATTGCTAACAATGATTATAGTTACAAAGACATGGATATAGAAGAAGATTTGGAAATAATAAATGATAGAATAAGTACAACAAAAAGGATAGCTTTTGAAAAACCAGAATCATCAGGATCATTGAAAAGAACAAATTATGAAATAATTTCAACAGTTAATTTAAATCATATTATATAACAGGAATAATAAATGAAAAAGAATATTTAATACTCCTAAATACAGGACAAGAAGAAAATTATATAGCAAAATACCTAGTGAAAAATGAAGAAACAAAATCTAATAGTAATATATGTCCAAATCTACCAAGAAGTTTAATAACTATTAAAGATTCAGCTGAAAAGGAAATAATGACAACAACATGCTGAGTTAAGTTGTTGGGTTTGTAATGACGATTCTTGGTAATTAATAAAAAGTCATTCGTTACCAAAAAAAAAAGAAAAGGAAATAATAATAGGTGTTAGAAAAATAAAAATAGAATTTGAAATAAAGGAAGATATGCAAAAAGCAGACATAATATTAGGAATAAAATGGTTAGAACAAGTAAAACCCTACAATATATAACATACACAATTAACCATAACCTACAATAAGGAAAGATTATTAATAAAAAAGCTTTAACATGAAAATATATGTACTTATGAAGATAATAGTAGAAGGATATTATAATAGATATTATACACCTATGATAGACACAGGAGCAGAAGCCAACTTATGTAGATGCAATTGTTTACCAGAAGACAAATGGGATAAGCTTAAAACACCAATAGTAGTCAAATGATTTAATAATGAAGGAGGCTTAATTACCTATCAAGCAAGAAATATAAAAATACAAGTATGGTATAAGATATTAACAAAAGAAGAGATCTATAACTATGAACTAACATCAAAAGATATGCTTTTAGGAATGCCTTTTTAGATAAACTATACCCATATATAATAACAAAAACACACTGGTAGTTTACAACACCATTTAAACAAATGGTAAGAGCAAAAATAGTTATTAATAAAATAAGAAAGAAAACTGATTGGATAAAAGGAAGTGAAAAAATCAAACAAAAATTAGAAAATATAAAAAATACTAAAGACACAATATAATGAGTTATATTTTTAATAAATAAAAAAGAAATAACTATATTTTCAATAGATAAGGTAGAAATAATAAAGAAAAAATTAAGACAACTATATAGTGAAGATCGATTAAAAGGAAGGGAAAAACATAAGGCCACGGTAAGAATTGAGCTAATAGATAAAAATAGTGTAATAACCCAAAAACAATTAACATATAACTTTGACGATTTAAAAGAACCTAAAATGCGTATAGATGAATTATTAGAAAATCAATACATACAAAAAAGTAATAGTAAACATAATAGCTCAGCATTTATAGTAAATAAACACAGTGAACAAAAAAGAGGAAAAAGTAGAATGGTTATTGATTATAGAAACCTAAATGCAAAAACTATGACATATAATTATCTAATACCAAATAGGATATTAAAAATAAGATAGATACAAGGATATAACTATTTTAGTAAGTTTGATTGTAAATCAAGATTTTACCATTTAAAGCTAGAAGAAGAATCATTTAAATTTAACTGCATTTACAGTACCACAAGGATTTTACGAATGGAATGTATTACCATTTGGATATAAAAATGCACTAGGTAGATATCAACATTTTATGAATAACTATTTCAAACAGTTACCTAATTGTATAGTATACATAGATGATATATTATTATATACAAAAACTAAAGAGAAACATTTAAAATTACTAGAACAATTTGCAGGTATAATAGAAAATTCAAGAATAAGTTTAAGTGGAAAGAAAGTCAAAATTATGAAAAATCAGATAGAGTTTTTTAGAAATACAAATAGATAAAAGTGGAGTAAAAATGCAACAACATATAGTACAAAAAATAATAAATTCAAAAGAAGAATTAGATAAAAAAAAAAACTACCATCATTTTTAGGATTAGTAAACCAAGTAAGAGAATATATACCAAAATTAGTAGAAAACCTATGATTGGTATCAAAGCCATGTTATTTAAAAAATGTACAAGTAGATATGTGTTAATTATGAGAAATGTTAGAAATGTTAACTTAATTGTTAAATATTATTAATTACATTATCTTGTTAAATATGTCATTATTTATTTGTTAAATATGAGAAGATCATTTAAAAATACACAAGCTTTTAGAGAAATTAAAAGAATTTTAACTAGTTATTAAACAGAATATAAGAAGTTAAATAAAATAAAATAAAACTCCCATAGATTAGCTTACTTAATTACCTTAATATCTAGCGATGAGGAAAAAAATTAATAATTCATTTAAAATCTAGAAGAATGTACATACCACCTAATATATATATCTACATGATCTATACACTATCAAATAGATAAAATGAACAAAGAAGAATTTATAACAGATGGAAAAACATATGAAAATCATGAAGGATTAAAGATAAGAATAGTATTTTCTAATTTAGGAAGAAGATATAAGAAAATAGGTGAACATTTATACTTAATATTAGAAAAAAATTAAAGTTAGAAGATAAATTAACAGTCATGGTAAGAATAGCAAGAGAAAACAAAGAAATAGACAGGAAAAAAGTAATAGATAAAATAAAACAACAGACTAACAAGAGTGTTATTGCAGATTACATATCAAGACAAAGCTACCCAAACAGATGTTACATAAGACAATACTCTAGAAAAGATACACAAAACCCTAACTATGCTTTCATTGAAAGTGGATATTATGGGAAATAAGATAGAAAAGCTAAAGACTAATGAAGTTAAACTGAGGTCTGAAGCTATGCTTCAGATAAATCAGAAGTGTGCAGAGCTATGTCGATCAAAAGACAATAAAAATCCAGAGATAAAAGGAGACGTTGGAACACTCCAAAAAACCCATAACATTTATCAATCTACTTCTTCAGGTACAAGCAAATGAGTTTGTCACGACCCAAAAACGAGGGTCATGATGGCATTTGTCGCGGCGTACCTTGACAAGTAAGCCTATCACCCAAACTAATACGAATAGAGAAAAAGACAGAAATACCCAAAGTAAGGCTTCTAGAATGAAGCCGAACCATATAAATAATCATAACAATGCGGAAAAAACTTATCCAAAACACCAATCATGCCCCAAACCAGGTGTCAATAGTGTAAGAACTACTAATACAATCCAAGAGTAAAATACATCAAAAAAATAACCACAAAGGAATAATAACTGTATCCGAACACTAATAAAGACATACTAGTATAGAAAGATAGAGGTGAACTTCGGACGCATGAATGTCCAACAGCTACCTTGGAAGCTCCAATAACTGCCGGAATCAAGTAAGCTGAGGCACACTCGAGCTAGGACCTACACCAAAAGGGCACAGTAGGAATGAGTACGGTCCACTTGTACTCATTAGGTATCATAGGCCTACCAAGCAAAGCAGTAAATAAGGCATATAAAATATACACTAAGGGCACGTCACTTGCAATCAGAAAATGTCCCACAATGGTAGCCCACACCGCTTGCACTAACAGTTCTAATATATCTCATATATATTGCAAAAACACATCAAGATATAGAACACAAGTATAGATTATGTCACATATAAAATAGAGCAAGAGAGAATATGTAGATACAAGATCATCAAATATAAGTAAAGAAAGGTAAGACAAATACATAGATGACAAGTCAATAAGGCAATACAACACAACATAAACAAAATTAAGTAAGTGCAATGTATATGATAATGATGATGATGATGATGATGATGATGATGCATGAGGTTATCGCACAACCTCCGGGATCATCGCACAATCCCCGTAAACACCTACGGAGCCAAAGCTTCCTGACGTAGGACCCATGGGGGTTCGTCAATCCATATACAATCCACATATCTCATATCTCCTTTTCGGCATATCCCTCGAAAAGGGTTTTATAAGGTGTTACAATATATTTAAAAAGGTGTTGCCAGTATTTCTCAGATGTTGCCACGATGGTACCAATGTTTCATGAATGAGTATGATATGAAGATGTAATGCTCACAACCAATCACAATAAGTATTTCCACAACCAACCACATGATATATTTCCACAACCAATGAAAATGATATATTTCCACAACCATATGAGCCAATATTCACTCGTTATTTTCATTTCATCCATGAATTTCCACATGTCTCATATGCCAATAAAGTATTAATATAATCACAATACACCCATGGTACCATATTAAACAATACAATACAATTACTCACATGTATTCAATACTATCAATGTCATATAGAACCCCACATGATCAAACATATCACATAATATTTCAATTTCGACAATTATATCACATATAGGCCCCCACACGGGCACAAGACGTAGATAGGAATTTTTCATGATTAGTTCCCACCCTTAACATGCATTTTGTACCATCATTTACTACTTAGCCCAGTCTTAAGAGTTAAGCCATAACCTACCTCGAAAGCCGAAACCAATCCGCTACACTTGAACCTGCGACCTTACTTTTCACGAACAATCCCGAACTCTACTAAAAATATCAAATATGAAATCTACGCGTCAAAACAAAACCAACGACATCTATATTGACTACTTTTGCTTTTGGGGTCAAAATGGGACCCCCAATATAAGTTTCCAAAAAAGAAGGGCAAAATTGGAACTTTACTTCAAAAAGATGTTCCCCATATTTTTAGGAACCTACAGCTGAAAACCCAAGTTAAATCGAGTGAAAAACGGGGTTCAAATCGAAGAAAAACCATTTTTGAGCTTTACCAGGTAAAATCCTTGAATTCCGGATTAAAATCAAGAATCGGAGTTGTTTTGAAAGTTAAATTGATGAAAAACTAGTAATTATAAGATAAAAATATTATTCAAGTGAAAAGGGTAAAATTTGGGTTTAAAATCATGCCCTAAGATTTTTGGGGTTTTGAGAAATTAAGGAAGAAATTACTAAGAAAATGGTGAATTCTTACCTTAAATCCGTAATATAATCAAGAAATAGGTGTTAATCTAGCTTCTAAGCTCCCATAAACTTCACTTTTAAGCTCCCAAAATATTTAGGGTTTAAATCTCAAGAGACAAGCTGAAAAATGAGCAAAATAGGCGAAAAATGTGAAAAAGCTGCTATATATATTGCAGATTTTTCTGCATAACTGAGCAGTTTCTTTTCTAACGCGAAATGGACTTCGACGGGGTGCTCGGGATTCATTCGGAGTCCGATTTATGCAAACAAACTATGCAACCATACTAAATTCAACATTTTGGATGCGATGGCGATACCATATTTTCCAAAGAAAGTCATTTTCACAAAGTTGACCCCGAAACCCGAAATCACAATTTTCCAAACCAAGGGTCGAAATGAGATTTAAAAGCTGTAAAATCTTAACAAGCATGCTAACACACTAAAATTGACATTCTGGATCTGTTGGACAAGTCGAATTTTCCATCCAAGGTCGTTTCGATCAAACATGGGTCCTACACCCATATTTCAAAATTTTTAACTTTTCGATCAATAGGCTGAAATGAGCTCGGGTAAATCAGGACCCAAACCAAAGGTCTACCTTGCCTAAAATTGATATTTCGGAGCTGCTTGCGCAGTTCATTTGGTCATCCGTCGCACGGATCAAAATATAACCACATAAGTCCAAAATAAGGCTCTCGAAACCATCAAAAACCACAATATTGCATAAATGATACCAAAATGCATAAAAATCATGTCAACCACTTCCACACCCCAGAAATACCATAATGCAACTACAAGGAGGGGTAAAACAGTTAAATCACACAAAATCACAAATTTCACATATTTCATCAAATTTTTAGGTTGTTACATCATCCACCACTAAAAATCTAGTTCGTCCTCGAACTAAGGCAAGGAAATACCTGAATCAATAAAAAGCTGGGGATAGGAACTACGTATATCAGACTCAATCTCCCAAGTAGTCATATCTAAAGGTCAAAGTTTCTACTGGACCTGAACCACAAGGATCACTTTAGAGCACAACTGCCTAACATCCCTAGCCAAAAAGGAAACTGACTCCTCAACAAAGGACAACCGCTCATCTAACTGAACTGAATCCCAATGAATGACATGAGACTTGTCAAGAATATAGCAATGAAGCATAAAAACATGAAAACTGGATGAACAACAGATAGATCAAGGAGCAAAGCCAACTCATAAGCCACATCACCAATAGTTCGAAGAATCTCAAACGGATCAATATACCTGGGGCTAAGCTTGCCTCTCTTCCCAAACCTCATCACACCCTTCATGGGTGAAACTCGAAGGAAAACATGATCACTAACACCAAAACTCAAGACACGAAGTCTACGATCAGCATAACACTTCTGCCTACTTTGGGCCGCTCTAAGTCTATCCTGAATGACCCGGACCCTATCCAAAGACTCACGAAGCAAGTCCGTACCTCGAGGTCTCACCTACGAAATATCAAACCAACCTACTGGAGAGAGACAACGCCTACCATACAATGCCTTAAAGATGCCATATCAATACTGGAATCGTAGCTATTACTATGTGAAAACTATGCTAAAGCCAAATGCTGCTCGCACTGGCCACCAAAATACATCACGCACGCGCGGAGCATACTCCAAAACCTAGATAGTCCATTCTGATTGGCCATCAGTTTGGGGTGAAATGCTGAACTAAGATCAACTCGAGTACCTAACTTATCCTGAAAAGTCTTCCAAAAGTAAGATGTGAACACAGGACCTTGATCTAAAATAATGGACACTGGCACACCATACAGACGCACAATCTCACGAATGTAGATACGGGCCAACATCTCAGCACTAAATAAGACCTGAATTGGAATAAAATGAGCTGACTTAATTGATCGATCCACGATGACCTAAACACTATCAGAACCATGAGATGTACGCAGCAAACCAGTCACAAAGTCCCTAGTGATGCGTTCCCACTTCCACTCAGGAATGGGTAACCTCTGAAGTAAACCACCAAATCTCATATGGTCCTGCTGACAACATAGGCAACGAGACATAAAATCTACTATATCTAGCCTCATACCACCCCACCAGTAGTGCTGTCTCAAATCACAATATATCTTAGTCACACCTAGATAGATGGAATATCTGGAACAATGGGGCTCCTCCAAGATCAACCTAATTCGATCACCATTCTCGGTATACAAATCAGCCCTCAATCTTTAAAACTTCATCTGAATTAGGTAAGGCTTCCTTAGACTCTTTACTCAACATCTTATCTCGAATCAACCTCAACCAAACATCTTCAAACTAATGAGCTCGAATCTGCTCCATCAAAGAGGTTCTAGCATCCACAAGTGCCAAAACACGCCCTGGTGTTGAAATATCTAGCCCGATCATCAGATTAGCTAAAGACTGAACCTCCAAGGCCAACGACCTCTCCTGAGTCAAAAAATGAACCAAGCTACCCATGCTAGCTGACTTCTAGCTCAAGGTATCAACAACCACATTAGTCTTTTCCTAATAGTAGAGAATACTCAAGTCATAATCCTTAAGCAACTCAAGCGAACGACGCTGTCTTCTAAGAAGATCTCGCTGATAAAGAAGTACAAAAGGCTACAATGATCTAAGAAGATCTCACAATGGAATCCATACAAGTAGTGCCTCTAAAACTTCAAGGCAAACACAACTGCACACAACTCCAAATAATGGGTAGGATAATTCCTCTCATGAGGATCTAATTGATGAGATGCATAAGCAATTACCTTGCCCTCCTGCATCAACACAACACCTAACCCAACACTTGAAGAATCACAAAAGTCAGTAAATTCGACGCCCTCCTTAGGCAAAGCTAATATAGGAGCTGAAGTCAACAAATTCTTGAGCTTCAGGAAGCTCACCTCACAAGCTTTAGACCACTGAAAAGAAATCTTCTCCTAGGTCAACTTGGTCAATAGAGCTGCAATGGATGAAAAACCCTCAACAAAACGTCGATAATACTCAGCCAAGCCAATAAAACTCTGATTCTCAATGGGCGAAGTAGGTTAGCCCAAATCACGAACCACTGCAACCTTAGCTAGATTAACTATAATACCTTCCTTAGTCACCACATGACCCAAGAAAGAAAATAGCCACTAACCAAAACTCACACTTAGAGAACATAGCATACAACTTCTCATCCCTCAATCTCAAAAGCACAATCCATAAATGCTCCTCTTACTCAACCTCACTCTTAGAATAAACCAAGATATCATCTATAAATACCATAATAAAGGAGCCAATATATGGTCAAAACACTTATTCATCAACTCCATGAATAAGGCAGGGGAATTGGTCAACCCAAAAGACATAACCAAGAACTTATAATGACCATATCGTGTCCAAAAAGCTATTTTTGGAATATCCAAAGCTCTAATTTTAAGGCATACTAGGCAGGTCCGTAGAGAACACTTCCATAAACTCATGAGAAACACGGACAGAATCCAACAAAGGAGGTGAAAGAACACTTGTGTCACGAATATGGGCTAAGTAAGATAAACGTCTCTTCTCAACCAATTTATGAGCCTGAACATAAGATATAACCCTCTTAGGAATCGAATTAACTGTACCTTTTCCAAGTTATACTTGTCACACCAACTAAAGCTAAAGTCACAGTCCTAGGAAAACAATCTAAGACATCATGATAAGGAGCCAAACAATCCATATCCAAAATAATATCAAAATCAACCATATCTAACATAAGCAAGTCTACCAAAGTTTCACGTCTGGCAAAAATCACAACACAAGATTGGTATAATCGATCCACCACTAAAGAATCATCTACCAAGGTAGATACACGAATAGGCATGGCAAGAGGCTCCCTAACAGAATCAAAACCCGAAGAAAAATATACAGACACATAGAAGATAGTCGATCCAAGATCAAATAATAACATGCAGGTCTGAAACAAAAGGAATGGTACCTACGATCACAGCATCTGAAGCATCCGCCTCAGATTTGTCTAATATAGCATAGCACTATCCATGACTACCATCTAGCTGAGTGGCCCCATAACTACTAACACGGGCTCTTCCATCTCTATCTCTAGCACCTTTGGTAGAATACCTACCTCTCACAGTTGAAATAAGGTTATTTTTAAACACACGGCAAGAACAATCCTTGTCCATATGGCCAATATCATCACATACATAACAATCTCTACGACTAGTCTCAATAAGAGAAGGTACAACTGAGCCTGAATAGCCACCCTGAACTGCTAGACTAGAATGTCCACTACCTAAACTCTGTAATGCCGCCTGTACTGGCCTAGCATAGTATCCACTAGAACCTCTAAAATTTCTACCTCGAGAGGTCTGACTCCTGAACTCACCAAAATATCATGCCTTCTTGGTGCCTCTCTGAGATCACTAAGAATATCCTCTGTCATCTTAGCATTACCCATAATACTCTTAAAAGAAACCCCAAACATAACTATATGAAATGTAGCCAACAGAAGGAAGATAACCCAACCCTTTACAAACTTTTGAATCTTCTCAAACTCGGTGGAAATGCTATCTTAGAAATATCGAGAAAGGGCATAAAAGCATGCCTTATAGTCAAAAACTCGTCATGGAGTCCTGCTTCAAATTATCAAACTCGTCCTATATATGATCTCTCAAACTAAAAGGCACAAATCTCTCCAAAGAGGCATTAACAAACTGATCTCATGACAACTCAGGAGCATTAACAAGCCTACAACCAACAAATGATATCCAATAATCTCTCGCTGCATCTCTCAACTGATAAGTGGTATAAGCAACTCCATTCACGTAGAAAGAGTAAAACACAACTCAGAATATAAAGTATGAAAGAATTTCGTACGATAAAGAATGAAACGAGGAAATTTTCCTAAAGACATCGTATAACCTTTCGAAAATAGCTACGAACGTCTACTTATTGATCTGCGAGACTCTATTAGACATCCCGTTCTTACACCATTGATACCAATGAAACCTGGCTACTCTGATACCAATTTTTCACGACCCAAAAAATGAGGGTCATAATAGCACTTGCCACGGCGTATCTTGACAAGTAAGCCTATTACCCAAACTAATACGAATAGAGAAAAAGGCAGAAACACCCAAGGTAAGGCTTTTAGAATGAAGCCAAACCATATAAATAATCATAACAATGCAGAAAGAACTTATCCAAAATATCAATCATGCCCAAAACTAGGTGTCAATAGTGTAAGAACTACAAATACAATCCAAGAGTCAAATATATCAGAAAAATAACCACAAAGGAATAATAACTGTCTCCAAACACTAATAAACACATAACTAGTATAGAAAGATAGAGGTGAACTTTGGACGCATGAATGTCTAATCGCTACCTTGAAAGCTCCAACAACTGCCTGAATCAAGTAAGCTGAGGCACACTCGAGCTAGGACCTGCACCGAAAGGGCACAGTAGGCATGAGTACGGTCCACTTGTACTCAGTAGGTATCATAGGCCGAATAAGCAAAGTAGTAAATAAGGCATACAAAATATACACTAAGGGCACAATACCTTCAATCAGAAAATATCCCACAATGGTAGCCCACACCGCTTGCACTAACAGTTCTAATATATCTCACATATATTACAAAAACACATCAAGATAAAGAACACAAGTATAGATTATGTCATATATAAAATAGAGCAAAAGGGAACATGTAGATACAAGATCATCAAATACAAGTAAAGAAAGGTAAGACAAATACATAGATGACAAGTCAATAAGTTAATACAACACAACATAAACACAATAAAGTAAGTGCAATGTATATGATAATTATGATGATGATGATGATGATGCACGAGGTTATTGGACAACCTCCGAGATCATCACACAATCCCCGTATACACCTACGGAGCCAAAGCTTCCCAACGTAGGACCCATGGGGGGTTTGTCAACCCATATACAAGTCACGTATCTCATATCTTATTTTCGGCACATCCCCCATAAAGGGTTTTATAAGGTGTTACAATATTTTTAAAAAGGTGTTGCCATGGTGGTACCAATGTTTCATGAATGAGTATGATATGAAGATGTAATGCTCACAACCAATCACAATAAGTATTTTCACAACCAACCACATGATATATTTCCATAACCAACCACATGATATATTTCCACAACCAACCACAATGATACATTTCCACAACCACATGAGCCAATATTCACTCGCTATTTTCATTTCATCCATGAATTTTCACATGTCTCATATGCCAGTACAGTATGAATATAATCACAATACACATATGGTACCACATTAAACAATAAAATACAATTACTCACATGTATTTAAGGAATCAATGTCCAATAGGACTCCACACGATCAAACATATCACATAATATTTCAATTTCAACAATTACATCACATGTAGGCCCCCACACGGGCACAACACGTAGATAGACATTTTTCATGATTATTTCCCACCCTTAACATACATTTTGTACCTTTATTTACTACCCAACCCAGTCTGAAGAGTTAAGTCATAACCTACCTCAAAAGCCGAAGTCGGTCCACTACACTTGAACCCGCGACCTTAATTTTCACGAACAATTCCAAACTCTACTAAACACATCAAATATGAAATCTACGTATCCAAACAAAACCAATGACATTTATATTGACTACTTTTGATTCAGGGTCAAAACGGACCCTAAAAATAAGTTTTAGAAAAAAAAGGGCAAAATTTGAACTTTACTTCAAAAATATGTTCCCCATATTTTTAGAAACCTACAGCTGAAAACCCAAGTTAAATCAAGTGAAAAATAGGGTTCAAATCGAAGAACAATCATTTTTCCGCTTTAACGGATAAAATCCTTGGAATCCGGGTTAAAATCAAGAATTGGAGTTATTTTTATGGTTAAATTGATGAAAAACTAGTAATTATAAGATAAAAATATTATTCAAGTGAAAAAGGTAAAATTTGGGTTTAAAATCATGCCCTAAGATTTTTGGCGTTTTGAGAAATTAAGGAAGAAATTACTAAGAAAAGGGTGAATTCTTACCTTAAATCCGTAATATAATCAAGAAATAGGTGTTAATATAGCTTCCTAAGCTTCCATAAACTTCACTTTTAAGATACCAAAATATTTAGGGTTTAACTCTCAAGGGACAAGATGAAAAATGAGCAAAATGGGCAAAAATTGTGAAAAGGCTGCTATATATTTTGCAGATTTTTCTACATAACTGAGCATTTTTTATTCTAACTCGAAATGGACTTCGATGGGGTGCTTGGAATTCATTTGGAGTCCCATTAATGGAAACGAACTATGCAACCATACTAAATTTTACGTTTCGGATGCGATGGCGATACCAGATTTTCCAGAAAAAGTCATTTTCACAAAATTGACCCCCAAAATCATAATTTTCCAAAATGAGGGTCGAAATAAGATTTAAAAGCTGTAAAATCATAACAAACATGCTAACACACGAAAATCGACATTTTGGATTTGTTGGAGAATTTGGATTTTCCATCTGAGGTTGGTTTGATCAAATGGGGGTCCTACACCCATATTTCAAATTTTCCAACTTTTCGATCAATAGGTTGAAATGAGTTCAGGTGAACCAAGAACCGAACCAAAGGTCTATCTAGCCTAAAATTTATATTCTGGAGCTTCTAGCATAGTCCGTTCGATCATCCGTTGCACGGATAAAAATATAACAACATAAGTCCAAAATAAGGCTCTCGAAGCCATCAAAAAGCATAATATTGCATAAATGATATCAAAATACATCAAAAATCATGTCAACCACTCTCACACCCCAGAAATACCATAATGCAACTGCAGGGAGTGGTAAAATAGTCAAATCACACAAAATCACAAATTTCACATATTTCATCAAATTTTTAGGTCATTACAGAGTTAGAAGAAACCCAAATGTGAACCTAAACAAAATATTTGATAAGCCATATATACCAAAAGAACCAAAAGACCCTTTGTTCATACCCCCACAAATTACCACATATATAGAAAGCCTAAACAAAGAAAAGAAAGCCTATAATCACATAACCAGATCATATATTGAAAACATCCACAAAATACAAAAACATTTAAAACATAGGCCCAGAGCAATAAATATCCAAGAACCAAATACAGATTATATAACCTAAAAGCTACAAGGATACAATAAGTTAATTGCATTACCAAAAACTAACCCAAATCTAGTTAAAACCTTTTTCAGTTATGGGCTACTCAATATTGTAAATACCCAGGACTGAAGTGAATTATCTTCTATACCAGAAATATATATAGCAATTACCACTTATAAAAAGATAACCGAAGAAAATCTATTTTTGGTAAAGTTCTATACGGCACCGACAGAGATATTGCATGATGAAATTAAACCAATTATATAAGTTATGAAGATAGGAATGACCAGAGATATAATCATACCCGAAGATATTGAACAGTAAGCTGAAATACCCAAAATAGATATACCAAATTTTTATGCTAATAAAAGAATTATTGGAATATCCACAATTATCTAATAATTAGCAAATAACTACCTAAATGGGAATCCGATATAGAGTTATTATTCAAGAGATCATCTAATGATTTATTCAAATTCAAGAGAGTTAAGACAAGCAGATATGGAACAAGTTAAGCAATGGATTATGGCGTTGCTCAATCCAAAGAAAAAACCAATTGCCAGAGCAATTAGAGAAAAATTTATTTCAAATGAATTATTGACTAGATACTGTAAAATGATAGGGGCATAAATATCCAACCCATTTATGTTCAAAATGTAATGGAGAAAATAATGTAATTCCATAAGTTCAACTAGAATAAAGGAGATAAGGACGCCAGCTGAAAGAAAGACGGAAGATAGAAGGTAATGGACCAATGGAGAAATAAAGACAAAAGAAAAGAGTCAACTTACTAAAAGTTATTAAAGAAGAGTTATGAAAGAAAGTGACATGTGAATAGTTTTCTTGACTTTAGACACGTAAATTATAGAATTTATTAGTTTTTGATTAGCTTTTTGAATTTTCTTTGGCAAAATGCCATTATTGTATAGCTTTAGTCTTTATTAATTTTGTCGTTTTGTTGAATAGTCTTTAGATTTTTTGAAAAGTTTTTTGTAAAGATAACAAGTGTAAAGTAGGAACAGTATAATAGTATACGTGTTTTCTCCTTTTTAGGTTATAAAAAGTAGAAGCATTTGCTAAGTTAAGGCAAGTCTTTCTACAGAGAGTAAGTCGCCTTCTTGTATACAAAAAATATTTTCTCATGCTAGGGATGAGCAAAGCACAGATTTATCAAATCTACCAAAATAGGTATTTTCATTTATAATTATGAATAGCTAAATTCATAAATTCCTGACAATCATGATATAATAAAATAAGCTCATATTAGTTACTTTATAGTAGAATTATTCGAAGAATAGAATATTAAGAAGTTTATTAGCAAAGTGGAAAAGGAGAAAAATTTCCATGAACTATGTCATCTTAAAGGTGAAACTGGTGAGGCAAAGAAGCCGTGATAGGGGAGTAACCAGAGTAGAGGCGCTATTTAGGGAAAAAGTATCAAAATTACCATGCTAATAGTGACTGAAGAACATGTTATTTAAGAATAATCTAGTATATAGTGATCTAAGATGATCATATTTTGTTATGTATATGATTGGAGGGAATATTTTGAAAAATAGCATCATATGAAAAATAAATATTTACTTACATACTGAAATGATAGATTAATTTAAGATACTTATTTTATATGTACTTAAGGATATAGAGATAGATATAAAGAAAATTACATAGGAAAAAGGTATTTGATATTGAAGATGAAAATTGGAAAGAAGATGAATTAGAACGATACACTTAAATAATGACGATAGTTGTTATTCATAACTAGATAATTATTATTCAAATGGATATTGTATAGATTAAAAATGTTAGAATATATTAGAAGAGTTAGAGAAAGGCAAAGTTGGCTATATGAAGAAATTAATTACAGGAATCATCTTAAAAGAGAAAAAATACAATTAGAAGAAAGATTATTTAGAATAAAATTAACCTTAGAAAAAGGAGATACAAATGATAATTATATAAAACTATACATAAACAACAAATGTTAATGAATCACATAGATAACATAGAATTACATATCAAATATAGTACAATTATAATAAGTTATTACACAGAAATTTGAAAAACAACAACTACCATAGGATAAAATGATAAACTACGAATACTCAGAATATTGGAGAAAAAATATGGAGCAAATAAGATTAGCTGAAATACTTATGAAAAAGAATCTACTTGACTACATAAAAACTAGAAATATGGAACATATAATATACCTTAAAAATAATATAGAAGAATTAATAAGGTTAAAACAAATAACTAAGGAATGCTAGCTCAACACTCTCAACAGTATTCACCTTCATGATGTCTGTCACTTTTTGAACTTGATCTAAGAATTCCTGAGGGTCATCATCTACCTTAGACCCGAGGAAGGTTAGAGAATTCATTCGGGTGAAGTCTTGAATCCTCGCTGCAGCTGAGTTGGCCACTGGGTTGGCCGAAACAACGGTTGGCCATTCATTATGAGCAGTGACTGATTGAGCAAGAGTGGTAAATGCGGTCCTAAACTCTACATGAGAAACATGATTGCCCAAAGGTTCTTCAATCCAAGGGGCTGACTGATTTCTTTTTTTAGGAGGCATATGTTGAAATAAATAGAATGAGCGGATTAGACTGAGAGACTGGCTTGTGATTATGGTCACTAGCATGACATGAATACTTAATGAGGGTAAACTATTCTTAAAACATCCCATAGCCTCTTGTACATAAATGTGGCATGCAACACACCCATGTACAAGACTCTACTAGATGTGGCTTTTAGACTTCCTAGAACTTTATTGAACCTTCGGGTCTGATACCAAGTTTGTAACAACCCAAATTGCTGAACCAGAATGATACACGGTGCTCATGACCCCGAAGGACCACAAGCTAACCCATGACTGATATCTATACCTGTATACTACATAAGATAATATAATAATACAAAAACGTGCACTGAAAGGCCGTAAGGTTCGATCATGAACATAACTAAATAACGTAACATCTGTGTGGGGTAATAGAATACCTAAAACAAAAATGAAAATACTAAAGTCTGAACGTGATAGTATGTATCTATTCTGCATCTAGTCTGAAAGCCTTTACTGTTTGAAGAATCTGAATAAGGAGTTGGTGAGATAAGTCCCCAACTAACTCCAACTAATAAGGTAATCAATGAGATAATAGAAAATCATTATGTCCTCGAAGGATGAGGACTCACATCTACTCTGACTGCTGAATCTGGAATCTACTGTTGATCTAGAACTCGTGTCTCTGAACCTATGGTGTAACATAAAAAGAAAGCACTATAGCACAAATGTGTCAGTACATACGTACTGATTATACATGTGAGGTAGGAGAAATGCAAGGGTTCATATGCATGCTAATGCTAGCTGACTGTCTACCATGAACGTGAGAATGCATACATAATTATGTAACTGTAACTAACAATGTGATATTGTGATTAATGAATTTAAATACTAATAACATGACATAACTGATAATATGAATGACTGTATCTGAGTATAACTGATAACATGGGTGACTGTAGTAGACAGTCCTAAATCTGATAAAACTATCTGAGTTCTGTACTATATCTGAGTTGACAGTATCTGATAGTCTTAAAATCTAAAGAACTATCTGAGTTTTATTACTGAGACTGATTGACTATATTTGACAGTCCTGATTCTGTAATATGAAATGATGGGAAGTAGTATCTAACCGACATACCCCAAAGGCACTATAATAGCTGAGCTGGGGTCCAACCAATGCCCTGATTAAAAGGGTGTCAAGACCGCACCACTAGTAAGGACAACATGTGAGTAACCCTCATATAACAGATAACTCTAGCAAGAACGGTCGGAACCCTCACATAACAGGTTAAGCCACCTTATCTACCCTCATATAGCAGGCTACGATATCTCAACCTACGCTAGCTACATAGTTCTAGAATACAAGGATTGCTTCTAGGAATCACACCCTCATATAATAGGTGAGTCTCCATCCTTGGGTTCACTCGATGTTAATTCCTACTCCCATCTGAATGGACACTGAACATGATTTACTGAACTGAAATGAGCATAGACTAAGTTACTGAATTTTCGTGGCTAACAAAATACTACTGATATATGACAACTGACTGAGTCATGAGATCATAGAGATTTTTCCTAAGTCATAAGACTATCTGAAGTCTAAGAGTTCATAGCTTGACTGAGAGCATCGTGAAAACATGACATGGATCTAGGCATACAACTAAAATTTCTGTTACAAGTATCCCCAGGACTCGATAGAAAGAAATTAACATATCATGATTTACTTAAATACTTGACTAACATCATAATACATTGTAACACCCCAGTTTTCTAAACCGGTTTGCTACACGGTGCCCCTGATCTCGAGGGACCACAAGCTGACCCATGACTGATATTTGTACCTGTATACTGCAATATATGATGTAACAATGCAGACAACATAAACAATAGGCCATAAGGTTCAACTACATAGAATATTTGACAAATCATAACATCCATATGGGGTAACGAATACCCAAAACAACTGAAATTTGAATCAAATCTGAGCTAAATCTAAAAGACTCTAAATACTATCTGAATAAGGAGGTAAAGGAACATGTCTCTAACTAACTCCGTCTAGCAAAACTAAACTGAATTAATAAATAAAATAAATAATACCGTCCTTGAATGGATGAGAACTCACTGGAACTCTACGACTAGAATGCTATGGGTACTGTTAATCTAGAGCTCGTATTAGTGAACCTATGGTGTAACGTGAAAGAAAGAACCATAGTGCAAATGCGTCAGTAAAACTGGGAGTACTGAGTATACGAGTGAGGTAGGCTAAATGCAAAAGGTTTTAGATGCATAAACGATGCTAACTGACTGACTGATATGAACGTAAGAGTGCAAATATGCATATGTAGTAACTGAGATCGTGATTATGTGATATCTAGATCTGGACACTAATACATAATCTACTGATAGCTAGAATGACAAATACTAAAATTCTGATAACATATATGACTGTGTTTGACAAGCCTGAATCTAATGGAACTATTTGTGTTTCGTTCTATAATTAAATTGACTGTATCTGACCGTCTTGATACACTGAAATCTAAAGAACTATTTGAGTTCTTTTACTGAGACTGGGACTGAAACTGTGGGAGGTAGTTATTTGACCGACATGCCCCCATAATGCATATAGCTAAGTTGGGGTCCAATCTCTGCCCCAACCAGAAAGGTGTCAATACCGCGCCACTGGTAAGGACAGCTGTGAGTGACCCGTATCTGCTAGGTACTCAAAATTGAGAACAGTGGGAACCCTAAACTGACAGGTTAAGCTACCTCATCAAACCTAGTCTGACAATTTAAGATGTCTCAACCTACGCTGTCTACGTAGTTCTGGAACACAAGGATGACTGCTAAGAATCACACCCTAAACTGGCAGGTGAGTTCCCATCCTTGGGTTCACTCGGTGCTAACTTCTACTCCCATCTGAAGAGACTGAACATGATTTAACTGACTATACATGGACTGAGTAACTAACTTTCGTTGACTGACGGAATAGCACTACTATTTGAGATTTTACTGAGATCATAAGATTTCTGAGGTTTCTTGAGTCACATGACTAACTGAGTTCTATAGATTGTGGCTTGATTGAGATGATTGTGAGGACATGACATGGCTTTAGGCACACAACTATATTTTTCAGGTACAAGTACCCTCAGGACTCGATGGAAGTAAACTGACACACATGACTGACTTGATCATAAGAGTAAAGTCCACAATTTATAATATCATAAGTAGGAGATTTCACACTAAGCATAGTTCTCAAAATCTTACACATGGGAGGGAAATTCATAAAACATGTATATACTTGCATAGCCTCAATATTATCCTTAATCCATATCACAACAACGCATATCAATCTCGTGGAATTCATGTCCAATCATAAAGCATAGAGTATGGACTTGTCATTTAAGCACTATTAAATCATGGGACATGAATACTATCATCCTAGGCATATTATCAAACACTTTGCATGCATTCTTTTTGCTTTGGTGTGTTCATGAATTTCACCATGTTAAGCCACATAAAGATCACGGGTTTCAAATAACAAACACATATTCTTCATGGAAACACCTTTAGATATCATCTTAAAACTTAAACAAAAATCATCAATATATACATGCTCATGTCACAACAAGACAGTCACAAAATAATATTTAAAACATGGTTCTGGAGCTTTATGAACGAAATAGATCCATAGATAAACATTACGCAAACCTGACTCAAGGTTCTTGATGTTTTTGAACTTGAAGGATTTGAAATCCTTTGATTTTTGAAGAAGATTGGTTCTTGTTATTAGAGATTAAATTTAGAGAAAAACCCTAGTTTTTGTTTGTGAAATAATAATGAGCAAAAATGGATGAATTTGGACTCATCTGGGTATATATAGGCTAGTGGTAAGTGACCAAAATACCCCTATTAAAATGGCCTGGAAGTAAACTAAACATGGCGTGTGATGACCCAACTGATGGTCCGTTAGGAACTTGACGGTCCGTCATTTTGACTGTCATACGTGGACCAGAATGGGGTTTACTGGATAAGAGTTGACGGCCTAGAGACGGTCCATCAACTCGTCCGTCAATCCTTATCCAGAATGTGGCCCTACTGCCTTGGCTATGACAGTCAAAGTGATTCCATCACTTGTTTGGTGGTCTATCAACTTGGACGTCGCACCTAGGTGTTTCGGTCAGTTTTGAGTAAAATATCCATAACTTCCTTATCTGGTGTCGGATTTGGACAAAAATGGTATAGTTAGAAAGATAACTCAATTTCCCATGTGATAAAAAGTAGAAATATCAAAAATACCATGGGTACAAAAATAGATTTGTATTTCAAAGAAAGTACTAGCATCCTTGAGATCATTTCTAGCTAGGAACAATCACGGGTATTAGAATATCTCCCCTTTGAGAACATTCATCCTCGAATGAGACTGACTAAGAGGGAAAATAATAAATGAACATGAACTGAACATGAGTGACTGAGACATGACTTTATGAATGACATGCTAAATATACTGAAATTATGCACATCTGATGCATGGATAATTGGTACATGAATGTATGACTGAGTGTTCTGAGAAACATAGTTTCTCAAGATGAGAATGCATAACTGATGCATAATTTTATAACTGAACTGATACATGAATGCATGACAAAGTATAAAATGTTATTAGATACCACATTTATAATGGGAACATGAATATAAAACTGAATAAGCTTAAGGTAAACTATTACCTTGAGCTTGATCTGAATCGGTGGAGAAGAGGTAAGGATACTTGGTATGCATATTTGCTTATGTTTCCCAAGTAGCTCTCTCGACGGACTGATTTTGCCAAAGAACCTTAACTAAAGGGACCTCTTTGTTCCTCAATCGACGAGTCTGATAGTTTAAGATTTTGACTGGAATCTCTTCATAAGAGAGGGTGTTCTAAACATCAACGCTCTGAATAAGGACTATAACTACTAGGTGACCTACGCACTTCTTGAGCAAAGATACATGGAAGACCAAATGAATTGAGGCTAAATCTAAAGGCAATTCAAGCTTATAAGCTTCCTTGCCTAAATGATTGAGAATCCTGAAGGGAGGACTGAGTTTCCCTTTCTTGTCGAATCTCTTCACTCCCTTGATGGGAGAGATCTTGAGATATACATAGTCATCAACCTCAAACTCGAGATCCTTTCTATGAAAATCAGCATAAGACTTTTGTCAGCTTTGAGCAGCTCAGAGTCTCTCTCTGATCAACTGAATTTTCTCTAAGGTATCAAAAACCAAGTCAGGACCTATGACTGAGGCCTCACTAACTTCAAACCAACTAATTAGAGATCTACACCTCCTGCCATTGAGAGCTTCGAATGGAGCCATTTTAATACTGGAATGATAGCTATTGTTGAATGCAAACTCAATCAAAGGCAAGTGGTCATCCCAACTTCCCTTGAGATCAATTGCACACGCCCTTAGCATATCTTGAGGAGTCTGAATAGTCCTTTCTGTTACATAGATAATGGAATACTATGTAATCTAACCAACTCTCTGATATAGAGTTTGGTATAATCCTCGACTGAATAAGAGGTATAAACTAGAAGGAAATGAGCTGACTTGGTCATCCTGTCTATAATAACCCAAATTGAATCATGCTGATGACGAGCTTGAGGCAAACCCATCATGAAGTCCATGTTAACTTCTTCCCACTTCCAAGTAGGAATGATGAACTCCTGCATGGGTCCACTAGGCTTCTGATGCTCTATCTTAACTTGCTGACATGTAGAGCACTTAGCCACAAACTCTGCAACATCTCTCTTTATCCCACTACAATAATAGATTTCCCACAGGTCGGGGTACATCTTAGTGGCCCCTGGATAAATAGAGTATTGCACACCATGCGCTTCTGCAAGAATTCGCTTCTTTAAGTTATCTACACCTAGAACGCACAGACGACCCTGACAACGAAGAACCTTATCTCCCCCTTAGGAGAAAACCTCTACTCTTTGATTCTGAACTGACTTTTTTAGCTTAAAGAGGATAGGATCCCTGTCTTGCTTTTCTTTCAACTCAAAAACTAGAGATGACTCTGAACTACTCTGAACACATACACTACCCTTCGAAGAATTGACTTAGAGAACACCTAGTATGGCGAGCTGATGGATTTCCTGAGCTATCTTCTTCTTGTTGTCCTCGACGTGAGAAACGCTACCCATGGAGAGTCTACTGAGAGCGTCAGCCACAATGTTGGACTTGCCGGGATGGTAAAGGATACTCATGTCATTATCTTTCAAAAGCTCTAACCACCTTCTCTGACGAAGATTGAGATCTTTCAAAGAAAAGACATACTAAAGACTCTTATGATCCGTGAAGAAATCTACATGACCTCCGTATAGATAATGCCTCCAAATATTTAAGGCAAAACTACGGCTGCTAACTCAAGATCATGAGTAGGATAATTCTTCTCTTGGGGCTTTAACTGTCTGGAGGCGTAGGCTATGACCTTACCATGCTGCATGATGACACAACCTAAACCCACTATGGACGCATCACAATAAACCACAAACCCATTTGAACCATCTAGAAGATCTGGAACTGGACCTAAGGTGAGTTGAGTCATCGACTCTTGAAAACTCTTCTCACAAGGATCTGACCACTGAAACTTGACCTTCTTCTGAGTCAATATGGACATGGGGGATGCGATAGAAGAAAATCCCTTGATAAATCGTCTATAATAGCTAGCCAATCCCAAGAAACTGTTGATATCTGATGGAGAGACGGGGTGAGGCCAGGTTCTTACCTCTTTGATCTTTTGAGGATCTACTTTAATGCCATCACTGGAAATAACATGGACAAGGAATTCTACAGATCTTAGATAAAGCTTGCACTTAGTAAATTGTCGAATAGCTGGTGATCTCTAAGAGTCTGAAGCAGAATCCTAAGATGGTCTGAATGATCACGCTCTGTGCGGGAATAGACTAGGATATCATCTATGAATACTATAACGAATATGTCTAAGTACTACTTGAACACACGGTTCATAAAGTACATGAAAGTAACTGGGGCATTGGTAAGACCAAAGGACATAACTAGAAACTCGAAGTGACCATACCAAGTACGAAAAGCTGTCTTCGAGATGTCACATTCTCTAACTTTGAGCTGATGGTAGCCTGATCTGAGGTCTATTTTGGAGAAATAACTGGCACCCTAAAGTTTGTCAAACAAGTTATCTATTTTGGGAAGAGGATACTTGTTCTTGACCGTAACTTTGTTGAGCTGATGGTAATCAATACACATCTTTAGAGAATTATCTTTCTTGCACACAAATAAGACTGGTGCTCCCTATGGGGATAAAATGGGCCTGATGAATCCCTTATCAAAGAGATCCTTCTACTGATCTTTCAGTTCCTTGAGTTCTGCTGGTGCCATTTTGTATGGAGAAATAAAAATAGGCTGAGTATCTGGAATAAGGTCAATGCCGAAGTCTATTTCCCTTTCGGGAGGAATGCCTGGAAGATCTTTAAGAAAATGTCTGAATACTTATTTACAACTGGGACTGATTCAAGACTAGGAGATTCAGAACTGGAATCTTTAATATGCACGAGATGATACACACTTCCCTTAGAAATCATTTTCCTTGCCCGAAGGTAGGAAACAAGCTGACCCCTAAAAGATGAAGTACTACCCTTCCACTCTAGGACAGGCTCATTCGGGAACTAAAACTGAACTACCCTGTTTCTACAGTCGACTGTGGCATAGTACGAATGAAGCCAATCCATGCTGAGAATGACATTAAATTAGTTATCTCTAACTCAACTAAATCTGCTGATGTGGTTTTATGAAATATCATAATTGGGAAATTCGTGTATACCCGCCGAGCTATGATGGTTTTACCCACTAGGGTAGAGACTGAGAAGTTGCTCTACTAAAATTTTAGGACTGATTCCGAAATCACCTGCTATATAAGGAGTAACAAAAGATAAAGATGCACCTGGATCTAGAAAAGCATAAACATGAACATGGAAAATCTATAGCATACCTGTAATAACATCAGGAGAATTTTCCTGATACTGTCGGGTCTGAAGAGTATAGAGTCTATTTAGGCGTTGCCTACTAGTAGCACTGGGAGTGGCACTCTACTGATTTGGGCGACCAGACTGGACTGTGGAGCAATTCTGCTAACCCTATAGACCTGACTATGGACACTCTCTAATCCTGTGGCCTGGCTTGCCACAACCAAAACAAACATCGCTACTAGCTATACAAGTACCCTTATGGTTCTTACCACAAGTCTGACACAGAGGATTAGTTTGGCCGCTGCTGACACTGCCCTAAGACTTAGAGCCTAGTGCTCGATCTCTATTGCCATCTCTGAATTTTGGCACTAGGGCACTGGCGGAGGAAGGAGCTGGAATTGCTAGCTTAGGATGAAACTTCAAATGGTTTCCTCCTTCTGATTTTGGTTGAGCAAAACTAAAATTGCCTGACCTTGCCCACTTATTCTACCTCTCCCTAGTCTTAATATTCTGCTGCTCAATTTGTTGAGCATGAGTCATGAACCTGGCTAAAGTTATATCACTATTCAACATCATAGACCTACGCTCATTTACCACACTATCATTCACCCCTGACATGAACTTTCTCATCTTAGCCCTGTTGTCTACAACCACATGAGGGGCATATCTGGCTAGTTGAGCAAATCTAAGAGAATACTTCTTAACCGTCATATTTCCCTACTTGAGATTGATGAACTATAAAACTGTTGCCTCTCTCAGCTTTTGGGGAAAGAATCTATCAAAGAAAGTCGTAACAAATTCCTCCCACTCTATAGGACCTGTATCCTCTAACCTCTTGAACTTTCACTATTTATACCAAGTGTGAGAAACATCCTGTAACTGGTATACAGCTAACTCGGCACTCTAACAAGATGTAACTCCCATGATGTCTATGACCTTTTGGACTTGGTTAATGAATTCTTGAGGGTCTTCATTAGACTTAGGCCCAAAGAAATATGGAGTGTTCATTCGGGTGAAATCCTGAATCCTAGCTGTGGCTGAGTTGGCCACTAGATTAGCCAGAATAACTGGTGGCCGTTCATTTTGGGCAGCCACAGACTCAGCAAGTGTGGTGAATGCGACCCTAAACTCCGCATGAGAAATATGTTCGCCCAAAGGATCTTCGGGCTGAGGAGCTGGCTGGTTTCTTCTCTTTGGAGGCATATTCTGAAATAATAGAAGAACGGATTAGACTGAGAGTTTAACTTAAGATCATGCTCACTAGAACAATATGAATACCGAAAGAAGGGAAACTGTTCCTAAAATATCTTATAGCCTTTTGCACATAAATGTGGCACGCAACACACCCATGCACAAGACTCTACTAGATGCGGCTTTTAGACTTCCTAGGACTCTATTGAACCTTAGGCTCTGATACCAAGTTTGTAACGCCCCAGTTTTTTGAACTGGATTGCTATATGATGACCATGATCCTGAGGGACCACAAGCTAAACCATGACTGATATCTGTACCAATATAGTACAATATATGACATAATAATGCAGAAAATATGAAGAATATGACATAAGGTTCAACTGCATAGAATATCTGAAAAATCATGACATCCACATGGAGTAACAAATACCCAAAACAACTGAAATCTGAATCAAATCTAAGCTAAATCTAAAAGCTTCTAAATACTGTCTGAATAAGGAATTGAAGGAACATGTCCCCAACTAACATCGTCTAGCAAAATTGAATTGAATTAATAAATTAAATTAATAATATCATCCTCGAATGGATGAGGACTCACTGTAAATCTGCGACTGGAATGCTACTACTACTGCTGATCTGGAGCTCGTATCTGTGAACCTATAGTGTAACGTGAAAGAAAGCAACATAGCGAAAATACATTAGTACAACTGGGAGTACTGAGTATACGAGTGAGGTAGGCTAAATGCAAAAGGGTTTACATGCATGAACGATGCTAACTGACTAACTGATATGAATGTAAGAGTTCAAATATGCATACGTAGTAATAAAGATCGTGATTACGTAATATCTAGATCAAGACACTAATACATGATCTACAGATATCTGGCATGATAATAATTAAAATTCTGATAACATAGATGACTGCATCTAACAGTCCTGAATCTAATGGAACTATCTGTGTTCCGTTCTGTAACTGAATTGGTTGTATCTGACAGTCTTAATATACTAAAATTTGAAGAACTATTAGAATTCATTTACTTAGAATGGGACTGAAACTGTGGGAGGTAGTTGTTTGAACGACATGCCCTAATAATGCATATAGCTAAGTTGGGGTCCAATCTCTGCCTTGACTAGAAGGGTGTTAATACCACACCACTGGTAAGGACAGCTATGAGTGACCGTTATCTAGCAGGTACTCAAAAATGAGAATGGTGGGAACCCTAAACTTATAGGTTAAGCCACCTCATCAACCCTAATCTGATAGGTTAAGATGTCTTAACCTACGCTGGCTACGTAGTTCTGCAACACAAGGATGACTGCTAAGAATCACACCCTAAACTGGCAGGTGAGTTACCATCCTTGGGTTCACTCGGTGCGAACTTTTACTCCCATCTGAAGAGGCTGAACATGATTTAACTAACTATACATGGACTGAGTAACTGACTTCCGTTGACTGATAGAGTAGTACTACTATCTGGGAATTAACTAAGATCATGAGATTTCTGAGATTTCCTGAGTCACTTGACTAACTGAGTTCTATAGGTCATGGATTGACTGAGATTATCATGATAACATGACATGCCTCTAGGAACACAACTATATTTTTTGGGTACAAGTACCCTCAGGACTCAATGGAAGGAAACTGACACACATGACTGACTTGATCGTAAGAGTAGAGTCCATAATTTACAATATCATAAGTACGGGATTTCACACTAAGCATAGTTCTCAACATCTTACACATGGGAGGAAAATTCATACAACATGTATATACTTGCATGGCCTCAATATCATGCTGAATACATATCATAACAACAAAGCATATCAATCACATGGAATTCATGTGACATGATAAAGCATAGAGCCTGGACTTGTCATTTAAGCACTATTAAATCATGGGACATGAATTCTATTATCCTAGGCAGATTATCAAATATTTTTCATGCATTCTTTTAGCTAAGGTGTGTTCATGAATTTCACCATGTTAATCCACATAAAGATCATGTGTTATAACTAACAAAAACATATACTTCATGAAAACACCTTTAGATATCATCTTGAAACTTAAACAACAATCATCATGTACATGCTCATATCACAACAAGACAATCACAAAATAATATTTAAAATATGGTTCTTGAGCTCTATGAACGAAATGGATCCATAGATGAACACTACGCATACCTGACTCAAGGTCCTTGATGTTTTTGAACTTGAAGGATTTGAAATCCTTTGATTTTTGATGAAGATTGGGTCTTGTTCTTGGAGATTAAATTTAGTAAGAAACCCTAGTTTTTGTTTATGAAATAATAATGAGCAAAAATGGCTGAATTCAGACTCATCTGGGTATATATAGGCTAGTGGTAAGTGAACAAAATAACCCTGTTAAAATTGCCTGAAAGTAAACTAAACATGGCATGTGATGACCTGACAGATGGTTCGTCAAGAACTTGATGGCCCGTCATTTCGACCGTCATATGTGGACTAGAAATATGGTTCATTGGATAAGAGTTGACGGCTTAGATGACGGTCCGTCAAATCATCCATCAATCCTTATCCAGAACATGGCCTTACTGCCTTGGCTGTGATGGTCAAAGTGGCGGTCCATCACATATTTGGTGGTCCGTTAAGTTATACATCGCATTTGGGTATTTCGGTCAGTTCTGAGTAAAACATCCATAAATTCCTCATCTGGTGTCAGATTTTGACAAAATTGGTATCGTTTGAAATCTAACTCAAATTCCCATGTGATAGAAAGTAGAAATATCAAAAATACCACGGGTACAAAATTAGATTTGTATTTCAAAGAAAGTACTAGCATCCTTGAGATGATTTGTAGCTAGGAATAAGCACGGGTATTACATACATACTACATTCATAGGAGCCTTTCATCAAACATGTAATAGGCATAAACTTGTACATACATGGGGATTTCATGATATCATGCTATTTAGACAATTTTCCTTCATCTGGGCACTTAATCAAACATATTGTAGGCATAGTACATGTAAAGCACACGATACAACAATTAAACATTATGCTTCAATTCCAATTCCATCATACAAGGTTTTATTCATGAGATTTCGTAAATCTTTATCTATACTAATCAACCCACATGGAATTTATCATCAAATCATGGAATAGAAATTAATTCCTCATTTATCAACATAAAAGAGAACATACAAAGTATGAAAACATGAAGAAAATCCATAACTTGTAGTTAAAAAGGATTCTTGGACTTCATGGACGAAAAGAGTGCATGAATGAACACTATGTAAACCTTAGATTGTGATTTCGTGAAGTTTGGCGCGATACGCCAGCATCGCGGAGCAACACTATAATATGACAATTGACATTTGAGCTATCTTCGTGATGCGCTGAAGGCTCAGGTCAAACACTGTCTCACTAAAAATGCTCTAACTCTTTGCCCGGGAGTTGGATTTGGGTGAATTATATATTGATGGAAAGCTTATTCAATTTCCCACGTGTATAAGAATGAATTCTTATTTCCAATCAAGTTCTAATATCCTTGATATGATTTTCAATCTAAGAAAAAGAATGGGTATTATAATATCTCCCCTTGAGAACATTCGTCCTTGAATGAAACTGACTGAGAGGGGAAACAATGAGCTAAACATGAATAACTAGAACATGGTCTCATGACGGACGTGACTAACAAGCTGAATATAACATAATGAACATGCATACTTGATACATGCGTAACTGATTCATAAATGCATAACTGAAAGTTTTGAAGAACTAAATTTTCTCACAATGAGAATGCATGTCTGATGCATAACTATATAACTGATCTGATACATGAATGCATGACTGAATATGTGGTGGTACTTGATACCAAGATTATCATGGGAACATAATCATGACAATGAATACTAAGTTAGTGATGTATACTAATCATGAAACTGAGTAAGCTTAAGGAGAACTGTTACCTTGAGCTTGATTTGAGTCAGCGGGGAAAAGGTGAGGGTACTTGGTACGCATATCTTCTTATGCTTTCTAAGTATCTCCCACTATGAACTGATTTTTCCAGAGAATTTTAACTATAGGAAATTTTATGTTCCTCAATCTACGTGTCTGATAGTCTAGGATTTCAACTAGAATCTCTTCATAAGAGAGGTTGTTCTGAACATGGATGCTCTGAATAGGGACTGCGACTGATGGGTTACCTATGCACTTCTTGCGCAAAGAGACATGAAAGACTATATGAAATGAAGCTTGATCTGAAGGCAATTCAAGCTTTTAGGCTACCTTGCCGAATTGACTGAGAATCTTGAAGGGATCGACATATCGAGGACTGAGCTTTCCCTTCTTGCCGAATCTCTTCACTCCCTTCATAAGAGAGATATTGAGGTAGACATAGTCACTAATCTCAAACTCAAGATCCTTTCTATGAACATCTGCATAAGACTTATGTCGGCTCTGAGCAGCTCTGAGTCTTTCTCTAATTAATTGAACTTTCTCTAAGGCATCGAATACTAAATCAAGACCTATGACTGAGTCCTCACTAAATTCGAACCAACTAATTGGAGATCTATATCTCCTATCACAGAGAGCTTCAAATAGAGCCATCTGAATACTGGAATGATAGCTATTGTTGTATGCAAATTCAATCAAAGGAAAGTGGTCATCCCAACTTCCCTTGGAATAATTGCACACGCCCTTCGCATATCTTCTAAAGTCTGAATGGTCTTTTCTGCTTGACCATCTGTCTGAGGATTAAAGGTTGTACGAAGGTGAATTAGGGTACCAAGACCCTTTTGGAATACTTTCCAAAAATAAGAGGTAAACTGGGTACCTCTGTCTGAGATAATTGATAATGGAACACCGTGCAATCTGACCAACTCTTGGATGTAGAGTTTAGCATAATCCTCGGCTAAATAAGAGGTATGGACTAGAAGAAAATGGGCTGATTTGTTCATTCTGTCTACAATGACCCATACTGAATCATGCTGATGATGAGTTCAAGGCAAACCCATCACGAAGTCCATGTTCACAACTTCCCCCTTCCAAGTAGGAATACTAAACTCCTGCATAAGACCACTAGGCTTCTGATGCTCTATCTTAACCTGCTGACATGTAGACCACTTAGCTATAAACTCTGCAATATCTTTTTTCATCCCACTCTACCGATAGATTTCCTACAAATAACGGTACATCTTAGTGGCCCCTGGATGAATAGAGTAGCGCACACCATGCATTTCTATAAGAATTCGCTGCCTTATGTCATCTACGCCTGGAACACAGAGACGACCCTAACAACGAAGGATGCCATCTCCCCCTTGTGAGAAAACCTCTATTTTCTGATTCTGAACTGACTATTTTAACTTGACAAGATTGGGATCCCTATTTTCCTTTTCTTTCACCTCAGAAATTAGAGATGATTCTGAACTACTCTGTAAACATACACCACCCTCTGAAGAATCGACTAAGTGAATGCCTAGTCTAGCAAGCAGGTGTACTTCTTAAGCTAACTTCTTTTTACTATTATCAACATGAGAAATACTATCTAGGGATTGTCTACTGAGAGCATCGGCCACTATGCTGGCCTTGCCCGGATGACAGAGGACACTCATGTGAAAATCTTTCAAGAGCTCTAACCACCTTCTTTGACGAAGATTGAGATCTTTTTAACAAAAGACATATTGAAGAATCTTATGATATATGAAGATGTATACATGAACTCCATAGAGATAATGCCTTCAAATATTTAAGGCAAAGACTACAGCTGCTAACTCAAGATCATGAGTAGGATAATTTATCTCATAGGGTTTAAGCTGTCTGGAGGGGTAGGCTAGGAACTTACCATACTGCATGAGGACACAACCCAAACCTATTCTGGATGCATCATAATATACTATGAAACTGTCTGAACCATCTGGTAATTCTACAATTGGAGCTGAGGTGAGTCGAGTCTTTAATTCTTGAAAACTCTTCTCGCATGGATCCGACCACTGAAACTTGAATTTCTTCTAAGTCAATCTAGATATAAGGGATGTAATAAAAGAAAATCCCTCAACAAACCATCTGTAATATCCAGCTAGACCTAAGAAACTCCTGATAACTAATGGAGATATAGGGTGAGGCCAGTTTCTTACCACTTTGATCTTTTGAGGATCTACTCTAATGCCATCACCAGAAATAATATGGCCAAGAAATGTTACTGATCTTAGCCAAAATTAGAACTTACTGAATTTGGAGAATAACTAATGATTTCTGAGACTCGGAAGTACTATCCTGAGATGGTCTGCGTGATCGCACTCATTATGGAAATAGACCAAAATATCATCTATGAGGACTATAACAACATGTCCAACTAATATTTGAACACGAGGTTTATCAAGTCTATGAAAGCAGCTGGGGAATTAGTAATACCAAATGACATGACTAGAAATTTAGAGTGACCATATTGCGTACGAAAAGCTATCTTTGGGATGTCATATTCTCTAACTTTGAGCTGATGATAGCCAGATCTGAGGTATATCTTAGAGAAATAATTTGCAACCTAAAGTTGATCAAACAAGTCATCGATTCTGGGAAGAGGATACTTGTTCTTGATCGTAACCTTATTGAGTTGACGGTAATCTATACATATTCTGATTGAACCATCTTTCTTGTGCACGAATATAACTGCTATGCCCTACGGGGAAATGCTGGGTCTGATAAATCCCTTATCTAAGAGATCCTTCAACTCTTTTTTTAGTTTCTTGAGTTCTGTTGGTGCCATTCTATATGGCGTAATACAGATAGGATGAGTGTTTGAAAGAAGATCAATACTAAAGTCTATTTCCCTTTTGGGAGAAATTCCTGGAAGATCTTCAGGAAAGCTGATTCGAGATTGGGATCCTCAAAAATAGAATCTCTAACATGAAATAGATGATAAACACATCTCTTAGATACAATTTCCTTGCCCAAAGGTAGAAAACAAGTTGACCGTTAAAAGTGGATATGCTACCCTTCCGCTCTAGGACGAGTTCATTTGGGAACTAAAACTGAACTATTCTATTTCTACAGTTGACTGTGGCATAGTAGGAATAAAGCCAATCCATGCCGAGAATGATATCAAAATTAATTATCTTTATTTTGACTAAGTCTGCTGAAGTGACTTTCTAAAATATCATAATCGGGCAGTTCCTGTATACTCACTGGGCTATGATAGTTTTACCCATTGGGTAAGAGACTAAAAAGGGCTCCGCTAGAATTTTGGGACTAATTTTGAAATCAATTGCTATATAAGGAGTAACGAGAGACAAGAAAGCTCCTGGATCTAGTAAAGCATAAACATGCACATGAAAGATCTTTAACATACCAGTAACTACATCACGAGAATATTCTCGATCTTATCAAGTCTAAAGAGCATAGAGATGATTTGGGTGTTACTCGCTAGTATAACTGGAAGTGGCACCCTGCTAATTTTGGTGACCGGACAGAGTTGAGGAGCGATTCTATTGACCCAAAGGACCTGGATGAGGACAGTCTCTAACTCTGTAGCCTATTTTGCCATAACTAAAACAAATACGATTACCTACTCTACACATACCCTGATGGTGCTTACCGCAAGTCTGGTAAAGAGGATAAGTGCAAGCACTGCTAACACTGCCCTGGGTCTTAGAGCCTAGCTCTCTATCTTTGTTATCCTCTCTGAACTTAAGAACTGGAGCAGTGGCTATGGAGGGAGATAGAACTGATGACTTAGGACAAAACTGAGAACGGTTTTCTCCTTCTGACTTAGGCTGACTTAAATTGAAGCTACCTATCCTAGATTTCTTATTCTTTTTCTCCCTCTTCTTAATCTTCTGCTTCTCTATGTTTTGAGCATGGGTCATAAGTCTAGCTAAGGTTATGTTACTATTCAGCCTGGCAGATCTGCACTCATTAACCACGCTGTCGTTCACCCCTGAAGCGAACTTACTCATCTTGGATCTACTGTCTGTAACCACATGAGCGGCATACCTAGCTAATTGAGTTAACTTAAAAAATACTCTTTCCCTATCATATTTCCCTAGCTGAGGTTAATGAACTCTAGCACCTTGGCTTCTCTAAGCTCTTGTGGAAAGAATCTATCTAAGAAAGCAATGACAAACTTCTCCCACTCTATAGGACCTACATCATCTACCTTTTTAGACTTCCACTATTTGTACCAAGTATGAGCCATATCCTATAACTAATATGCAGCTAGCTCAGCACTGTCAATAGTAGTCACCCCCATGACGTCTGTCACTTTTTGAACTTGATCTAAGAATTCTTGAGGGTCTTTATCTACCTTAGGCCTGAGGAAGGTTGAAGAATTCATTTGGGTGAAGTCCTGAATCCTCGCTGCAGCTGAGTTGGCCACTGGGTTGGCCGGAATAACTATTGGTCATTCATTATGAGCAGCGACTGATTGAGAAAGAGTGGTAAATATGGTCCTAAACTCCACATTAGAAACATGATCGCCCAAAGGTTCTTTGGGCTGAGGGACTGACTGATTTCTTATCTTATGAGGCATGTTCTGAAATATAGAGAAAGAGTAGATTAAACTGAGAGACTGACTTATAATTATACTCACTGGCACGACATAAATACTGAAAGAGGGGAAACTATTCTTAAAACATCTCATAGCCTCTTCCACATAAATATGGCGCACAACACACCCATGTACAAGACTCTACTAGATATGGCTTTCAGACTTCCTATAACTCTATTGAACCTTAGGCTCTGATACCAAGTTTGTAACGACCCAATTTGCTGAATGGAATGCTACAAGGTGCTCATGACCTTGAAGGACCACAAGCTAACCCATGACTAATATCTATACCTATATACTACATAAGATAACATAATAATGCAAAAACATACACTGAAAGGCCGTAAGGTTCGATCATGAACATAACTAAATAATGTAACATCTGTGTAAGGTAATAGAATACCCAAAACAAAACTGAAAATACTGAAGTCTAAACAAGATAGTCGATATCTAGTCTGAAGCCTCTACTATCTAAAGAATCTGAATAAGGATTTGATTTGACATGTCCCCAACTAACTCCAACTAATAAGCTAATCAATGAGATAATATAAAATCATTAATTCCTCAAAGGATGAGGACTCACCTCCACTCTGACTGTTGAATCTAGAATCTACTGCTGATCTAGAACTCGTATCTCTTAAACTATAATGTAACATAGAAAGAAAGCACCATAGACCAAATACATCAGTACATATATACTGAGTATACATATGAGGTAAGCTAAATGAAAGGGTTCACATGCATGCTAATGCTAGCTGACTGTCTAACATGAATGTGAGAATGCATACATAATTATGTAACTATAACTAACAATGTGATATCGTGATTACTGAATCTAAATACAAATAACATGACATGACTAATAACATGAATAAATGTATCTGAGTAAAACGATAACATGGGTGACTGTAGCTGACAGTCCTAAATCTGATGAAACTATCTGTGTTCCGTACTGTATCTGAGTTGACTGTATCTGACAGTCCTACAATATGAAGAACTATCTGAGTTCTATTATTGAGACTGATTGACTATATCTGACAGTCCTAATTCTGTAACATGAAACTGTGGGAAGTAGTATCTAACTGACATGCCCCAAAGGTGCTAAATAGCTGAGCTGGGGTCCAATCTATGCCTTAATTGGAAGGGTGTCAATACTGCACCACTGGTAAGGACAACATATGAGTAACCCTCATATAACAGGTAACTATAGCGAGAACGGTAGGAACCCTCACATAACAAGTTAAGCCACCTCATCTACCCTCATAAAGTAGGCTACAATGTCTCAACCTATGATGGCTACATAGTTCTGGAACACAAGGATTTCTTCTAGGAATCACACCCTCACATAACAGGTGAGTCCCCATCCTTGGGTTCACTCAGTGCTAATTCCTAATCTTATCTGAACGAAGATGATTTACTAAACTAAACTGAGCATGGACTAAGTTACTGAATTTTTGTGGCTGACAGAATACTACTGATATCTGACAACTGACTGAGTCATGAGATCATGGAGATTTTTCCTGAGTCATAAGACTATCTGAAGTCTAAGAGTTCATAGCTTGACTGAGAGTATCGTGAAAACATGACATGGATCTAGGAACACAACTAATATTTTGGTTACAAGTACCCCTAGGAATCGATAGAAGGAAACTGACATAGCATGATTTACTTGAAGACTTGACTAACATTATAATACATACTACATTCATAGGAGCCTTTCATCAAACATATAATAGGCATAAGCTTGTACATACATGGGGATTTCATGATATCATGCTAATTAGATAATTTTCCTTCATCTAGGAATTTAATCAAACATATTATAGGCATAGTACATGTAAAGCACACTATACAACAATTAAACATCATGCTTCAATTCCAATTCCATCATACAATGTTTTAGTCATGAGATTTCATAAATCTATATCTATACTAATCAAACCACAATGAATTTATCATCAAATCATGGAATAGAAATTAATTCATCATTTATCAACATGAAAGAGAACATACAAAGCATCAAAACATGAATAAAATCCATAACTTGTAATTAAAAAGGATTCTTGGACTTCATGGATGAAAGCAATCCATGAATGAAAACATACATACCTTAGATCGTGATTTCGTAAAGATTGATGGTGAAACCTTGTTGAAATTAAACCTTCTAAGAAAACCTAGCTCGAGTTCTTGAGAGTATTTGGAAAAAAATCAATATTTTGGATGAATAAGGGTTAAATCTCGTGTTTGGAAGCTTATATTGGGGGAAAATTGGCCCTTTTAACCCTAGACACGTAATTTAATTTTCAGTAAAATTTTCTTAGTTGGACCCTTGACACGTGCGGCGTTATCGCACTATGTCACTGGAAATTGACAATCGAGAAACTGCATTGTGGAGCAATGCAGAGTTATCACATTGACACCTTGTCTACGACCTTGAAGTTTGGCGCGACGCGCCAATATTGAAGAGCAACACTGGAATTTAACAATTGCCATTTGAGCTATCTCCGTGATGCTCTGAAGGCTCAGGTGAAACACTGTCTCACTAAAAAGGCTCTAACTCTTCGCTCGGGTGTTTGATTTGGGAGAATTATATATCGATGGAAATACCACGTGTATAAGAATTAATTCTTATTTAAAAGCAAGTTCTAACATCCTTTAGATGATTTTCAAGCTAAGAAAAAGCACAGGTATTACAGGATAGTGCGGGTAACTTAACATAGCTCTGATAAATAACATATCTACTATATGTTTCATATTTCTAGTTTTTATGTAGTCAAGTAGATTCTTTTTCATAAGTATTTATGTTAATCTTATTTGCTCCATATCTTTTCTGCAATATTCTAAGTATTCGTAGTTTATCATTTTATCCTATAGTAGTTGTAATTTTATAAATTTCTGTACAATAACTTATTCTAATCGTACTATATCCAATATGTGATTATATGTTATCTATGTTATTCATTACATTTGTTGTTCATGTATAATATTAAATAAATTCTTATTTGTAACATCTTTTTATAAGGTTAATTTTATTCTAAATAATATTTCTTGTAATTGTCATTTTTCTCTTTTAAGCTGATTGCTATAATTAATTTCTTCATTTAGCCAACTTTATTTTTCTCTAACTCTTCTAATATATTCTATCATTTTTTACTTTGTATAATATCCGTCTGAATAATAACTATCTAAATATGTTATATATGTGTAATTTTTCTATAGAACTTAATAACTCTTCATTAAAATTAAATACCATTTCATATATAATTTTTCTTATATCTACTATTTCTATATCCTTAATTATATACAAAACAAGTAATTTAAATTTATCTATCATTTTATCAGATAAGTAAATATTCATTCTTCATATGATGCTATTTTCAAAATATTCGCTGCAATCATATACATAACAAAATATGGTCATCTTACATCACTATATACTAGATTATTCATTAAAAACATGTTCTCTGGTCACTATTAGCATGGTAATTTGGATATTTTTTTCCCTAAACAGCACCTCTACACTGGTTACTCCCCTATCACGGCTTCTTTGCCTCACCGGTTTCACCTTTAGGATGGCATAGTTCTTGAAAATGTTTCTCCTTTTCCACTTTGCTAATAAACTTCTTAACATGCTATTCTTCGAATAATTCTACTATAAAGTAACTAACATGAGCTTATTTTATTGTATCATGATTGTCAGGAATTTATGAATTTAGCTATTCATAATTGTAAATGAAAATAACTGTTCTGGTAGATTTGATAAATTTGTGCTTTGCTTATCCATAGCTTAGTGTAAAACTGAATATCTTTATTGATTATATGAGAGAATATTTTTTGTGAACAAGAAGGCATGCTTTCAACACATGAAAGTCTTCCCTTAACTTAGAAAATGCTTCTGTTACTTATAACCTAAAAAGGAGAAAATGCATATACTATTATACTGTTCCTACTTTACACTTGTTATCTTTACAAAAGACTTTACAAAAAATCTTAAGACTATTCTACAAAAAGATAAAATTAATAAAGACTAAAGCTATACAATAATAGCACTTTGCCAAAGAAAAGTCAAAAAGCTTATCAAAAACATATAAATGCTATAATTTACGTGTCTAAAGTCAAGAAAACTACTCACATGTCACTTTTTTTCATAACTTTTACTATCTTGTCTCTTTTCTTTTGTCTTTATTTCTCCATTGCTTCATTACCTTCTATTTTTCATTTTTCTTTCAGCTGGCGTCCTTATCTCCTTTATTATAGTTGAACTTCTAGAATTACATTATTTTCTCCATTATATTTTGAACATAAATGGTCTGGATATTTATGCCCTATCATTTTACAGTATCTGGTCAATAATTCATCTGAAATAAATTTTTCTCTAATTGCTCTAGTAATTAATTTTTTCTATGGATTGAGCAACGTCATAATACATTGCTTAACTTCTTCCATATTTGCTTGTCTTAACTCTCTAGAATTTGAATAAATCATTAGATGATCTCTTGAATAATAACTCCATATCGGATCCCCATTTAGGTAGTTAGTTGCTAATTCTTGGATAATTGTCGATATTTCAATAATTCTTTTATTAGCATAAAAATCTAGTATATCTATTTTGGGTATTTTAGCTTGTTGTTCAATATCTTAGGGTATAATCATATCTCGGGTCATTCCTATCTTCACAACTTGTATAATTGGTTTAATTTCATCATGCAATATCTCTGCTGGTGCCGTATAGAACTTTACAAAAAATAGGTTGCCTTTGGTTATTTTTTTATAAGTGGTAATTGCTTTATATATTTCTGGTATAGCAGATAATTCACTTCCATCCTGGGTATATACGGTATTGAATAGCCCATAACTGAAATAGGTTTTAACTAGATTTGGGTTAGTTTTTGGTAATGCAGTTAACTTATTGTATCCTTGTAGCTTTTAGGTTATATAATCTTTATTTGGTTCTTGGATATTTATTGCTTTGGGTCTAAGTTTTACATGTGTTTGTATTTTGTGGATGTTTTCAATATATGTTCTGGTATGTGATTATAGGTTTTCTTTTCTTAGTTTAGGCTTTCTAGATATGTGGTAGTTTGTAGGGGTATGAACAAAAGGGCCTTTTGGTGCTTTTGGTATATATGGCTTATCAAATATTATGTTTAGGTTCATATTTGGGTTCCTTCTAACTCCTTTGCTTGTACCAGCAGAAGTAAATTGATATACATTAGAAATCCCCCTACAATTGGTATCAAAGCCATGTTATTTAAAAATGTACAAGTAGATATGTGTTAATTATGATAAATGTTAACTTAATTATGTTATTTTGTTAACTATGTTAAATTTTATTTGTCAAATATGAGAAGACCATTTAAAAATACACAAGCTTTTAGAGAAATTAAAAGAATTTTAGCTAGTTATTACACAAAATATAAGAAGTTAAATAAAACAAAAGAAAACTCCCACATATTAGCTTACTTAGTTACCTTAATATCTAGCAAGGAGAAAAAATTAATAATTCATTTAAAATCTAGAAGAATAAGATACATACCACCTAATTATGATAAAATCAAATTTCGGTATCCACTAAAATATTATAAATATTGTACAGATGAATAACATAACAAAATCACAAAAATATAAAGAACTAAAACAAATAATATCTGAAAAACGATGAGAATTAAAAATAAGAAAAGAAAGTCTACAATATAACATAATTGTTGGAGTATGTCAAAAATCAATAAAAGCACAAAAGGAAGAAATATCATATTTAGAATCACAAGTAAATAATCTAGAATACATATATCAACATGATCTATACACTATCAAGTAGATAAAATGAACAAAGAAGAATTTATAATAGATAAAGAATATATGAAAATTATGAAGGATTAAAAATAAGAATAGTATTTTGTAATTTAGGAAGAAGATATAAGAAAATAGGTAAACATTTATATTTAATGTTAGAAAAATAAGAATTAAAATTAGAAGATAAATTAACAGCCATGGTAAGAATAGCAAGAGAAAATGAAGAAATAGAAAGGAAAAAATAAATAGATAAAATAAAACAATACGCTACAGAAGAAATACGAAAAATAGAAGAAACTAAAAATAATAGGATTGTTGAATTAGAAAAAGAACAGCAAATGCTAAAAGAGTTGTATGAAAAAAGACAGAAAGAAAAAGACGAAAAATATAAAGAACAAAAATTATTAATTGAGATAAAACAATTTAAAGAAAAAATAGAAAATAAAGAATTAGAAACTAATGAAATAGAAAGAAATACAGTAGATGCTGAAGAAACAGATAATTATGATTCAGAAGATAGTGAAACATATACAGAAATCATAACAAATATAGAAAAACTATAAATTAATGAAAAAAATAAGTAATTAATAAAGAAAACTTAGAAAATAAAAACACAGAAATAAAAACTCTTTATAAAAAATACGATGAAAATATAATACCTATGTAATACCCCAAAAGTTCAGTCATTTTTAGGATCATGCTTCGAACTCATGAGTAATAAATTTTGGTTCTTTGGTAGTGATATGATTAAGGTTGATGGATATTAAGGCCTCAAAAGTGTCCTATCTAATAGACGAATCAAAACATTTCCTTACTGATTGAATTCTTGAGAAGGATATTGGTATAGACAGCTTCAAATGAGCATATCTCTCGTTATGCTATGAATATCTGATCTCATTACCTACCAACATATACATAATTGAATTATCTTTCCAACGATATCAATTTCTCCTAAATCCGATATCGGAGAAAGGAGTTATGCCCATTTTACTCTGGCATGTCAGGTTGGGAAACTGAGTGACGACATTCGTGATAAGCTGTCGTGCCCACGATGGCGTATCACCAATGTCGTCAGCCCTATGCAGATTTTCACCCCCAGTGACGACATTTTGTGATAATCCATCATGCCCGTGACGGCCTATTACCAATGTAGCCAACCTTAACCAGAAAATAAAGATTTTACCCTTTTGTGAAGACAATTTGTGACGCCTTATCACCAGCTTGACGACTTGTCATGAATGTCGTCAACTATTATTTCCAGCAATTGAGGGATGTTTTAGTAAGGATATTTTGGTCTTTTTCCTTCACTTCTCATGACTTATAACCCTCAAGGAGCGTATTATCTTCCATTCTCTTTAGTTAAACATCTCAAAAAAGCTCTCTCATACACTTTCAACCAAAAGATTAGGGTTTTCTCTCAAGATCATCTCCTCAAGAGAAAGCCTAAGGAATTCTTCAAGAACCTTTAGAAACATTAGATCTCTTTCAAGATTCAATCACTAAGGTATACGTAGTGTTCATCCATGGGTCCTTTTCATCCATAGAGCTCAAGAATCATGTTTTAAATTATAAATTGTGATTTCCTTGTCGTGTTATGACTATACTCATGTTGATGATTGTTGTTTGTATTCAAGGTTGTATATTGATGTGATTTCATGAAGAATGTGAATAGGTTAGTTGAAACCCATAAATTTTGGATGAATTAAGATTGTCGAATTAATAAATATACCTATGCCTTAAAAGAGTGCATGCAAGATGTTTGATAAAAAGACTAAGGAACAAGAAATCATGCAATATAGCTAAATTCTGACTAAGTGAAGGATTCATGATATGCCCCTATGTTCCAATGACTTTCATATTGATAGTGTGCCTGGTAAATATTGTCGGATTTTTCATGAACTAGCCTTACAAGATTATGCTATGCTTCTTGCAAATCTTACTTATGAACAAAATGTATGAAAATCATGTACTTCATAAAATTCCCCAAATTATGATATTATGAATTGTGAACTCCAATCTTATGATCAATTCAGTCATGTGTGTGTCAGTTTCCTTCTATCGAGTCTTGGGGGTATTCGTACCCGAAAAATATAGTTGTGAGCCTAGAGACTTTTCATGTTTCACGATATCCGAAATCAAGCCATGATTCAATAGATATCAGTCAGTCATGTGACTCAGGAAAAACTCATGATATCAGTCAGTTATCAGATATCAGTAGCATTTCATCAGTCAATGGAAATTCAGTAAGTTCAATTCACGTAGAGTCAGTCAAATCATGTTCAGTCTCTTCAACTGGGAGTAGGAGTTAGCATCGAATGAACCCAAAGATGGGAACTCATCTGTTATATTAGGGTGTGATTCTTAGAAATCATCCTTGTGTTCCAGAACTATGTAGCCATCATAGGTTGAGACATTGCATGTAATACCCTGAGAAATTTTTCATTGAAATTTTGTGAGTAAACATGTTGGGTTCTATTTTCTAGAATGAATTATAAATTTTTCATGCAGAATATCTTAGATTATGACCCACCATTACGTATAGTATCGAATAAGATTTCCAACAATATGTGGATCATAAAAAATGGACACCCGAGCCACGAGTTATGAACATTCTGATTGAATCGTGAATATTAGTGAACAATAAAACATGCAGGAAAAAGTACTGAGGCCTAGGGTATTGTTGCTCCAACTTTAAATGATCATAACGCCTTATATATAATGATCTGGGTGATCTACTATATAACAATGAAAAGCTCTGCAAGTCCTCTTTCCAATGAAATTGGTTTCATCCAATTTGTCTATCGCAGCAAAAAGTTATTGTCGATCTACTTCATCCTATCAAAAGAGAATTTTTAGGTCAACTTCAAATGATCATAACTCCTTTTACACAATGATCTGGGTGAGATAATATATATCAAAGCAAAGATATGAGAGTCCTCTGTCTAATGAAATTGGTTTCATCAAATTTGGATATCGGAGTAAAACGTTATGGTTGATCTACTTCTGACTATCAAAACAGTCCACCAAAGGACAGATTCGAGAATTATTTGATTTTTAGGGGTGTGTTGGTCATTCCCCCTCACCCAAAATCCATCCAAACCCTATATTAAAGCCTATTAGAAGCATTATATGTTATATTTCATCAAATTCTCTCAAAAAGAAAATCCTAAGCTCCTACATCCAACTTCAAGAACCTCCAAAGTTCACCATTAATTCTGTAAATTTATTCAAGATTCCAAGTTTCTAGTTTAAGAACTCCAAGAACCATCATTCAAAGGCACGATTAACATCTCAAAAATGAGTATTGATCTAAAGTTCATCATTCAAGGTATGTGGGATTTTTCAACAAGAACTCTCTTTCGTTCTTGTGCCCAAAAGTAATTTTCTTTACAAAGGCATGATTTTTATTTGATTTTTTTATGAATTTGAAGCATAAACCCATATCTTATGATGATTATTATGAAATCTTGATATTTATGATTTTGAAAGATGAATTTACATGTGCGGAGATAAAAAGCATGAATCTTGAATGGTATTTATCATGATTTTGATATTTGGGTCGTGAATCCCCATTGGAAATTATGTTTTTAGAGAAAGTCTATGTTATAAGCACGTTGATGTTGAATATTTGAGAGATTTTGAATGATTTGACCTTTTGGTCATAATAGAGTTGTTTTGAACTCGAGTGTGAAAGAAATCCACAACGTGGTTGATTTTGATAGATAGGAAGCATGATGGCTCTCGATGTATATTTATATATTACTTAAATTATTTTTGTATGGATTGTCTTTGAAATGATTTGAACTAAGTTTGGGAGAAATCTTTAGCACCGAGTGAGAAGTATAAAGCGACCTTACTTCCCTAGAACTATGTGGCCCCGTAGGAGTGAGCCTGAGGCTGATTTATATAGTGATCACAAGTTTGTGTGGATTTGATTTCGATATTCCAACTCCGATGGCAAGGATAGGATGGCTCTCCCCAACGTGGGTTGTATGTTGGACTCCATGTAGCTCACATAGTTTATGTCGGTTATAGGATCTCCCAGTATCTGTGTGTTTCCTTGTGTCTATGGTGAATGGTGAAGTGATTTGAAAGTGGAATTATGAAAGTTATTCTTTTGAAAGGTTTAAATGATATTTATATTATAAGAATTGATATTCTTGATGAACTGAAATTGATTAACAAATTATATGATGGCTCACATGTGTTATTGTACTTATTTCATCCTCTAATGATTATGATTATTTTCTTCGGGCTATATGAGTCTTTCATACATATTGCATATTTCTTTAAAATATTTATGATTATGAAGTTTATAAAATTGCATACACCCCCACACTCGATTTCTTTTCATGTTACTGACCCACATCTTCCAATGTGGGTTGTATTTTCTTGGAATGTAGGTTTAGGAGCTCAGTTCCAGGTTGTACAGTGATTCTTCGGGCACGTTGTTCTACATCCTCTATTGAGGTGATTCCTCATGTTCCGAGGACGTGATGTCTGATGTTGGTTTCACGGAATTGTTTACATTTGATAACTGAGTATGAGTCATTTGGGGCATGTCTTAATGGCTCGCTGGTTTTATTGATTCTCTTAGAGGCTTGTCAGACTAGTATAGATGTTAGGAGTTAAATAATAAGTCGTATTTTGTTATCTTTCTGAAATTCTTTTATTCTTGGATGATGATCACTCTGTTGATATTTGAGGGTTATTTATGGAAACCCCGTTGATTTGTGTTGAAATGAATGAAAATGGCTCAAAAGGTTAGCTTGGGGCTACTCGTAGCCTCAAGCATCGTGTAACGCTCCGGGACCCATATTTTGGGGTGTTACAAACTTGGTATCAGAGCCTAAGTTTTTTAGGTGTCCTAGGGAGTCTAACAAGCCGCGTTAAGTAGAGTCTTGATCATCAGTGTGTAGTACGCCACATCTATGAGCAAGAGGCTATAAGTCATTTTAGGAAAAAGTGTGATTCTTTTTTTCAGAAGTCTATCGTGCTTAAAGTATCTCTCTCTGCTATTGATTTGTGCTCTCCTCTTTTAGAAATATGCCTCCAGGTCGAGCGAGAAGAAATAATAACAGTCAGCAACCTCAACCCATTGACCCATTAAATGAAAACATGTCGCATGCTGGATTTCAGGTAGCCTTTGAGGCGCTGGCCCAAGCTGTTACTGCAAATGTTCAGGCCAACCCAGCCCCGGCTCCACAGTAGCAGGGAGGTGATTCAGCTACTTCCAGGACCCATTACTTTATGCGGATGAATCTGCAGGAATTCTATGCGTCCAAGTCTGATGAGGATCCACGGTTGTTTTTAAAGGAGGTGCGGAAGATTACTCAAGTGATGCATATATCTGAGGAACATAGTGTGGAGTTGGATGAGTATAGGTTGAAATACCTTGCTTATGACTGGGTTGTTGCTTGGAGGAAAGGTAGAGGTGAGGGAGCTGTCCCTACAACTTGGCAAGAGTTCCATGATGCATTCCTGGATAAGTTTTTCCCTTTGGAGATGAGGAAGGCGAAGGTGAAAGATTTTATGAACCTGCTACAGGGCGTATAGTATCGAATAAGCTTTCCAACGATATGTGGATTATCCAAAACGGACACCCGAGCGACGAGTTGTAAACATTCCGATCGAATCGTGAATAGTAGTGAACAGTAAAATATGCAGGAAAAAGTACTGAGGACTAGCATATTTTTTCTCCAACTTTAAATAATCATAACTCCTTATACATAATGATCTGGGTGATCTACTATATGTCAACAGAAAGCTCTGTGAGCCCTCTTTCCGATGAAATTAGTTTCATCCAATTTGTCTATCGCAGCAAAAAGTTATGGTCGATCTACTTCAGCTTACCAAAAGTGAATTTTTTGGTCAACTTCAAATGATCATAACTCATTTTACACAATGATCTGGGTGAGAATCAATATATCAACAAAAATATATGAAAGTCCTCTTTCTAATGAAATTAGTTTCATCCAACTTGGATATTAGAGTAAAACGTTATGGTTGATCTACTTCAGACTATCAAAATAGTCCACCAAAGGACAGATTCGAGAATTATTTGACTTTTAGGGGCATTTTGGTCATTCCCCCTCACCTAAAATCCATCCAAACCCTATGTTAAAGCCTATTAGAAGCATTATATGTTATATTTCATCAAATTCCCTCAGAAAGAAAATGCTAAGCTCCTACATCCCACTTCAAGAACCTCCAAAGTTCACAATTAATTCTGCAAATTTATTCAAGATTCTGAGTTCCTAGTTCAAGAACTCCAGGAACCATCATTCAAAGGCACGATTAACAGCTTAAAAACAAGTATCGATCTAAAGTTCATCATTCATGGTATGTGGGATTTTTTAACAAGAACTCCCTTTCGTTCTTGTGCCCAAAACTAATTTTCACTACAGAGGCATGATTTTTATTTGATTTTTTTATGAATTTGAAGTATGAACCCATATCTTATGATGATTATTATGAAATCTTGATGTTTATGATTTTAAAAGATGAATTTACATGTGTGGAGATATAAATCATGAATCTTGAACGATATTTATCATGATTTTGATATTGGTTCGTGAATCCCCATTGGAAATTGTGTTTTTTTGAGAAAGTGTATGTTATTAGCAAGTTGATGTTGAATATTTGAGATATTTTGAATGATTTGACCTTTTGGTCTTAATGGAGTTGTTTTGAACTCAAGTGTGAAAGAAATCCACAACGTGGTTGATTTTGATAGATGGAAAGCATGATGGCTCCCGATGTATATTTATATATTACTGAAATTGTTTTGTTGTGAATTGCCTTTTAAATGATCTAAGTTAAGTCTGGGAGAAATCTTTAGCATCGAGTGGGAGGTATAAAGCGACCTTACTTCCCTAGAACTACGTGCCCCCATAGGAGTGAGCCTCAGGCTGATTTATATAGTGATCACTAGTTTGTGTGGATTTGATATCGATAGTCCTAATCCATTGGTAAGGATAGCATGGCTTTCCCCAAGGTGGGTTGTACGTTGGACTCCATGTAGCTCACATGGTTTATGTTGGTTATAAGATCTCCTAGTGTGTGTGTGTTTCCTTTGTCTATGGTGAATGGTAAAGTGATTTGAAAGTGGAATTGTCAAAGTTATTCTTTTGAAAGATTTAAATTATATTTACATTATGAGAATTGATATTCTTGATGAACTGAAAGTGATTGACAAATTATATGATGACTCACATGTGTTATTGTACTTATTTCATCCTCTCATGATTATGATGATTTTCTTCGGGCTATGTGAGACTTTCATACATCCTACATATTTCTTATAAATATTTATGATTATGATGTTTATAAAACTGCATACACCCCCATATACTCGGTTTCTTCCCATGGTACTGACCCACATCTTTGAATGTGGGCTGCATTTTCTCGGAATGTAGGTTTAGGTGCTCAGTTCTAGGTTAGACAGTGATTCTTCGGGCACGTTGTGTGACATCCTCTATTATGGTGAGTCCTCATGTTCCGAGGACGTGATGTCTGATGTTGGTTTCACGGAATTGTTTACATTTGACAACTGAGTATGAATCATTTGGGGCATGTCTCAATGACTCGCTTTTATTGATTCTCTTAGAGGCCTGTCAGACTAGTGTAGATGTTGGGAGTTGACTAATAAGTCGTATTTTGTTATCTTTCTGAAATTCCTCTATTCTTAGATGATGATTACTTTGTTGATATTTGAGAGTTATTTATGGAAACCCTGTTGATTTGTGTTGAAATGAATAAAAATGGCTCAAAGGGTTAGCTTGGGGCTACTCGTAGCCTCAAACATCGTGTGACGCTCCGAGACCCATTTTTTAGGGCGTTACAAACTTGGTATTAGAGCCTAAGTTTTTAAGGTGTCCTAGGGAGTCTGACAAGCCGCGTTAAGTAGAGTCTTGATCATCGGTGTGTAGCACGCCACATCTATGAGCAAGAGGCTACAAGTCATTTTAGGAAAAACTGTTATTCTTTCTTTCAGAAGTCTATCATGCTTAAAGTATCTCTCTCTGCTATTGATTTGTGCTCTCCTCTTTCAGAAATATACCTCCACATCCAGTGAGAATAAATAATGATGGTCAACAACCTCAACCCGTTGACCCATTGAACGAAAACATGTCTCATGCTGAATTTCAGGCAACCTCTCAGGTGTTGGCCCAAGCTGTTAGAGCAAATGTTCAGGCCAACCCATCCCCGGCTACACAATAGCAGGGAGGTGATTCAGCTATTTCCAGGATCCATGACTTTAGGCGGATGAATCAGCAGGAATTCTATGGGTCCAAGTCTGATGAGGATCCATGATTTTTTTTAGAGGAGGTGCGGAAGATTACTCGGGTGATGCATATATCTGAGGAACATAGTGTGGAGTTGGTTGTGAATAGGTTGAAATACCTTGCTTAGGACGGGGTTGTTGCTTGGAGGAAAGGTAGAGGTGAGGGACTTGTCCCTACAACTTGGCAAGAGCTCCAGGATACATTCCAGGATAAGTTTTTCCCTTTGGAGATGAAGAAGGCAAAGGTGGAAGATTTTATGAACCTGTGATAGGGCGGATAGTATCGAATAAGCTTTCCAATGATATGTAGATTATCCAAAATGGACACCCGAGCGACGAGTTATGAACATTCCGATCGAACCGTGAATAGTAGTGAACAGTAAAATGTGCAGGAAAAATTACTGAGGACTAGCATATTTTTTCTCCAATTTTAAATGATCATAACTCCTTGTACATAATGATCTGGGTGATCTACTATATGTCAACAGAAATCTCTATGAGTCCTCTTTTCGATTAAATTGGTTTCATCCAATTTGTCCATCACAGCAAAAAGTTATGGTCGATCTACTTCAGCCTAGCAAAAGTGAATTTTTTGGTCAACTTCAAAAGATCATAACTCCTCATACACAGTGATCTGGGTGAGATACAATATATCAACGGAAATATATGAAATTCCTCTTTCTAATGAAATTAGTTTCATCCAATTTGGATATTAGAGTAAAACGTTATGGTTGATCTACTTCACACTATCAAAACAGTCCACCAAAGGCCAGATTCGAAAATTATTTGATTTTTAGGGGCATTTTGGTCATTCCCCCTCACCTAAAATCCATCCAAACCCTATATTAAAGCCTATTAGAAGCATTATATATTATATTTCATCAAATTCCCTCAAAAAGAAAACCCTAAGCTCCTACATCCCACTTCAAGAACCTCCAAAGTTCACCATTAATTCTGCAAATTTATTCAAGATTCTGAGTTACTAGTTCAAGAACTCCAAGAACCATCATTCAAAACGCACGATTAACATCTCAAAAACAAGTATCGATCTAAAGTTCATCATTCATGGTATGTGGGATTTTTTAACAAGAACTCTCTTTCGTTCTTGTGCCCAAAACTAATTTTCTTTACAAAGACATGATTTTTATTTGATTTTTTTATGAATTTGAAACATGAACCCATATCTTAGGATGATGATTATGAAATATTGATGTTTATGATTTTAAAAGATGAATTTACATGTGTGGAGATATAAATCACGAATCTTGAACTATATTTTTCATGATTTTGATATTGGGTCGTGAATCCCCATTGGAAATTGTGTTCTTTTGAGAAAGTGTGTTATAAGCACGTTGATGTTGAATATTTGAGATATTTTGAATGATTTGACCTTTTTGTCTTAATGGAGTTGTTTTGAACTCAAGTGTGAAAGAAATTCACAACGTGGTTGATTTTGATATATGGAAAGCATGATGGCTCCCGATGTATATTTATATATTACTGAAATTGTTTTGTTGTGGATTGTCTTTGAAATGATCTAACGTAAGTCCGGGAGAAATCTTTATCACCGAGTGGGAGGTATAAAGCGACCTTACTTCCCTAGAGCTACATGCCCCCATAGGAGTGAGCCTGAGGCTAATTTATATAGTGATCACTAGTTTATGTGGATTTGATATCGATAGTCCTAATCTGTTGGCAAGGATAGCATGGCTCTCCCCAACGTGGGTTGTACATTGGACTCCATGTAGCTCACATGGTTTATGTAGGTTATAGTATCTCCTAGTGTGTGTGTGTTTCCTTGTGTCTATGGTGAATGGTGAAGTTATTTGAAAGTGGAATTGTGAAAGTTATTCTTTTGAAAGATTTAAATGATATTTACATTATGAGAATTTATTTTCTTGATGAACTGAAAGTGATTGACAAATTATATGATGACTCACATGTGTTATTGTACTTATTTCATCCTCTCATGATTATGATGATTTTCTTCGGGCTATGTGAGTCTTTCATACAACCTGCATATTTCTTATAAATATTTATGATTATGATGTTTTTGAAACTGCATACTCCCCTATATACTCAGTTTCTTCCCATGGTACTGACCCATATCTTTGAATGTGGGATGCATTTTCTCGGAATGTATGTTTAGGTGCTCAGTTCTAGGATGGACAATGATTCTTCGGGCACGTTGTTCTACATCCTTTATTATGGTGCGTCCTCATGTTCCGAGGATGTGATGTCTGATGTTGGTTTCATGGAATTATTTATATTTGACAACTGATTATGAGTCATTTGGGGCATGTCTCAATGGCTCGCTGGTTTTATTGATTCTCTTAGAGGCTTGTCAGATTAGTATAGATGTTGGGAGTTGACTAATAAGTCATATTTTGTTATCTTTCTGAAATTCTTTTATTCTTGGATGATGATCACTCTGTTGATATTTGAGGGTTATTTATGGAAACCCCATTGATTTGTGTTGAAATGAATGAAAATGGCTCAAAAGGTTAGCTTGGGGCTACTCATAGCCTCAAGCATCGTGTGACGCTTCGAGACCCATTTTTTGGGGCATTACAAACTTGGTATCAGAGCCTAAGTTTTTAAGGTGTCCTAGGGAGTCTGATAAGCCGCGTTAAGTAGAGTGCTGATCATCGGTGTGTATCACGCCACATCTATGAGCAAGAGGCTACAAGTCGTTTTAGGAAAAAGTATGATTCTTTCTTTCAGAAGTCTATCGTGCTTAAAGTGTGTCTCTCTGCTATTGATTCATGCTCTCCTCTTTAAGAAACATGCCTCCACGTCGAGCGAGAAGAAATAATGATGGTTAGCAACCTCAACCCGTTGACCCATTAAATGAAAACATGTCGCATGCTGAATTTTAGGCAGCCTCTTAGGCGCTGGCCTAATTTGTTACTGCAAATGTTCAGTCCAACCTAGCCCCGGCTCCATAGTAGCAGGGAGGTGATTCAGCTACTTCCAGGATCCATTACATCATGCGGATGAATCCACAGGAATTCTATGGGTCCAAGTCTGATGAAGATCCACGGTTGTTCTTAGAAGAGGTGCGGAAGATTACTCAGGTGATGCATATACCTGAGGAACATAGTGTGGAGTTGGCTGTGTATAGGTTGAAATACCGTGATTATGACTGGGTTGTTTCTTGGAGGAAAGGTAGAGGTGAGGGAGTTGTCCCTACAACTTGGCAAGAGTTCCAGGATGCATTCCTGGATAAGTTTTTCCCTTTGGAGATGAAGGAGGCAAAGGTGGAAGATTTTATGAACCTGCAATAGGGTGGATAGTATCGAATAAGCTTTCCAACGATATGTGGATTATCCAAAACGGACACCCGAACGATGAGTTATGAACATTCTGATCGAACCGTGAATAGTAGTGAACAGTAAAACGTGCAGGAAAAAGTACTGAGGACTGGCATATTTTTTCTCCATATTTAAATGATAATAACTCATTGTACATAATGACCTGGGTGATCTACTATATGTCAACAAAAATCTCTGCGAGTCCTCTTTTCGATGAAATTAGTTTAATCCAATTTGTCTATTACGGCAAAAAGTTATGGTTGATCTACTTCAGCCTATCAAAAGTGAATTTTTTGGTCAACTTCAAATGATCATAACTCCTCATACACAATGATCTGGGTGAGATACAATATATCAACGGAAATATATGAGAGTCCTCTTTCTAATGAAATTAGTTTCATCCAATTTGGATATTAGAGTAAAACGTTATGGTTGATCTACTTCATACTATCAAAACAGTCCACCAAATGATAGATTGGAGAATTATTTGATTTTTAGGGGCATTTTGGTCATTCCCCATCACCCAAAATCTGTCCAAACCCTATATTAAAGCCTATTAGAAGCATTATAGGTTATATTTCATCAAATTCCCTCAAAAAGAAAACCCCAAGTTCCTACATCCCACTTCAAGAACCTCCAAAGTTCACCATTAATTCTGCAAATTTATTGAAGATTCCAAGTTCCTAGTTCAAGAACTCCAAGAACCATCATTCAAAGGCACGATTAAAATCTCAAAAACAAGTATCGATCTAAAGTTCATCATTCATAGTAGATGGGATTTTTCAACAAGAACTCTCTTTCATTCTTGTGCCCAAAACTAATTTTCTTTACAAAGGCATGATTTTTATTTGATTTTTTTATGAATTTGATGCATGAACCCATATCTTATGATGATTTTTATGAAATCTTGATGTTTATGATTTTGAAAGATGAATTTACATGTGTGGAGATATAAATCATGAATCTTGAACGATATTTATCATGATTTTGATATTGGGTCATGAATCCCCATTGGAAATTGTGTTCTTTTGAGAAAGTGTGTGTTATAAGCACGTTGATGTTGAATATTTGAGATATTTTGAATGATTTGACCTTTTAGTCTTAATGGAGTTGTTTTGAACTCGAGTGTGAAAGAAATCCACAACGTGGTTGATTTTGATAGATGGAAAGCATGATGGCTCCCGATGTATATTTATATATTACTGAAATTATTTTGTTATGGATTGTCTTTGAAATGATCTAAGCTAAGTCTGGGAGAAATCTTTAACACCGAGTGGGAGGCATAAAGTGACCTTACTTCCCTTGAACTATGTGCCCCCGTAGGATTGAGCCTGAGGCTGATTTATATAGTGATCACTAGTTTCTGTGGATTTGATATCGATAGTCCTAATCCGTTGGCAAGGATAGGATGGCTCTCCCCAACGTGGGTTGTACGTTCGACTCCATGTAGCTCACATAGTTTATGTACGTTATAGGATCTCCTAGTGTGTGTGTGTGTTTCCTTGTGTCTTTGTTGAATGGTGAAGTGATTTGAAAGTGGAATTGTGAAAGTTATTCTTTCGAAAGATTTAAATGGTATTTACATTATGAGAATTGATATTCTTGATGAACTGAAAGTGATTGACAAATTATATGATGACTCACATGTGTTATTGTACTTATTTCATCCTCTCATGATTATGATGATTTTCTTCGGGCTATGTGAGTCTTTCATTGCATATTTCTTATAAATATTTATGATGATGATGTTTATAAAACTGTATACTCCCCCATATACTCGGTTCTTTTCTATGGTACTGACCCATATCTTCGGATGTGGGCTACATTTTCTCGGAATATAGGTTCAGGTGCTCACTTCTAGGTTAAAGAGTGATTCTTCGAGCACGCTATTCTACTCCTCTATTGTGGTGAGTCCTTCAGTTCCAAGGACGTGATGTCTGATGTTGGTTTCACTGAATTAGTTACATTTGATAACTGAGTATGAGTCAGTTGGGGCATGTCTTAATGGCTCGCTGGTTTTATTGATTCTCTTAGAGGCTTGTCAGACTAGTGTAGATGTTGGGAGTTGACTAATAAGTCGTATTTTGTTTTCTTTCTAAAATTCTTTTATTCTTGGATGATGATTACTCTATTGATATTTGAGGGTTATTTATGGAAACCCCATTGATTTGTGTTGAACTGAATGAAAATAGCTCAAAAGGTTAGCTTAGGGCTACTCGTGCTTAACGCTTCGGGACCCATTTTCCAGGGCATTACATTGCATCCTATTATATGAGTGTAGATGAGGTGGCTTAACCTGTCATATGAGGGTTCCCAATGTTCTCACTAGAGTTACCTGTTATATGAGGGTTGCTCACATATTGTCCTTACCAGTGGCGCGGTATTGACACCCTTCCAATCAAGGCAGAGATTGGACCCCAGCTTAGCCATAATGGCACATATAGGGCATGTCGGTTAAACAACTACCTCCCACAGTTTCAGCATCAGTCTCAGTAAAAGAACTCAGATAGTTCTTCAGATTTCAGTATGTTAGGACTGTCAGATACAGTCAATTTAGCTACAGTACAGAACTCAGATAGTTCCATCAGATTTAGGACTATCAGATACAGTCACCCATGTTATTAGAACTACAATATCAATCATGATTAGTTATCTGTAAACCATGTATTAACGTATAAATTTACCTATCAAGCATTCACAATCTCAGTTACTATGGATGTATGTTTGCACTCTCACGTTCATATCAATCTGTCAGTTAGCATTGCTTATGCATGTAAACCATTTTGTATTTAGCCTACCTCACTCGTATACTTAGTACATCCCCACGTACTGACACATTTTCACTATGGTTATTTTTTTCATGTTACACCATTGGTCCAGAGACACGAGCTCCAGATCTGCTGTAGCAGTAGCATTCCAGTATACAGAGTTATAGTGAGTCCTCTTCTTTCGAGGATGATATGATTTCATTCATTTATTATTTGAGTTAGCTTTTAGTTTTACGAAGTTAATTGGAAACATGTTCCTTCAACTCCTTATTCAGACAGTACTTAGAGGCTTTCAAATTTAGTTCATATTTATATTCAGTTTTGATTCAGATTCAGTTGTTTTGGGTATTTGTTACCCCACATGGATGTTATGTTTTGATAGATTCTTTATTTAGTTGAACCTTATGGCCTATTGCTCATGTTTTCTGCATTCTTCATGTATATTATGCAGTGTATAGGTATAGATATCAGTCATGGGTTAGCTTGTGGTCCTTCGGGGTAATAGGCACCGTGTAGCATTTCGGTTTAGAAAATTGGGGCGTTACAAACTTGGTATCAGAGCCTAAGTTTCAATAGAGTTCTAGGAATTCTAAAAGCCGCATTTAGTAGAGTCTTATACATGGGTGTGTTGCGTGCCACATTTATTTGCAGGAGGCTATGAGATGTTTTAGGAACAGTTTCCCTTCTTTCAGTATTCATGTCGTGCTAGTGAGTATAATCTCAAGTTAAACTCTCAGTCTAATCCGTTCTTCTCTTATTTCAGAATATGCCTCCAAAGTGAAGAAACCAGCTAGCTCCTCAACCCGAAGATCATTTGGGTGAACATGTTTCTCATGCAGAGTTTAGAGCCACATTCACCACATTTTCTCAGTCTATGGCTGCCCAAAATAAACAGCCACCAGTTATTCCGGCCAATCCAGTGGCCAACTCTACCACAGCTATGATTCGAGATTTCACCCGGATGAAACCTCTATCTTTTTTCAGATCTATGTCTGATGAAGACCCTCAGGAATTCATTAACCAAGTCCACAAGGTATTTGACATCATGGGTGTTACTTCTGATAAGAGTGCTGAGTTAGCCGCATACCAGTTGCAAGATGTGGCTCATACTTGGTACAAACATTGGAAGTCTGAGAGGGTAGAGGACGCAAGTCCTATTGAGTGGAAGGAATTTGTCACGGCCTTCTTAGACAAATTTTTTTCCCAAGAGCTGAGAGAGGCCAAAGTTCTTGAATTCATCAATCTCAGACAGGGAAATATTATGGTTATGTAGTATTCTCTCAGATTTACTCAGTTATCCAGTTATTCCCCTCATGTGGTTGCAGACACCAGGGTTAAGAGAAGTAAGTTTGTGTCAGGGGTGAATGATAGCGTGGTAAATGAGTATAGGTCTATGATGTTGAACAGTGATATAAATTTAGCCAGACTCATGACCCATGCTCAGCAAATAGAGGAGCAGAAGGTTAGAACTAAGGAGAGGTAGAATAAGAGAGAAAGATTAGGCAGTTTCAGTTTTTCTCAGCCTAAATCAGAGGGAGGAAACCGTTCGCAATTTTCCTAAGTCAGCAATTCCAGCCCCTTCCTCCGCCAGTACCCCAGTGCAGAAATTCAGAGATGGCAACAGAGATTGAGCACCTGGCTCTAAATCTTAGGGCAGTGTTAGCAGTGCCCGCACTTATCCTCAATTTCAGACTTATGGTAAGTACCATCAGAGTGTGTGTAGAGTGGGTAGTGGCATTTGTTTCGATTGTGGAAAGCCAGGCCACAAAGTTAGATACTGTCCTCAGCCAGGTCCTCAGGGTCAGCAGAATCATTCCACAATTCAATCTGGTCGCTCGAACAAGCAGGATGCCACTTCCAGAACTACTAGTGGGTAACGCACAAATAGACTCTATGCTCTCAAGACCCGACAGGATTAGGGAAATTCTCCTAATGTCATTATTGGTACATTACAGATATTCCATGTTCATGTTTATGCTTTGCTTGACACAGGTACATCCTTATCTTTTGTTACTCCATACATAGCAGGTGATTTCGAAATCAGTCTTGAAATTTTAGCAGAGCACTTTTTAGTCTCTACCCCAGTGGGTAAAACCATCATAGCTTGGTAGGTATACAAGAACTGCTCGATTATGATATTTCAGAGATCCACGTCAGCAAATTTAGTCGAATTAAAGATGACTGAATTTGATGTCATTCTTGGCATAGATTGGCTTCATTCCTGCTATGCCACAGTCGACTATAGAAATAGGATAGTTCAGTTTCGGTTCCCGAATGAACCTATCTTAGAGTGGAGGGGTAGTACTTCATCATTCAGAGGTCAGCTTATTTCCTACCTTCGGGCAAGGAAAATAATTTCTAAAGGGTGTGTGTATCATCTCGTGCATGTTAAGGATTCCAGTTCCAAATCTCCTAGCTTGGAATCAGTCCCAGTGGTTAATAAATATTCAGATATCTTTCCTGAAGATCTTCCAGGCATTCCTCCAGAAAGTTAAATAGACTTCGGCATTGATCTGCTTCCAGACACTCAGCCTATTTCTATTCTTCCATATAGAATGGCACCAGCAGAACTCAAGGAACTAAAAGATCAGTTGAAAGATCTCTTAGATAAGGGATTCATTAGGCCCAGTGTATCCCCATGCGTGCACCAATCTTATTCGTGCGTAAGAAAGATGGTTCTCTCAGGATTGTATTGATTACCATCAGCTCAACAAAGTTACGGTCAAGAACAAGTATCCACTTTCTAGAATAGATGACTTCTTTGACCAACTTCAAGGTGCCAGTTACTTCTCCAAGATAGACCTCAGATCAGGCTATCATCAGCTTAGATTTAGAGAATGTGACATCCCAAAGAAAGCCTTCTGTACTCGGTATGGTCACTTCAAATTTCTAGTCATGTCCTTTAGTCTTACCAATGCTCCAGCCTCTTTCATAGAATTGATGAACCGTGTGTTCAAGAAGTACTTGGACATGTTCGTCATAGTCTTCATAGATGATATCCTATTCTATTCCCGCACAGAGCGTGATCATTCAGACCATCTCATAATTGTTCTTCAGACTCTCAAAGATCATCAGTTATTCACCAAGTTTAGTAAGTGCGAGTTTTGTCTAAGATCAGTAGCATTCCTTAGCCATATTATTTTTGATGATGGTATTAGGGTAGATCTTCAAAAAACCAAAGCAGTAAGAAACTAGCCTCGCCCCATACCTCCATCAGATATCAGGAGTTTCTTGGGTTTGGCTGGCTATTACAGACAGTTTGTTGAGGGATTTTCTTTTATTGCATCCCCTATGTCCAGATTGACTCAAAAGAAGGTCAAGTTTCAGTGGTCAGATTCTTGCGAGAAGAGTTTTCAGGAGTTGAAGACTCGACTCACCTCAGCTCTAGTTATAGCTCATCCAGATGGTTCAGACGGTTTCGTAGTATATTGTGATGCATCCCAAGTGGGTCTAGGTTGTGTCCTCATGTAGCATAGTAAGGTCATAGCCTACGCCTCCAGACAGTTAAAGCCCCATGAGATAAATTATCCTACTCATGATCTTGAGTTAGCAGTCGTAGTATTTACCTTAAAGATTTGGAGGCATTATCTATACGGAGTTCATGTAGATGTCTTCACAGATCATAAGAGTCTTCAGTATGTCTTTTCTCAGAAAGATCTCAATCTTCATCAGAAAAGGTGGTTAGAGCTCTTGAAGGATTATGACATGAGTGTCCTTTACCATCTAAGCAAGGCCAATGTTGTGTCCAACACTCTCAGTAGACACTCCATGGGTAGTATTTATCACATTGAGGATAGCAAGAAGAAGTTAGCTCAAGAGATCCATCAGCTTACCAGACTAGGTGTTCACTTAGTCGACTCTTCAGAGGGTGGCGTATGTGTTCAAAGTAGTTCAGATTCATCTCTAATTTCTAAGGTGAAAGAGAAACAAGATAGGGATCCTAGCCTGATCAAGCTAAAAGAGTCAGTTTAGAATCAGAAAGTAGAGGTTTTCTCCCAAGGGTGAGATGGTGTTCTTCGTTGTCAGGGTCGTCTGTGTGTTCCAGGTGTAGATAAATTGAGGAAGAAAATTCTTGCTGAAGCGCATAGTGCGCGATACTCTATTCATCCAGTGGCCACTAAGATGTACCTTGACTTGCGAGAGATCTATTAGTGGAGTGGGATGAAGAAAGATATTGCAAAATTTGTCGCTAAGTGCTCTACATGTCAGTATGTTAAGATAGAGCATCAGAAACCTTGTGGTTCCATACGGGAGTTCACCATTCCTACTTAGAAGTGGGAAGAAGTGAACATGGACTTCGTGACGGGTTTGCCTTACACTCGTCATCAGAAATATTCAATTTGGGTCATTCTAGATAGAATGACCAAGTCAGCTCACTTCCTCGCAATTTGTACTTCTTATTCAGTCGAGGATTACGCCAAACTCTATATCAGGGAGTTGGTCAGATTACATGGTGTTCCATTATCTATCATATCAGACAAAGGTACCCAGTTCACCTCTCACTTCTGGAAAGCATTCTAAAAGGGTCTTGGTATCCAAGTCCATCTCAGTATAACATTTCATCCTCAGACAGATGGTCAAGCAGAAAGGACCATTCAGACTCTTGAAGTTATGCTAAGGGCGTGTGCAGTTGATTTTAAGAGAAGTTGGGATAACCACTTGTCTTTGATTGAGTTTACATACAATAATAGCCATAATTCTAGTATTCAAATGGCTCAATTTGAAGCTTTCAATGGTAGGAGATGTAGATCTCCAATGGGTTGGTTCGAAGTTAGTGAGGCCTCAGTCAAAAGTCCTGACTTGGTATTCGACACGTTAGAGAAGGTTCAGTTGATCAGAGAGAGACTTTAGGCTGCTCAGAGTCGACAGAAGTCTTATGCAGATGTTTGTAGAAAGGATCTTGAATTGGAGGTCAATGATTACGTCTATCTTAAGATCTCTCCCCTGAAGAGAGTAAAGAGGTTCGGCAATAAAGGGAAACTCAGTCCCCAATATGTCAGTCCCTTTATGATTCTCAATCGCTTTGGCAAGGTATCTTATGAGCTTGAATTGCCTTCAGATCTAGCCTCAGTTCATCCAGTCTTCCATGTCTCTTTGCTCAAGAAGTGCATAGGTGACCCAACAATTGTAGTCCTTATTCAGAGCATTGACATTCAGAACACCTCTCTTATGAGGAAATTCCAGTTGAAATCATAGACTATCAGACTCGTCATTTGAGGAACAAAGAAGTCCCTCTAGTCAAGGTTATTTGGCAAAATCAGTCTCATGAGAGAGCTACTTGGGAAGTAGAAGTAGATATGAGTACCAAGTATCCTCACCTCTTCTCCGCCAATTCAGATCAAGCTCAAGGTAATAGTTCTCCTAAAGCTTATTCAGTTTTATGTTTCTGTTCCCATCATAAAACTTGGTACCTATAACCATTGCATACTCAGTCATGAATTCATGTATCAGTTCAGTTATAAGATCATGCATCAACTATGCATTCTCATCTTAAGAAACTTAGTTTATCAGAGTACTCAGTTATGGATTCATGTATCAGTTATTCATGCATCAGATATGCATGAGTTCAGTATATTTATCATGTCAGTCATATGATCAGATTTTAGTTATTCAGGTTCATTCATGTTTAGTTTTTCTTTTATCCCTTCTCAATTGATTCTCATTCAAGGACGAATGTTCCCAAGGGAGAGATATTGTAATACCCCAAAAGTTCAGACATTTTTAGGATTATGCATCAAACTCATGAGTAATAAATTTTAGTTCTTTGGTAGTTCTATGGTCAATGTTGATGCATATTAAGGCCTCAAAAGTATCCTGGTTAATAGACGAATCAAAACATTTCCTTACCAATTGAATTCTTGAGAAGGATATTGGTATATTCAACTTCAAACGAGCATATCTCTCGTTATACTATGAATCTCTGATCTCATGACCCACCAACAGATAGATAATTGAATTATATTTCCAACGATATCAATTTTTCCTAAATCTGATATTGGAGCAAGGATTTATGTCTATTTTACTCTGGCATGTCAGGCTGGGAAATTGAGTGACGACATTCGTGATAAGCTGTCATGCTCATGACGGCCTAGCACTAATGTCGTCAGCCCTGGGCAAATTTTCACCCCCGGTGATGACATTTTGTGATAATCCATCACGTCCGTGATGGTCTATCACCAATGTCGTCAACCTTAACCAGAAAATCAAGATTTTACCCTTTTGTGACTACAATTCGTGACGACTTATCACCAGCTTGACGACTTGTCACAAATGTCGTCAGCTATTTTTCCCAGTAATTGAGGGACATTTTAGTAAGGGTATTTTGGTCTTGTTCCTTTAATTCCCACAACTTATAACCCTCAAGAAGTGTATTATCTTCCATTCTCTTTAGTTAAATATCTCAAAAAGCTCTCTCATACATTCTCAACCACAAGATTAAGGTTTCCTCTCAAGATTATCTCCTCAAGAGCAAGCCTAAGGAATTCTTCAAGAACCTTCAGAAACATTAGATCTCTTTCAAGATTAAATCACTAAGGTATGTGTAGAGTTCATCCATGGGTCTCTTTCATCCATGGAGCTCAAGAATCATGTTTTAAATTATAAGTTGTGATTTCCTTGTCGTGTTATGACTATATTCATGCTGATTATTGTTGTTTAGATTCAAGGTTGTATATTGATGCGTTTTCATTAAGTATGTGAATAGGTTAGTGGAAACCCATAAATTTTGGATGGATTAAGATTGTCGAATTGATAAATATACCTATGCCTTAAAAGAGTGCATGCAAGGTGTTTGATAAAATGCCTAAGGAACTAGAAATCATGCAATATAGCTAAATTATAACTAAGTGAAGGATTCATGATATGCCCCTATGTTCCAATGACTTTCATGTTGATAGTGGCCTTTGTGAATGTTGTTGGATTGTTCATGAACTATCCTTACGAGATTATGCTATGCTTACTTACAAATGCTACATATGTACAAGATGCATGAAAATCATAAACTTCATGAAATTCCTTAAGTTATGATATTATGAATTGTGAACTCCAATCTTGTGATCAAGTCAATCATGTGTGTGTTAGTTTCCTTCTATCGAGTCCTGGGGGTATTCGTACCCGAAAAATATAGCTGTGTGCCTAGATCCATGTCATGTTTCACGATATCCAAAATCAAGCCATAATTCAATAGAAATCACTCAGTCATATGACTCAGGAAAACCTCATTATCTCGTCAGTTATCAGATAGCAATAGTATTTCGTGAGTAAACGGAAACTCAGTAAGTTCAGTTCACATACAGTCAGTTAAATCATGTCCAGTCTCTTCAGATGGGAGTAGGAGTTAGCACTGAGTGAACCTAAGGATGGGAACTCATAAGGGTGTGATTTTTAGCAGTCATCCTTGCATTCCTGAAATATGTAGCCAACATAGGTTGAGATATCGCAGCCTGTTATATGAGGGTAGATGAGGTGTCTTAACTTGTTATATGAGGGTTCCCACCGTTCTCACTAGAGTTACCTATTATATGAGGGTTGCTCACACGTTGTCCTTACCAGTGGTGCGGTATTGACACCCTTCTAGTCAGGACAGAGATTGGACCCCAGATTAGCCATAATGGCACATATGGGGCATGTCGGTTAAACAACTACCTCCCACAGTTTCAGTATCAGTCTCAGTAAAAGAACTCAGATAGTTGTTCAGATTTTAGTATATTAGGACTGTCAGATACAGTCAATTTAATTACAGTACGGGACTCAAATAGTTCCATCAGATTCAGGACTATTACATACAGTCACCCATGTTATCATAACTATAGTATCAGTCATGATTAGTTATCAGTAAACCATGTATTAGCGTACAGATTTAGCTATCATGCATTAACAATCTCAGTTACTATACATGCATGTTTGCACTCTCACATTCATATCAGCCAGTCAGTTTGCATTGTTCATGCATGTAATCCCTTTTGAATTTAGCCTACCTTACTTGTATACTCAATACATTCCCACATACTGATGCATTTGCGCTATGGTGCTTTCTTTTCATATTACACCATAGGTCCAGCGACACGAGCTCCAGATCCGCAGTAGCAGTAGCGTTCCAATAGAGAGAGTTGCAGTAAGTTCTCTTCATTCGAGGATGATATGATTTGATTCATTTATTATTTCAGTTAGCCTTCAGTTTTACGGAGTTAGTTGGAGACATGTTCCTTCAACTCCTTATTCAGACAACACTTAGAGGCTTTCAGATTTAGTTATGATTTATATTCAGTTTTGATTCAGATTAAGTTGTTTGGGGTATTCATTACCCCACATTGATGTTATGTTTTGACAGATTCTTTATTCAGTTGAACCTTATGGCCTATTGTTCATGTTTTCTGCATCTTTCATGTATATTATGCAGTATATAGGTACAGATATTAGTCATGGGTTAGCTTGTGGTCCTTCGCGGTCATAGGCACCATGAAGCGTTTCGGTTCAAAAAATCGAGGCGTTACAACCTAGTACATCAGAAATAAGAAAACCTACATATTATTATAAAGATAAGTTTAGAAGATATAACCTAAGGGATGAATATAACAAATGGACACCAAAACAAATAATTAATAAAAATTATAACTTCTTAGACTTAGACTGTGTAATAGATATAGATAAAATAATACAATTATGGATAGGATAGACAACAAAATAATTATTAGATAGTTGTATAAATACAACAGACACACCAAAATATATAGAAAAAACACTAATAGGAACAACAAAATTATGGTTTTTAAATTTAACCGAAGATAGTAAAAAGATGTTAAGGGCTGATAAAAAAATAGAAGGAACAACAGTAACTAAACTAACACCTATAGACATATTGAACAAATATGAAATTGCTATAAGAGATAAATTTAGCAGTATGGCAACAGAAGAAGAAGAACAAAACAAAGAAAAAGATGCATATAGTAATTTAATGTTAAAACTAACAATATGTAATATGTGCTATATAGATGAATATACGTGTGCATTTAAAGAATACTACTATAAGGGAGCACAATACCGAAGAAAGTAAGGAAATAAGAAGACTATATTTTAGTAAATTACCTGAACCATTTAGTTAAAAAATAATAAAGAGTTGGGATAAAGCAAAAATAGTAGATACCCTAGGAACAAGAATAAAATTTCTACAACAATGGTGTAGGAATATATGTGAAAAATACAGAGAAGAAATAAAAATGGAAAAACCATTTATAAGTAATTTAGTATATTGCAAGGATAAAATACCACCCCAATTTGGATGTGAAGAAAAATATTATAAGAAAAGAAAAAGACATAGAAAATATAAGAAGTACAGAAAGTCAAAATATAAGTATAATAAACCAAGAAAAAGATATAATGTAAAAAATTATAAATATAAAAGACCATATAGGGAAAAGAAATCTATAAGAGAATGTACTTATTATAATTGTAGAAAACTAGGACATTTAGCTAGAGATTGTAAAATGCCTAAAAATCGAAAAAATAAACAAATATCAGAAATAAAGATAGAAAATGCAGAATATATGCAAATAGATTATATATATTACGAATTAGAAAGTGATGTAGTGTATATGAAATTTCAAAAAATGAAACGAATAATGAAATAGATAGTAAATCCAATGAATCAAATGACTGAAGAAGATATAAAAATAATAACAAAGGAAAAATATTTAAATGAAGAAGGAACAGATTAGAAAATAATATTTGATAATAATATATTTGACGAGATAAAAGGAAAAGAATTAGATTTAAGTGAAGAAAAATATTAAAATACCAACAATAAAAAATCATATTTAGTAGACGAAAAGAAGAATAATACGTAGTAAGCCAAAAAGAACATGTAATAGACTGTAGATATGCAAGAGGTAGAGCTAGTATACCACTAGTAACAAAAAGAATAATCAATAAAGAAATAAATGATATAAAAGTAAAGACCCAATAAAATACGTACACCTTGGAGGAACTAAAATATTAATAAAAGCATGTTTTAGAGAAGGAATAGATACACCAATAGAATTATATTTAGTAGATGATAGAATTATAAAACCAATAGAAAAATGTATAATAATTTCTATAAGAGGAAATTTAATATACCAAAAATTTAAATTTATAACAAGTACGAATTATTCAGTAGCAATAACAGATAAAAACATAGATAAATAATTAGTATTATATTGGAAAATATCAGGAATAGAACTAACCCCAGGAAGTAAAATATTTACAGCAAGATGTAAAAATCTATATGTATTAACAACAAAACATAAAATGACGGGAAAAAATAAAATTAATAAAATATAAATAGAAAGTCCTTTTGAACAATTTATAATAACAATTGATAACAATGATGATAGTTACAAAGACATGGCTATAAAAGAAGATTTAGAAATAATAAATGATAGAATAAGTACAACAAAAAGGATAGCTTTTGAAAACCAGAATCATCAGGATCATCAAAAAGAACAAATTATGAAATAACTTCAACAGTTAATTTAACTTAATATTATATAATAGGAAAAATAAATGAAAAAAGAATATTTAATACTCATAAATACAGGACAAGAATAAAATCATATATCAAAATACCTAGTGAAAAATGAAGAAATAATATATAATAGTAATATATGCCCAGATCTACCAAGAAGTTTAATAACTATTAAAGATTCAGCAGAAAAGAAAATAATAGTAGGAGCTAGAAAAATAAAAATAGAATTTGAAATAAAGGAAGATATGCAAAAAACGGACATAGTATTAGGAATAAAATGGTTAGAACAAGTAAAACTCTACAATATAGAACATACACAATTAACCATAACCTACAATAAGGAAATATTATTAATAAAAAATTCTTTAACATGAAATTATATATACTTATGAAGATAATAGTAGAAGGATATTATAATAGATATTATACACCTACGATAGATACAGGAGCAGAAGACAACTTATGTCGATATAATTATTTACCAGAAAACAAATGGGATAAACTAAAAACACCAAAAATAGTCATAGGATTTAATAATGAAGGAAGCTTAATTACCTATAAAGCAAGAAATATAAAAATACAAGTATGGGATAAGATATTAACAATAGAAGAGATCTATAATTATGAACTAACATCAAAAGATATGCTTTTAGGAATGTCGTTTTTAGTTAAACTATACCCACAGATAATAACTAAAACACACTGGTGGTTTACAATACCATGTAAATAAAAGGTAAGAGCAAAAAGAGTTATTAATAAAATAAGAAAGAAAATTGATTGGATAAAAGAAAGTGAAAAAATCACACAAAATTTAGAAAATATAAAAAAATACTAAAGACACAATACAACTAGTTATATTTTCAATAAATAAAGAAGAAATAACTATATTTTCAATAGATAAAGTAAAAATAATAAAGAAAAAATTAAGACAACTATATAGTGAAGATCCATTAAAAGGATGGGAAAAACATAAGACTATTGTAAGAATTGAGCTAATAGATAAAAATAGTATAATAACCCAAAAACCATTAACATATAAGTTTGATTATTTAAAAGAATTCGAAATAAATATAGATGAATTATTAGAAAAACAATACATACAAAAAACTAATTTTAAACACAATAACCAAGCATTTATAGTAAATAAACACAGTAAACAAAAAAGAGGAAAAAGTAGAATAGTTATTGATTATAGAAACCTAAATGCAAAAACTGACATATAATTATCCAATACCGAATAAGATATTACAAATAAGACAAATACAATGATATAACTATTTTAGTAAGTTCGATTGTAAATCAGGATTTTACCATTTAAAGCTAGAAGAAGAATCTAAAAAATTAACTGTGTTTACAGTACCACAAGGATTTTACGAATGGAATGTATTACCATTTAGATATAAAAATGCACCAGGTAGATATTAACATTTTATAGATGGCCATTTCAAACAGTTACCTAATTGTATAGTATACATAGACGATATATTACTATTATATACAAAAACTAAAGAGGAACAGTTAAAATTACTAGAACAATTTGCAGGTATAATAGAAAATTCAGGAATAAGTCTAAGTGAAAAGAAAGCAGAAATAATGAAAAATCAGATAGAACTTTTAGGAATACAAATAGATAAAAGTGGAGTAAAAATGCAACAACATATAGTACAAAAAATAATAAATTCAAAAGAAGAATTAGATACAAAAAAGAAATTACAATCATTTTTAAGATTAGTAAACTAAGTAAGATAATATATAACAAATTAGTATAAAACCTAAAGCCATTACAGACAAAATTTAAAAAGGATGTAGAGTATAATTACGATGAAGAAGATAAAAACAAGTTCAGAAAATAAAAATAGTTTGTAAAAAATTACTAAAATTACAATTTCCAGATGAAAATAAAAAATTTACATGTATAGTAGAAGCATATGCAAGTGAATATAGTTATGGAGGAGTACTTAAACATAGATATGAAGAATAAAAATTCGATCATCATTGTAGATACTACTCAAGAACGTTTAATGAAACAAAAATAAAATGGGGAATAAATAGAAAAGAATTATACTCATTATATAATGTTTATTAGAATTTGAGTCATATATTGTATATAACAAGTTCATTGTACGAACAGATAACACACAGATACAATGGTGGTTAACAAGAAAAATACAAAATTCAGTTACAACTAAAGAAATTCGGAGATTAGTATTGAATATATTAAATTTTAGATTTACAATTGAAGTAATCAAGACTAACAAGAATGTTATTGCAGATTACATATCAAGACAAAGCTACCCACACTGATATTACGGAAGACAAAACTTTAAAAAAGATACTCAAAACCCTAACTATGCTTTTACTGAAAGTGGATAGTATGGGAAATGATATAGAAAAGCTAAATACTAATGAAGTTAAACTGAAGCCTAAAGCTATGACTTAGATAACTCAGCAGTGTACAAAGCTATGTCGATCGAAAGACAATAAAATTCCAGAGATAAAAGAAGACGTTGGGACACTCTAAAAAACCCATAACATTTATCAATCTACTTCTGTAGGTACAAGAAAAGGAGTTAGAAGGAACCCAAATATGAACCTAAACAAAATATTTGATAATCCATATATACCAAAAGACCCTTTGTTCATACCTCCACAAACTACCACATATCTAGAAAGCCTAAACCAAGAAAAGAAAGCCTATAATAACATAACCAGATCATATATTAAAAACATCCACAAAATATAAACACATTTAAACCAAAGACTCAGAGCAATAAATATCCAAGAACCAAATACAGATTCTATAACCCAAAAGCTACAAGGATAAAGTAAGTTAATTGCATTACCAAAAACTAACCCAAATCTAGTTAAAACCTGTTTTAGTTATGGGCTACTCAATACTGTATATACCCAGGACGGAAGTGAATTATCTGTTATACCAGAAATATATAAAGCAATTACCACTTATAAAAAGATAACCAAAGGCAACCTAGTTTTTGTAAAGTTCTATACGGCACCAGCAGAGATATTGCATGATGAAATTAAACCAATTATACAAGTTGTGAAGATAGGAATGACCCGAGATATGGTCATACCCAAAGATACTGAGCAGCAAGCTGAAATACCCAAAATAGATATACCATATTTTTATGCTAATAAAAGAAAATTGGAATATACACAATTATCCAAGAATTAGCAAATAATTATCTAAATGGGAATCCAATATGGAGTTATTATTCAAGAGATCATCTAATGATTTGTTCAAATTTAAGAGAGTTAAGACAAGCAGATATGGAAGAAGTTAAGCAATGGATTATGATGTTGCTCAATCCAGAGAAAAAAATAATTACCAGAGTAATTAGAGAAAAATTTATTTCAGATGAATTATTGACCAAAAACTGTAAAATGATAGGTCATAAATATCCAGACCATTTATGTTCATAATGTGATAGAGAAAATAATGTAATTCCAGAAGTTCAACTAGAATAAAGGAGATAAGGACGCCAGCTGAAAGAAAGATGAAAGATAGAAGGTAAAGGAGCAATGGAGAAATAAAGACAAGAGAAAAGAGACAAGATAGTAAAAGTTATGAAAGAAGAGTTATGAAAGAAAGTGACATGTGAATAGTTTTCTTGACTTTAGATACGTAAATTATAGCATTTATTTGTTTTTGATAAGCTTTTTGACTTTTCTTTGGCAAAGTGCCATTATTGTATAGCGTTAGTCTTTAGTAATTTTGTATTTTTGTAGAATAGTCTTAAGATTTTTTGTAAAGTCTTTTGTAAAGATAACAAGTGTAAAGTAGGAACAGTATAACAGTATACGTGTTTTCTCTATTTTAGGTTATAAATAGCAGAAGTATTTGCTAAGTTAAGGCAAGACTTTTATGTGTTGAAAGCAAGCCTTCTTGAACACAAAAAATATCCTCTCATATAATCAATAAAGATATTCAGTTTTACACTAAGCTTTAGATGACCAAAGCATAGATTTATCAAATCTACCAGAACAGGTATTTTCATTTACAATTATGAATAGCTAAATTCATGAATTCCTGACAATCATGATATAATAAAATAAGCTCATGTTAGTTACTTTATAGTAGAATTATTTGAAGAATAGCATGTTAAGAAGTTTATTAGCAAAGTGGAAAAGGAGAAAAATTCCTAATAACTATGCCATCCTAAAGGTGACACCAGTGAGGCAAAGAAGCCGTGATAGGGGAGTAACCAGAGTAAAGGCGCTGTTTAGAGAAAAAGTATCCAGATTATCATGCTAATAGTGACCAAATAACATGTTATTTAAGAATAATCTAGTATATAGTGACCTAAGATGAACATATTTTGTTATGTGTATGATTGGAGGGAATATTTTGAAAATAGCCTCATATGAAGAATGAATATTTACTTATCTAATGAAATGATTGATAAATTTAAAATACATGTTTTGTATATACTTAAGGATATAGAAATAGTAGATATAAGAAAAATTATATACAAAAAGGTATTTCATTTTAATGAAAAGTTATTAAGTTCTATAGAAAATTTGCACATATATAATGATAGTTACTGCTCATATTTAGATAGTTATTATTCAGATGAATATTATACAGATTAAAAAATGATAGAATATATTAGAAGAGTTAGAGAAAAACAAAGTTGGCTATATGAAGAAATTAATTACAGGAATCAGCTTAAAAGATAAAAAAGACAATTAGAAGAAAGATTATTAAGAATAAAATTGACCTTAGAAAAAAGAGATACAAATGATAATTTATATAATATTATACATGAACAACAATGTTAATGAATCACATAGATAACATAGAATCACATATTAGATATAGTACGATTAGAATAAGTTATTACACAGAAATTTGTAAAATTACAACTACTATAGGATAAAATGATAAACTACGAATACTTAGAATATTGGAGAAAAAATATGGAGCAAATAAGATTAACAAAAATACTTATGAAAAAGAATCCACTTGACTACATAAAAACTAGAAATATGGAACATACAGTAGATATGTTATTTATCAGAGCTATGTTAAGTTACCTGCACTATCCGCACCACCATACAATTGGTATCAAAGCTATGTTATTTAAAAAATGTACAAGTATTAATTATTAATTGATTTTACTATTAGATTATTTTACCATTAATCTAATAGAATGGTTATTGGTATTAAAGCCAAGTTATTTAAAAAATGTACAAGTAGATATGTGTTAATTATGTGAAATGTTAGAAATGTTAACTTAATTACGTTATCTTGTTAACTATGTTGTTATTTATTTGTTAAATATGAGAAGACCATCTAAAAATACACAAGCTTTTAGAGAAATTAAAAGAATTTTAACTAGCTATTATACAGAATATAAGAAGTTAAATAAAACAAAAGAAAATCCCCAAATTAGCTTACTTAATTACCTTAATATCTAGCAAAGAGCCAAAACTAATAATTCATTTAAAATATAGAAGAATAAGATACATACCACCTAATTATGATAAAATCAGATTTCGGTATCCACCAAAATATTATGAATATTGTACATATGAATAACATACCAAAATTACAAAAATATAAAGAACTGAAACAAATAATATCTAAAAAAAGAAGAGAATTAAAAATAAGAAAAGAAAGACTACAATATAACATAATTGTTGGAATATGTCAAAAGTCAATAAAAGCTCAAAAGGAAGAAATATCATATTTAGAATCACAAATAGATAATCTAGAGTACATATATCAACATGATCTATACACTATCAAGTAGATAAAATGAACAAATAAGAATTTATAATAGACGAAAAAACATATGAAAATCACGAAAGATTAAAAATAAGAATAGTATTTTCTAATTTAGGAAGAAGATATAAGAAAATAGGTGAACATTTATACTTAATGTTAGAAAAAAAAAATTAAAATTTGAAGATAAATTAACAGCCATGGTAAGAATAGCAAGAGAAAACGAAGAAATAGACAAGAAAAAAAGAAATAGATAAAATAAAATAATAGACTACAGAAGATATACGAAACACTAAAAATAATAGAATTGCTGAATTAAAGAAAGAACTACTACAAATGCTAGAAGAGCTATATGAAAAAAGAAAGAAAGAAAAAAGAAGAAAAGGATAAAGAACAAAAATTATTAATTGAGATAAATCAATTTAAAGAAAAATTAGAAAACAAAGAATTAGAGACTAATTAAATAGAAATAAATACAATAGATACTGAAGAAAAAAATAATTATGATTCGGAAGATAGTGAAACATATACAAAAATCTTAACAAATATAGAAAAGCTAGAAATTAATGAAAAACAAGAAGTAATTAATAAACAAAACATAGAAAATACAAACACGGAAATAAAAACTCTTGATAAAAAAAAGACGATAAAAATATAATACCTAGTACATCAAAAATAAGAAAACCTATATATTATTATAAAGATAAGTTGAAATAAAATCTAATAGTAATTTATGCCAAAGCTATGTTAAGTTACCCGCACTATCTGCAACCTTAATACATATAGATTTTTACATCTTGCTGTAGAGTATTTTTTGTGTACAAGAAGGCTTGCTTTAAACACATGAAAGTCTTGCCTAACTGAAGATAGTAAAAAGGTATCAAGGGCTGATAAAAAAAATGGAAGGAACAACAGTAACTAAACTAACACCTATAGACATATTGAAAAAATATGAAATAGCTATAAAAGATGAATTTAGCAGTATGGCTACAGAAGAAGAAGATCAAAACAAAGAAAAAGATACTAATAGGAATGGTAGGTTTTATAATTCTATCATCTTCTAAATATAATTCTATTGGTATATCTATTCCTTCCTTAAAACATGCTTTTATTAATATTTCCGTTCCTCCAAGGTGTATGTATTTTATTAGGTCTTTACTTTTTATATCATTTATTTCTTTATTAATTATTCTTTTTATTACTAGTGGTATACTAGCTCTACTTTTTGCATATCTACAGTCTATTACATGTTCAACAAACTATAGAAAAAATACGAAAAATAGAAGAAACTAAAAATAATAGGATTGCTTGGTATATATGGCTTATCAAATATTCTGTTTAGGTTCATATTTGAGCTCCTTATAACTCCTTTGATTGTACCTGCAGAAGTAGATTGATAAACGTTATGGGTTTTTTTGGAGTGTCCCAATGTCTCTTTTTATCTCTAGAATTTTATTGTCTTCCGATCGACATAGCTCTGCACACTGCTGAGTTATCTGAGTTATATCTTCATACTTTAGCTTAAATTTATTAGTCTTTATCTTTTCTATCTCATTTCCCATACTATCCACTTTCAGTGAAAGCGTAGTTAGGGTTTTGAGTATCTTTTCTAGAGTATCGTCTTCTATAATATCAGTTTGGGTAGCTTTTTCTTGATATGTAATATGCAATAACATTCTTTTTAGTCTTGATTACTTCAATTGTAAATGTAAAATTTAATATATTTAATACTAATCTCCTAATTTTCTTTGTTGTAACTGAATTTTTTATTTTTCTTGTTAACCACCATCGTACCTGTGTGCTATCTATTCGTACAATGAACTCGTTATATACAATATATGGCTCAAATTCTAATAAACATAGATATATAATGAGCATAATTCTTTTCTATTTATTTTCAATTTTATTTCCGTTTCATTAAACGTTCTTGAGTAGTATCTACAATGATGTTCTAATTTTTCTTCTTCATATCTATATTTCAGTACTCCTCTATAACTATATTCACTTGCATCTATTTCTACTATATAGGTAAATTTTTTATTTTCGTCTAGAAATTGTAATTTTGGTAATTCTTTACAAAGTATTTTTATTTTCTGAACTTATTTTTTATCTTCTTCGTTGTTATTATACTCTATATCCTTTTTTAATTTCTTCTGTAATGGCTTTAGGTTTTTTGCTAATCTTGGTATATATTCTCTTACTTGGTTTACTAATCCTAAAAATGATTGTAATCTCTTTTTTTGTATCTAATTCTTCTTTTGAATTTATTATTTTTTGTACTATATGTTGTTGCATTTTTACTCCACTTTTATCTATTTGTATTCCTAAAAGTTCTATCTGATTTTTCATTATTTTTGCTTTATTTTCACTTAGACTTATTCCTGAATTTTCTATTATACCTCTAAATTATTCTAGTAATTTTAAATGTTCCTCGTTAGTTTTTGTGTATAATAATATATTGTCTATGTTTACTGTACAAGTAGGTAACTATTTGAAGTAGTTATCCATAAAATGTTGATATCTACCTGGTGCATTTTTATATCCAAATGGTAATACATTCCATTTTTAAAATCGTTGTGGTACTGTAAATGCAATTAATTTCTTAGATTCTTCTTCTAGCTTTAAATGATAAAATCCTAATTTACAATCGAACTTACAAAAATAGTTATATCCATATGTATCTATCTTATTTTTAATATCTTATTTGGTATTGGATAATTATATGCCATAGTTTTTGCATTTAGGTTTCTATAATTAATAACCATTCTACTTTTTACTCTTTTTGTTCACCATGTTTATTTACTATAAATGCTGGGCTATTGTGTTTACTATTACTTTTTTGTATGTATTATTTTTCTAATAATTCATCTATATGCATTTCGAATACTTTTAAATCATCAAAGTTATATGTTAATGGTTTCTGGGTTATTATATTATTTTTATCTATTAGATCAATTCTTACTGCAGTCTTATGTTTTTTCCATCCTTTTAATGGATCTTCACAATATAGTTGACTTAATTTTTTCTTTATTATTTCTACCTTATCTATAGAAAATATAGTTATTTCTTCTTTATTTATTGAAAATATAACTAATTCTATTGTGTCTTCAGTATTTTTTATATTTTCTAATTTTTGTGTGATTTTGTCATTATTAAATTCTTTGACTACTATTGGTGTTTTTAGCTTATCCCATTTGTCTTCTGGTAAAAAATTATATCTACATAAGTTGGCTTCTTCTCCTGTGTCTATCACAGGTGTATAATATCTATTATAATATCCTTCTACTATTATCTTCATAAGTACATATATTTTCATGTTAAAGCTCTTTTTATTAATAATCTTTCCTCATTGTAGGTTATGGTTAATTGTGTATGTTGTATATTGTAGGGTTTTACTTGTTCTAACCATTTTATTCCTAATATTATGTCTGTTTTTTGCATATCTTCCTTTATTTCAAATTCTATTTTTATTTTTCTAACTCCTATTATTATTTCTTTTGGTATCAGAGCTATGTTATTTAAAAAATGTACAAGTAGATATGTGTTAATTATGAGAAATGTTTGAAATGCTAGCTTAAATATTATTTATTACGTTATGTTGTTAACTATGTTGTTATTTATTTGTTAAATATGAGAAGACTATTTAAAAATACACAAGCTTTTAGAGAAATTAAAAGAATTTTAACTAGTTATTATGCAGAATATAAGAAGTTAAATAAAACAAAAGAAAACTCCCACAGATTAGCTAACTTAATTACCTTAATATCTAGCAATGAGGCAAAATTAATAATTCATTTAAAATCTAGAAGAATGAGATACATACCACCTAATTATGATAAAATTGGATTTCGGTATCCACCAATATATTATAAATATTGTACAGATGAATAACATAACAAAATCACAAAAATATAGAGAACTAAAACAAATAATATCTGAAAAATGAAGAGAATTAAAAACAAGAAAAGAAAGACTACAATATAACATGATTGTTGAAGTATGCCAAAAATCAATAAAAGCACAAAAAGAAGAAATATCATATTTAGAATCACAAATAGATAGTCTAGAATACATATATCAACATGATCTATACACTATAAAGTAGATAAAATGAACAAAGAAAAATTTATACAACAACAACAACTACAACAACAACAACATACCCAGTGTATTCCCACCTAGTGGGGTCTGGGGAGGGTAGAGTGTATGCAGACCATACCACTACCTCAGGAGAAGTAGAGAGGTTGTTTCCGATAAACCCCCGGCTTAGGACCGATACCCATACACCAACCCAAATATAACTGTATATAACTAGTATGGTACACAAGACAAACTAACAGAATACAAAACATAAAAGATAAGTACATATATGAACTAGTACGGTAAGCAAAATAAACTAACACCGCTAGCCACAAACAAAAAACTCCAACCCCCGAGGAGCGCACCCCTACTATTATCGATGCCCTCCCATCTTTAACCCTCTACCCTAATCCACTTCCTCCATACCTTTCTATCAAGGATCATGTCCTTGGTTAGCTGTAACTGCTCTATATTATTCCTAATCATCTCCCTCCAATATTTCTTTGGTCTACCTCTACCCCGCCTAAAACCATCCATAGCTAGTGTCTCACACGTCCGCATAGCAGTATCTAAGCCTCTCCTCATCACTTGCCCAAACCAACGTAACCTTACTTCTCGCATTTTATCCTCCATTGAGGCAACTCCTACCTTCTCTCGAATAATCTCATTCCTTACCTATCTTTCTTGGTATGCCCACATATCCATCGCAACATTCTCATCTCTTCCCCCGTTAACTTTTGGATGTAGGAGTTCTTAACTGGCCAACACTCTGCTCCATACACCATAGCCGGCTGGACTACCACTCTATAGAACTTACCTTTAAGCTTCGGAAGAACCTTCTTATCATATAGAACTCCCGAAGCAAGCCTCCATTTCAACCATCCTACCCCAATATGATGCGTGACGACCTCGTCAATCTCACTATTTCCCTGAATCATAGACCCCAGATACTTAAAACTCTTCCTCTTCTGAATAACCTGAGAATCCAGCTTCACAACCACTCTAGCCTCCTGCGATACATCACTTAACTTATACTCTAAGTACTCCGTCTTGGTTCTACTTAACAGAGATCCTTTAGACTCAAGAAACTGCCTCCGTATTTCTAACTTATCATTAAATCCACCTTAACTCTCATCAATCAGAACCATATCATCTATGAATAATATACACCAAGGCACCTCTCCTTGAATATGTCGCGTCAAAACATCCATCCCCAAGGCAAATAAAAATAGGCTAAGAGTCGACCCCTGATACAACCCTATCACGACTGGAAAGTGTTCTGAATCTCCACATACCGTCCTCACCCGAGTCTTTGCCCCATCATACATATCCTGAATCGCCCTAGTGTATGCCACAGGCATCCCTCTAGCCTCTAAGCACCTCCACAGAATCTTCCTGGGAACTCTGTCATATGCCTTTTTAAGATTAATAAACACCATGTACAAGTCCTTCTTCCTCTCCCAAAACTGCTCCAATAATCTCCTTACAAGGTGAATAGCCTTAGTGGTTGAGCGACCTGGCATAAAACTAAACTGATTCTCAGAAATCATCATGATCCTTCTCATCCTTACCTCTACCACCCTTTCCCAAACCTTCATAGTATGACTCAACAACTTAATACCTCTATTGTTATTGCAACTCTAGATGTCTCCATTGTTCTTATACACTGGAATCATTGTACTCCCTCTCCACACTTTAGGCATCTTTGTTGTCCTAATTTAGGAAGAAGATATAAAAAAATAAGTGAACATTTATACTTAATGTTACAAAAAAAAATTAAAATTAGAAGATAAATTAACATCCATGGTAATAATAGCAAGAGAATAAAGAAATAGACAGAAAAAAAGAAATAGATAAAATAAAACAATAGACTACAGAAGAGATATGAAAAATAGAAGAAACTAAAATAATAGGATTGCTGAATTAGAAAAAAAAAACGACAAATGCTAAAAGAGCTGTATGAAAATAGATAGAAAGAAAAAGGAGAAAAAGATAAAGAACAAAAATTATTAATTGAGATAAATCAATTTAAAGAAAAATTAGAAAATAAAGAATTAGAAACTAATGAAATAGCAATAATGTAATACCCCGAAAAGTCCAAACCAATATTAGCGCCATGTTTCAAGCTCATGCATAGTACATCATGATTGTTTCATAGTTTTATGAGCAAGTTAGATGTATATTAAGTCTTCAAATAACTCACAGCTATCAGACGAATCAAAACATTCCTTACCGGTTGAATTCTTGGGAAGGATATTGCTATAGTACACTTCAAATGAGCATATATATCGTTATACTATGAATTATTAATCTCATGACCTACCAAAAGATATATAATTGAATTATCTTTCCAACTACACCAATTTTTCCTAAATACTATATCGAAGCAAAGAGTTAGGCCCATTTTACTCCAGCATGTCAGGCTGGAAAACTAAGTGACGACATTTTGTGATAACTTATCACAAGTCTGATGGCTTATCACGAATTTTGTCAGGCCTGGGCAGAAACCCAAAAATTCCAGCTCCCAGGTGATGACCTGGACTAATGGTCTATCATTGATTTGATGGCTTATCAGCCTTGGTCGTCAGCTGATAAATTTAGCAATTAGGAAGAGTTTCGTAAAGGTATTTTGGTATTTTCCTTCGCTTCCCACGACTTAAAACCCTCAAGGGATGTAACTTTCTCCTATTTTTCTTCCGTTAAACATCTAAAAAATTCTCTCATAGACTCTCAACCACAAGATTAGGGTTTTCTCTCAAAATCATCTCCTCAATAACAAGAACATTCTCTCCAAAAGGAGTTAAACCCTAAACAAGAAAAATCAAGAGCAGGCGTAAGGATTTCTTCAAGAACCTTCAAGAAACATTAGATCTCTTTCAAGATCAAGCTTTAAGGTATGCGTAGTGTTTATCCATGGATCTATTTCATCCATGGAGCTTAGGAATCATGTTTTAAATTCTAAATTATGATTTTCTTGTTGTGTTACGACTATATTCGTGTTGATGATTATTGTTTGAGTTCAAGGTTTTATCTTTATATGTTTTTAGGAAGCATATCGGTAGGATAGTTATAACCCATGAATTTTTTATGGATTAAGATTGTTATGTTGATAAATATACCTATGCCCAAAATTGTGCATGTAAGGTGCTTGATGAAATGCCTAAGAAACTAGATATCATGCAATATAGCTAAATTGTGACTAAGTGAAGGATTCATGATATGCCCCTATGTTCCAATGATTTTCATGTTGATATTGTGTCTTGTAAATGTTGTTGGATTGTTCATGACCTAGTCTTATGAGATTATGCTATACTTACTTGTAAGAATCCTACTTATGTAAAAGATGTATAATAACCATGTACATCATGAAATTTCCAAAGTTATGATATTATGGATTATCGATGTTGGTCATGCATTCAAGAAATTCATCTTTGTCAGTTTCCTTCCATCGTGTCCTGAGGGTACTCATACCCAAAAAATATAGCTATGTGCCTAGAGCCATGTCATGTTATCACGATACTCTCTGTCAAGCCAAGATCCATAGAATTCAGTCAGTCATGTGACTCAGGAAAACTCAAAAATCTCAGTAGTCTTAGTAGTTCAGTAATCTCAGTAATCTCAGCTAGTTATCATATCTCAGTAAGTATTCAGTTTAGAACCTCAGTAACCTCATCAACTAGTAAAGTTCATCCTTATTCAGATAGAACGTACAATTCAGTAGTATTCCACTTAAATTCTCAATAAATACATTACTCTCAGTCAATCCTCAGACATCAGTATATTCTATTAGTCAAAGGAACTTAGTAAATTCAATTTAGCTCTGCTAAATAATCTCACTAACATCAGTTCAGCTAATCACTTCAGATCAGTTAATTAGTTCAGCATAGCTAATCAGTTTAGTATCTTTCAGTTGGGAGTAGGATTCAGTACCGAGTGAGCCTAGGGATGGGGACTCACCTGCTAGATAGGATTGAGATCCCTAGAAGCAATCCCTAAGTTCCAAAACTACGTAGTAAGTATAGGTTGAGATGTCCCTACACATACGTCTAATGCATCTCATTTGAGTTTACCTGATAGCAAGGGCATAAGAAAAAAGCTCCCAAATAGAGTAGGGTGTACTCACATATTGTCTCTACTCGTGGCACGGTATTAACACCCTTCCAACTGAGGTTACAAGTTGGACCCCACCAATTCAAATTTGGGGCATGTCAGTTAGATAGCCACTTCCCACAGTCTTATTCTCAGTCTCAATAAAAGAAATCAGATAGTTCTTCAGATTTCATAACTGTCAGATACAGTTAACTTAGATACTGTACGGAACTCAGTTAGTTCCATCAGATTTAGGACTGTCAGATATAGTCACTAATGTTATCAGTTATCCAAACTCATAGTATTAGTATTCACATTCAGGACTGTCAGATATAGTCAAGCATATCAGTTCTTCATATTTATAGCTGTTAGATACAGTCAATCAGATTAATTCTTTATAATTAGACTATCAGATACAGTCAACTAGGCTAGTTCTTCATAATCAGAACCATCAAAAATAGTTATTCATGTATCGGTAATATAGTTCCAGTCCTTCATTTTCAATAATATAGTATCAGTTCCCTACTTATTAGTGACTTAGATATCAATATTAGTAAACTCAATCAATCAGTATCTCAGTATCAGTAAGCTCATGTTGTCAATATTCAAACTCCGTAGTCAGTATCACCGTGAGTTTACTTATAGTCACTTATGTATGTATGTATTCCCACATTCATATCAGTTAGCATTGTTCATGCATATAACCCTTTGCATTTAGCCTACCTCACTTGCATACCAGTGCATTCAAAGTACTGACGCATTTGGGCCATGGTGTCTGATACCATAGGTTTAGAAGCACAAGCTCCAAATCATCAGTAGTAATTTAGATTTCAGCAGACAAAGTTAGCAGTGAGTCCTCATCATTCAAGCATAATAGTATTTGATTAGTTAAATCTATCAGTACTTATTTATTTTAGTAGATGGAGTTAGTTGGGGACATGTCCCACAACTCCTTATTCAGATAATTTAGAGGCTTTCACACTATAGCATGTCAGACAATTATTTGAAATTTGTTTTGATATTGTTACACCATTTTTAGAAATTATTCTTATCAGATGTTTATTTAGATTTGAACCTTATGGCTGTTTAGTACATATTTCTGCATTTTTCAATATTTTATGCAGTATAGAGGTACAGATATTAGTCATGGGTTAGCTTGTGGTCCTTCGGGGTCATGAGCACTGTGTAGCATTTCAATTTTAAAAATTAGGGCATTACAAACTTTTGTATTAGAGCCAAAGGTTCAATAGAGACCTAGGAAGTATGAAAGCCGCATCTAGTAGAGTCTTGTACATGGGTGTGTTGTGCACCACACTTATGTGCAGGAGGATATGAGATATTTTAGGAATAGTTTCCCTTCTTTTAGTATTTATGTCATGCCAGGGAGCAAAATCTCTAATTAAACTCTCAGTCTAATTTGCTTCTTCCTTTGGTTTACAGAACATGTCTTCAAAAAGGACTTGTGAAAGAAGAACCAAAAATCAGTCAGCTCCTCAGCCCGTCCAAGCTGATTCCCTGGAAAAACATGTCTCTCATACAAAATTCAGGACTGTATTCACTACTCTAGCCAGTTCAGGCGCAACTCAGAATGAATAGCCAGCCACTTTTCCAACCGACCCAGAGGCCAATGCTGCTGCAGCTAGGATTTGGGACTTCACCCAAATAAATCCTTTCTTTTTCATTAGTTCTAAGCCTAAAGAGGATCTACAGGAGTTCCTTGATCAGTTTTAGAGAGTTACAGACATCATGGGAGTGACTTTCAGTAAGAGTATAGAGTTAGATAACTATCAGCTATAAGATGTAGCCCATATATGGTTTAAATAGTGGAAGGTAGACAGGGTACATATACAGATCCTATAGAGTGGGAAGAGTTCCCTACAACTTTCTTAGATAGGTTCTTTCCCATAGAGCAGAAGGAGGCTAAAGTGTTAGAGTTCATCAATCTCAGGCAAGGTACGATGAGCACAAAAGAATACTCCCTTAAGTTCACCCAGTTAGCCAGGTACTCTTCCCATGTAGTGGCAGATAGTAGGTCCAGAATGAATAAGTTTATGTCTAGGGTATCAGGTAGAGTCGTTAAAGAGTGCTGGACTGCAATATTGATTAGTAATATGGACCTATCTAGGTTGATGGTCTATGCTCAAAAGATTAAGGAGCATAATCTTAAAAAGAAAGAGAAAGAAAATAAGAGGGTTAGAACAGGTAGTTACAGTGTTTTTCAACCGAGGTCAGGGGGTAGTGAGAGCAAAATTCCTACTCATCCCCTTTGTCATACTTATGGTAAGCATCATAAGGGTGTGTGTAAGGCTGGTAGTGGTGTGTGTTTTGGCTATGGCAAGCTAAGCCACAGAGTTAGGGACTGTCCCTAGTTAGGCTATCAGAGTCATCTCCGCACCTCACTTTAGTCTGGTCGCTCAGATCAGTTGGGTGCCAATTCCAGCATTATCATTAGGCAACGCCCAAGCAGAATCTATGCACTTCGGTCCTGGAACAATTGGGAAAGTCCTCCTAATGCAATCACTAGTAAGTTATAGATCTCTCATTTACATCACACTTCTTCAAATTCATGAGTTTCTTTTCTTTAGAAAACTTGCACAACATTTAAATAACGAGGTCAATAATGTTAAGCCTTCTGATTCTAGTTATAGATTCAGTATGTGTAGATAATCACTAAGGGGAAATGATTCCCGACCTATTAGCATGGTGCAATTTTTTTATACCACAGTTATCACCTTACTTACTTACGTTTCACACACTTCTCATAGAATCGTGTGCATGTTTAATTCCTAGCAGGACGAGTTCCAACACCCTCTATAGTACGAGTCATATTCCATGAATACAACTTATGTTCACACGTATTCGATATAATCGTGTGCGCTTTTAGTTCCCAGTACAAGGAGTTCAGTTCTAGATCACTCAGTGTTACAAATCATGTTCCATGAACTCAAAAATTCCAGACATAGGTCATGCAGCTCATGACTTATGTACACGTATCATGCTCCCCAGTATACTCAATTTCCATGAATCATGCTATATATCCAGTGATAAGTTAAGTCCAGACTATGTCATGTATATCCTCAGTTCAAACCTTTTTGGTAAATCCATATTATTGACATTCTATTCCTCAAGTTTCATTCATATGTCAAATTCAGCCAATATCTATTCATACTTCAGGTCCTCTTGATTTAATCCTTCAGTGAGCTCTCTTTGTGAGAACAGTGTAGTGATGAGCAGTTTCTTAGATAAGTGAGAGTGTAAATGATACATGTTAAGAGAAGATTCTTACATGCTTGTTTTACACGAGGGTGTAATTATAGAGATAGGCTTAAATGTCATGCTAATATGCAAATAAATGACTAGTAAGAGGTAATACTTAGAAATCAGGAAAAAAAATTTAGAGTGTGAGTGTATATTCAGATCCTTGACTTATGATAGCCTTCATTATGTGACTATCATAACTCAGTTGCCATCTCAGTTACAGTCTTAATTATAATGTATGCTTTAATTCAGTAATCAGCTCAGTTCATGTGTCATGCCTCAATTTCAGATCTCATATAATCAGTCACGATTCAGTTTCCAGGTGCCTTGCACATCGCCTCAGCTTTCCTCAGTAGCTCAGGCAAGTCAGTATTCTATGAGAGACATAGTGTCCCAAGAGGGAGGTATGCTATGATTCCCTGAACTTTCATAACATAAGCATTCCATTCTCTCTTTATGTAATAAATCCAGTATAGAGTAGGGGATACTCATAAGTTGACACTTAAGGTCCAACATCAGTTGCACGTTATGTATTACTGACTTTGTTCAGTTTATGTATCATGCTCCAGACTAGTTATGTTCTCATATTTTCGCTCATGCATATTGAGTAATTAGTCTCAGACTCATTGGTATTTTTAGTTCAAGGTAACAGTTTTCCTTAAAGTTACTCATTCTCATGTTCAGATTTTATTAACAAACTTAGTATTCAATTCCATGCTTAGTTTTCTGTTCAAACATGGTATCTTTACCATTACATGTTCAGTCGCATGTTCAACAGTCAATTCAATTATGTATTCACGCATCAAATATAAGTGATCACCCTACCAGTACTTTCAGTCATGCATTCATTTATCATGTCAGTCATAAAATTAGGCATCAAATATACATTCTTATTATGAGAAACTCAGTTCATCAGAACACTCAGTCATGCATTCATGAATCATGTTCAGTATGATGTATTCATCTTATCAGTCATGTCAGTCCTGAAACCATGTTTCAGTAGTGTATGTCTTGTACATACTTCATTTGATCTTTTTTTCCATCTCAGTCAATCTCATTCGAGGATGAATGTTCCCAAGGGGGAGATATTGTAATACCCCAAAAAGTCCAAACAATATTAGCGCCATGTTTCATGCTCATGCATAGTACATCATGATTTTTTCATAGTTTTATGAGCAAGTTAGATGTATATTAAGTCTTCAAATAACTCCCAGCTATCAGATGAATCAAAACATTCCTTATCGATTGAATTCTTTGGAAGGATATTCCTATAGTCAACTTCAAATAAGCATATATCCATAATACTATGAATTATTAAGCTCATGACCAACAAAGAGATAGACAATTGAATTATCTTTCCAACAATAGCAATTTCTCCTAAATCTGATATTAGAGAAAAGAGTTATGCCCATTTTACTCCAGTATATCAGGATGGAAAACTGAGAGATGACATTTTGTGATAACTTATCACAAGTCGGACGACTTATCACGAATGTCATCAGGCCTGGGAATAAACCCAAAAATTCCAGTTCCTAGGTGATGACCTGGGCTGATGAGCTATCATGGATTTTATGGCTTATCATCCTTGGTCACCAGTTGATAAATTCAGAAATTAGAAAGTCATATCGTAAGGGTATTTTGGTCTTTTCCTTCTCTTGTAACGACTTAAAACCCTCAAGAGATGTAAATTTCTTCTATTTTTATATAGTTAAACATCTCAAAAATTCTCTCATACACTCTCAACCACAAGATTAGGGTCTTCTCTCAAGATTATCTCCCCAAGAACAAGAACATTCTCTCCAAAAAGGGTTAAACACTAGTCAAGAAAAATCAAGAGCAAGCCTAAGGATTTCTTCAAGAACCTTCAAGAAACATTAGATCTCTTTCAAGATCAAGCTTTAAGGTATGCGTAGTGTTCATCCATGGATCCCTTTTATCCATGGAGCTCAAGAACATGTTTTAAATTATAAATTGTGATTTTCTTGTTGTGTTATGACTATATTCATGTTGATGATTATTGTTTGAGTTCAAGGTTGTATCTTGATATGTTTTCATGAAGCATATGAGTAGGATAGTTGTAACCCATGAATTTTGGATGGATTAAGATTGTTATGTTGATAAATATACCTATTCCCAAAATTGTCCATGTAAGGTGCTTGATGAAATGCCTAAGAAACTAGATATCATGCAATATAGCTAAATTGTGACTAAGTGAAGGATTCATGATATGCCCCTATGTTCCAATGATTTTCATGTTGATATTGTATCTTGTAAATATTGTTGGATTATGCTATACTTACTTTCAAGAATCCTACTTAAGTAAAAGATGTATGATAACCATGTAGTTCATGAAATTTTCCAAGTTATGATATTATGGATTGTTGATGTTGGTTATGCATTGAAGAAATTCATCTTTGTCAGTTTCCTTCCATCGAGTCCTAGGGTTACTTGTACCCGAAAAATATAGCTGTGTGCCTAGAGCCATGTCATATTATCACAATACTCTCAGTCAAGTCATGATCCATAGAATTCAGTCAGCCATGTGACTCAGGAAAACTCAAAAATCTCAGCAGCCTCAGTAGTTCAGTAATCTCAATAATCTTAGCTAATTCTCATGTCTCAGTAAGTATTCAGTTCAGAACCTCAGTAACCTCATCAACTAGTAAAGTTCAGCCTTATTCAGATAGAAAGTAGAATTCAGTAGTATTCCAAGTAAAATCTCAATAACTATAGTACTCTCAGTCAATCCTCAGACATCAGTATATTCAGTCAGTCAACAGAATTTAGTAAACTCAGTTTAGCTCCGCTAAATAATCTCACTAACATCAGTTCAGCTAATCACTTTAGTTCAGTTAATCAGTTCATCTTGGCTAATTAGTTCAGTGTCTTTCAGTTGGGAGTAGGATTCAGCACCAAGAGAGCTTAGGGATGGAACTCACCTGATAGATAGGACTTAGATCCCTAGAAGCAATCCCTAAGTTCCATAACTATGTAGCCAGCGTAGGTTGAGATGTCCCTACACATAGGGCTAATGCATCTCATTTGAGTTTACATGATAGCAAGGAATGGCAGAAAGAGCTCCCAAATAGAATAGGGTTTACTCATATGTTGTCTCTACCCGTGGAACGGTATTGACATCCTTCTAGCTGGGGTTATAGGTTGGACCCCACTAGTTCAGATTCAGGGCATGTCGGTTAGATGGCTATTTCCCACAATCTCAGTTTCAGTCTCATTTTCAGTCTCAGTAAAAGAACTCAGATAGTTCTTCAGATTTCTTGATTGTTAGATACAATTAACTCAGATACAGTATGGAACTCAGTTAGTTCCATCAGATTTAGTACTTTTAGATACAGTCACTAATGTTATCAATTATCAGAACTCATATTACCAGTATTCACATTCAGGACTGTCAGATACGGTCAAGCATATCAGTTCTTCATAGTCATAGCTATCAGATATAGTCAATCAATTTAATTCTTTATAATTAGACTATCAGATACAATCAACTAGGTCAGTTCTTCATAATCTGAACTGTCAAAAATAGTTAATCATGTATCATTAATATAGTTTTAGTCCTTCATTATTCAACAATACAATATAAGTTCCCTACTTATTAGTGTCTTACATATCAATATCAGTAAACTTAATCAATCAGTATCTCAGTATCATCAAGCTCATGTTGTCAATATTCAAACTCCGTAGTCAGTATCACCGCGAGTTTAGTTACAGTCACTTATGTATGTATGTATTCTCACGTTCATATCAGTCAGCTTTGTTCATGCATATAACCCTTTGCATTTAGCCTACCTTACTTGCATACCAGTATATTTAAAGTGCTAACGCATTTGCACTATGGTGTCTTATACCATAGGTTTAGAAGCACGAGTTCCAGAGCATCAGTAGCATTTCATATTTCAGCAGACAAAGTTAGCAGTGAGTCATCATCATTCGAGGATAATACTATTTGATTAGTTTATTCTTTCAGTACTTATTTATTTCAGTAGATGGAGTTAGTTGGGGACATGTCCCCTCAACTTCTTATTCAGACAGTTTAGAGGCTTTCAGACTATAACATGATAGACAGTTATTTTAGATTTGTTTTGGTATTGTTATACCATTTTCAGTCATTATTCTTATTAGATATTTATTCATATTTGAACCTTATGGCCGTTCAGTACATGTTTCCGCATTTTTCGGTATTTTATGCAGTATACAGGTACAGATATCAGTCATGGGTTAGCTTGTGGTCCTTCGAGGTTATGAGGACCGTGTAGCATTTCGGTTCAGAAAATTGGGGTGTTACAAATAAATATAGTAGATCCTGAAGAAACAGATAATTATAATTCAGAAGATAGTGAAACATATACAAAAATCTTAACAAATATAGAAAAACTAGAAATTAATGAAAAATAAGAAGTAATTAATAAAGAAAACTTAGAAAATACAAACATGGAAATAAACACTCTTAATAAAAAATACGTTGAAAATATAATACCTAGTACATTAGAAATAATAAAACCTACATGTTATTATGAAGATAAGTTTAAAAGATATAACCTAAGGGCTGAATTTAACAAATGGACATCAAAACAAATAAATAATAAAAATTATAACTTCTTAGACTTAGACTGTGTAATAGATGTAGATAAAATGATACAATTATGGATAGGATATATAACAAAAGAATTATTAGACAATGGTATAAATGCAACAGATACACCAGAATATATAGAAAGAACACTAATAGGAACAACAACATTATGGTTTTTAGATTTAACTGAAGATAGTAAAAAGGTATTAAGTGTTGATAAAAAAACGGAAAGAACAAAAGTAACTAAACTAACACCGATAGACATATTGAAAAAATATGAAATAGCTATAAAAGACGAATTTAGCAGTATGGCAAAAGAAGAAGAAGATCAAAACAAAGAAAAAGATACAAATAGGGATTTAATGTCAAAACTAGCAATATGTAATATGTTCTATATAGATGAATATATGTTTGCATTTAAAGAATACTACTATAAGGGAGCATACAACACCGAAGAAAGTAAAGAAGTAAGAAAATTTTATTTTAGTAAATTACCTGAACCATTTAGTACAAAATAATAAAGAGTTGGGATGAAGCAAAAATAGCAGATACCCTAGGAGCAAGAATAAAATTTCTACAACAATGGTATAGAAATCTATGTGAAAATACAAAGAAGAAATAAAAATAAAAAAAATATTGATAAGAAATTTAGCATGTTGCAAGGATAAAATAGCTCCCCAATTTGGATGTGAAAAAAAATATTATAAGAAAAGGAAAAGACATAAGAAATATAAAAAGTACAGAAAGTCGAAATATAATTATAAGAAACCAAGAAAAAGATATTATATAAAAAATTATAAATATAAAAGACCATACAGGAAAAAGAAATCTAGAAAAGAATGTACCTGTTATAATTGTGGAAAACTAGGACATTTAGCTAGAGATTGTAAAATGCCTAATGACCCAAAAAAGAAACAAATATCAGAAATAAAGATAGAAAATGTAGAATATATGCAAATAGATTATATAGATTATGAATTAGAAAGTGACGATAGTATATATGAAATTTCAAAAAATGAAACTGATAATAAAATAGATAGTAAATGAGATGAATCAAATGACTAAAGAAGGTATAAAAATAATAACAAAGGAAGAATATTTAAATGAAGAAGGAACATATCAAAAAATAATATTTGATAATAGTATATTTGACGAGATAACAGGAAAAGAATTAGATTTAAGTGTAGAAAAATATTTAAAATATCAACAATAAAAAACATATTTAGTAGACGAAAAGAAGAATACTACGTTGTAAGCCAAAAAGAACATATAATAAACTGTAGATATGCAAAAGGTAAAGCTAGTATACCACTAGTAAAAAAAAGAATAATTAATAAAGAAATAAATGATATAAAAGTAAAGACCCAATAAAATACGTACACCTTGGAAGAACGAAATATTAATAAAAGCATGTTTTAGAGAAGGAATAGATACACCAATAGAATTATATTTAGCAGATGATAGAATTATAAAACCAATAGAAAAAAGTATAATAACTGCTATAAGAGGAAATTTAATATACCAAAAATTTAAATTAATAATAAATGTGAATTATTCAATAGCAATAACATATAAAAACATAGATAAATCATTAGTATTATAATGAAAAATATCAGAAATAGAACTAACCCAGGAAGTAAAATATTTACAGCAAGATGTAAAAATCTATATGTATTAACAACAAAACATAAAATAACGGGAAAAAATAAAATTAATAAAATACAAATAGAAAGTCATTTTGAACAATTTATAAAAATAATTGATAACAATGATTGTAGTTACAAAGACATGGATATAGAAGAAGATTTAGAAATAATAAATGATAGAATAAGTACAACAAAAAGGATAGCTTTTAAAAAACCAGAATCATCAGGATCATCGAAAAGAACAAATTATGAAATAACTTGAACAGTTAATTTAACTCAATATTATATAATAGGAATAATAAATGAAAAAGAATATTTAATACTCGTAAATACAGGACAAGAAGAAAATCATATAGCAAAATACCTAGTGAAAAATGAAGAAATAAAATCTAATAGTAGTATATGCCCAAATCTACTAAGAAGTTTAATAACTATTAAAGATTCAGCAGAAAAGGAAATAATAATAGGAGTTAGAAAAATCAAAATAGAATTTGAAATATTTTTAAATGAATATTAGTTTTTTATTTTGTCATTCTTTAAATTTTTTTAATTCAATATAATTAATCATAAAATAAAAAAAATATTTAGTAAATTCACTAGAAAAATATTATAAATTTAAATGATTAGTATAAAAAAAGTTAATATTCTTTTCACTATTTTTTTCTAATATTTAAGAGTTGAAAATTAATTAAATATATTTATGATAAAATCATTCTTTAGAAATCATCAGAATTAATGTCAACTAATACATTTTCTATTAATTTAAAAATTCTAAATTAACTAAATTTGATTTTAAGAAGATTTTCCCTCGACTATGGCCAAAATTATTACTTATTTAAAACTGAAACAAATATGGCATGTATATAAATAAAACCCTTAAACGTCCAGGTAGATAAAAAGACCTTTTCAAACGAAAATAGATGATCTAACTATTTTCTTAATTATTGTTAATTAAACCTGACAGAAAAAGGAAAATCACGTAAAATAATAAAGAAAAATTCCAAAAACGTGGAAAGTAAAACCTATTAAAAATCTATTATAAATATTATTTTCTTCCTATTAAAATTAAATGACTTAAAAACTCTCAAAGACATTGGGCCCTATATAACAAAAGGGAATAAGCAGCTGAAGCAGGCACCAGTCCGACATGCTTCAGCTGCTTCAATTGTAATTTTACTTCATCACTTTTAATTAATTATTATAAGTTATTTATGTATTAAAATATTAATAATATTTAATAAAATATTAAAGTAGATATGTCTGCTTCAGCTACTTCATCATAATTTTACTATATATCATCCCTAATTTGACCTCATGCCTGCTTCAGTTGCTTCAATTGTGATTTTACTATATCATCCCTAATTAATTATTACAAGTCATTTATGTATTAAGAAATTAATAATATTTAATAAAAACTATTATAGACATTTATGACATGTCTGTTTCAAATGCTTCAACTGTAATTTTACTATATCAACCCTAATTAATTATTATATTTCTAATTAAATATTATAAGTCATCTATATATTAGAAAATTAATAATATTTAATTAGAAAAAAATAGGCATTTATGACATGTCTGTTTCAGCTGCTTCAACCGTAATTTTACCGTATCACCCTTAATTAATTATTACAAGTCATCTGAGTAATATTTATAAAAAAATGTAAAATAGACATAAAATGAAAATTAACTCTTGATCTTTTAAATTAACTTAACAACTTATATGAGACCCTCTTAAAGTTTTTTCACAAGTATTTTTTTAAAGTAATTCTCCTATATAATAAGTGAGAATGTAGTAGCTAAAGCAGTCTACTCATAGTCGACATGTCTGTTTCAGCTGTTTTAACTGTAATTTTACTATATCACTCCTAATTAATTATTATGATTTATTTGTATATTAGAAAATAATAATATTTAATAAATAATGTAAAATAGACATTAATGACATGACTGTTTCAACTCCTTCAATCATGATTTTACTATATCACCTATAATTAATTATTATAAGTCATCTAAATATTAAAAAATTAATAATACTAATTAAAATAAAATAAATATAAAATGATATATTAACTCTTGATCTTTTAAATTAACTTAATGTCTTATATGGATCCGTTTAAATATTTTTGACAGGTATTTTTATAATAATTTTACTATGTCACTTCCAATTAGTAAAAGAGAAGAAAAATTCTTATAAATCACGATAATTTAAAATTTGAATTATTTAAAAAATATAATTGACTATCAATATCAGAAAAGTTTGAATAAGGAGTATAACATATATTATTGGGATAATACCCACGAAAATACCTGAACTTTAATCAAATTTCTAGTGGAGCATATTGAACTTTGCGGGGGTCCTAGTACCCCGTATACTTTTTTAAGTGGAATTAATTCCCCCCGAACTTTTTTAAAGTAGAATAAATCCTTCCCCAAAACGTTATACCCAGTTTTTTTGGTGGAAAGTGTGGTACACACGCTGTTTCTTCTCCGTTTTATCAGTTTTCAACATTTTTTCACCATTACAACCATATTAAAGATTCCACAACTCAAATTCCTTCTACAAATCAAATTTCAAATGATTCCATTGAGTCAATTTCAAATTTCAAGTCTATTCTTATCACTCCAAAAGTTTTCAAATTCAATTATGAAGAAAGTTTCTTCATACTTGAATTTCAAATTTCAAGTTTCAATTACACTTCAAATTCAATTATGAAGAAAGTTTCTTCATACTTGAATTTCAAATTTCAAGTTTCAATTACACCAACTTAATGAAATCTTTCATTGAGTTTCAAATTCCAAGTTTCAATTACGCCAACTCAATAGAATGAAATTTCAATTTCAAGTTCCAAGTTCAAAGTTGCAATTACACCAATTTTTTATTTCAATTGAATGGAATCTTCCATTAATCTTCAAGAATGGAAACTGAAATGGAATCTTCAAGAATTCAATTTCAATTAACAATGGAGCAACCATTGTTGAAGAAAGGAAAAAAATAAGAAAGAAGAGAGAAGAGAGAAGAGAGAAGAGAAAGAATGAAAAAAAATATAAAACTTTAAGTAATTAGAAAGTTTAGTGACTAACACGCAATGTGCCAAGTGGCAGATATATGCCATTAAAATACGAAAAAAAAAAGTCTGGCGGGTAATAGAACCCCTGCAAAGTTCAGTATGCTCAACTGGTAGTCCGATCAAATTTCAGGTATTTTTGTGAGTATTCTCCCTATATTATTTAAAAATTACATAAAAAGTATTTAAAATTACAGTAGTTAACAGCTTAAAATATCTAAAAATATTTTAAAAATATGATTAAGTATCTAAATTCTATTTGTATCACATAAATTAAGTAAAAATATAATTTATATTGCACGGGCCCTCGATTTCTAGGTAAATATATTTAGTGATATGCTAGAATATCATCAAATAAAAATTATATTCTTCTTCCACAGCAAATTAGTTTTACATCACATTTATTTTCTATTAAATTATTATAGTTCTTCTTTCATTATTATTGTTTTGTAGCCAAAGAAAATGGGACAAAGTAATTATCTATTATTTTGTTGTAGTTTCTGATTTATTACTATTTGTTATTTTTCTGCTTAATACAGGTGGTATATGGATGTTTGATTGCGCTTTGAGAAAATTTTTGTGTAAATATTAAGTTTATTTGTATTGTTTTGATATCTCTATTATTGTAGTGTTTGTTGTAGTGTATAGGTGGTAGAGATGAATGTCGGATGACTTTGAGGGATATTTTATGTAAACGTTGATATCTCGATTATCGTATTATTTAGTGACAGTTTATGATCAATTATATTTGACTTTAAAAACAAATGCAAAAGTAATGATTTATCAACCACTTGATACTTTTGGTGGTAATATATATAAATGGTTACACTAAAATATACGTTTATGTACATTATTATATTATGAAGAATCTTTGAAAAGTGATTTAAACTTTACTCTTCATTAATGTCTCTGCAATAGATAAAATCATTTAATTTTAAGTAATTAAGTGTTACATGTGTGAGACACGTGTTAAACTAGTACTATTATATATATATATATATATATATATATATTATAATCTCCATATTTTCTTTTTCTCTATATTTTCTCTATATTAGAAGAGCCACAGTCCAAATATGTGCTCTTTGTCGTTAAACTGATAGTAGGGGTATTTTCGTCAATGTGCTCAGAGTCTGATACGTGTCTTACATGATCATGTCAACAAACATGCAACATCTTCCTATTCAACTTTTAATCTTGAAAATCTGAGATGTTTATCCCCTCTCTTCAGTGTTTGGTGAATTTTCCTCTTCGTGTATCGAACATCGAAGAAAAGAATAGTCTGTACATGTATTTTTTTATTATTATGTATTTGTTTTGGGTTAAAATGGAGGAACATTTTGGGTAAATGGAGGAATACTTAATTTAATTTTTCTCTCTAATTGTTATTAGTGGCGGAGTCAGAATTTTCCCTAGGGTCATGTGTTAAGAATTCGTGCCCTACTGATTATCTTATTTTCTCCAAACTGTTGCTTATCGATGAAACGGGTTGCCTGATGTGTTCCACTGACGTGTTCCAAGGAAGCAGTAAAACAGAACGTAAAGAATATAATGATTTTTACGTGGAAAACACCCAACTCAAAAAGGTGTAAAAAAACCACGACCTGTACCTCTATAGGATTTAACTCCAACTTCACTAAATAACTCTAAGCCTCAACAACGACTGATTACAAAACTCTTGTAACCAACAAATAGGAATTATAAACTCTAATCCCTATATCTCAACAACTAGGAAATATAAACTCTAATTCATAACTACTCACACACCTCCCAAGGTATGCTTTCCCAAAGTCTGAGTTTTTCCCAACTCATAGACTAGCTCCTAATTCAGTTTATAACATAGTGAAACTAATATTACATCAATAGTTCAAACACAATGAACAACTCTAAAAATCAACACTAAAACTCTTAGCTGAATTCTATACTTAGGACCAGGTTCTTCAATGTGTTTCTTCAGTGATTGAGTAGCACTTCGGGAAGTCAATTTGTCGATTGTGCTTTTCTGCTTTGTAAGTGCGTGAATTATTCTGACTGATGCATTTTATATTTAAGCACAGCTCTTTAAAGAGTCATTTTTTATTTCAAACTCCTCCTTTAATTAGAACTCCCATTGCATAGAGTTCTACTTCAAGTGAGACTCTTTCTTTAATTACAACTCTTGTTTCCTTAGTGTTGTAGTAAAACTCCAACTCTTTTAAATCAGCACATGTTTATTTATCAGAATCTTTCTCCTCCCACACGTAGGACTCTTCAAGATATACTCAGAAGTGAAACTCCTTCTTCACGTAGGACTCCTTTTTCAACTCAAATAATTTTCCCTTATCATTAAGTGTTTGAATCAAATTCAACTTGTTATATTCCCCACATGATCAGTAACTTGAGTATATCAAAATTAGGCTTGCTTATTCATTCTTTTCTTTAAGAAATCTTGTCTGCATCTATCAGTGAAACTAGAAATCTGCTTTCCTTTGCATGGATGAACTCAAGTAACATGTTTCATTCATGTGTCAGTTTGCCAATCATCAAAACTACATAGTACCCAACAAATTCCCCCCTTTTCAGGATGACAAACCTCTTGTCTTATGCATTCAACCATCTTCACCTGTAGGCACTAAAGTATAAAACGCTAGAATGAAACAAGTTAGTCAATGGGCTATAAAAATTGCACAACCCTATCATCTTCCCCCTTTTGGCATCATCGAAAAACCATTTCAATGCAATAATATACTAGCCAAAGTGATTTGTTATGCTATCCATGGCCACTGGGGCTATCACCAAAACAGTCAGACAAAGACTCTAGCCAACATAGTAATGTATTAAAGAGAGCAAAAATGAGTCCATTTAGCAAAGATAACCATTCCATTTAACTGACAGAGCATGTTCCACATTAACCTAAGCTAGTACTGAACAAATCAAAACAACTGAGCATTAATAAAAAAAAATATGGTATAAAAGTGGGACATGGCTAAGGATACAAATAGTAAAGAGAAAGAAGAAACAAGTGATATAAACTGTGTCAATTGACGAATGACTTCAACATTTTCATCCCTCACTTAATCAAGGTCAAGCTTCAAAGTCATGATCCAAGCCTGAAGTACTACTTATTCCACTTTATGACTGTCTTGTGCAGCTTCAAGTTCAGATATTTTTTTTAAGTTTTTTTTTAGCCAAATCCTTATTTTAATTTTTTTTTAGTGTTAGCCCTCCTTATTGAAACTAGTAGAGTAACATAATTCATCTGTGCAAGAACATCTATTGTTGTTTTCTAAGTCAACCTGAACTAGGACAAAGAAATCCAAAAAAAATAACCAATTAGAAACTAAAAGGGAGATCATATCCCTTTTTATTTCTCAGAAAACTTATGTTGCATATGATTGATGATCAAGCTTGGCAAATCCATGGTACACAACTGATATTTTGGTTGATAGAGAAGAAGGAATTTCTGGTGTAGGAATAACATATTTGTGCACAACCATTTGGAGAGAATCAAATAAAGTTTGATCAGTCAGTTCATCATCTTTATAAGATAATGGAAGAATGAAGTGTGAGGAATTGAACAGGTGTGCTCAACTATTTCAACTTAGACAACCTATACTTATGTCAGTGAAGAACATACCTGCTAGGAAGAACTTTGCGGTCACAATTTCTTGCTTATACCTATTTATCTGCACAATCTAATACAAAATTAGGTTAGAAAAGTCAAAAATCAAAAATTCGGACACACAACTTAATGTGCAAGACTGAATAGAATAACTTTTTAGCTAATAAGATTAACTTTTTAGAATAACTTCATGCAATTTTAATCATCCCCAAGTCTAACCTATTCCTTTCAAAATGCTCTTTACTTAGTGCCTTTGGTGCTTACATAATCAACATTTTTATAGCCTTCAAGAGTGAAATTGTTTTCCTTTGGATACCATAGTCTCAAGCCATTGATTTCCATGGGATATCTCAAGATCTTTTTGACAACACCAATTCTTATAAACTACTAACAAAATTACCAGTAACTTGTGTTGGTTTTATTGATGCATTCATTTCTTTATTTGTTGTCCGCCCCCTCCCCCGTCAATATGCCCTCAGTCTATACAACAGTTGGACCAGGTAGTACAACATGTTCCTGTGCATGCTCATCAGTTTCATTGTCATTTTTTTTAATTTTTTTTTCTTAAAAATCTTCTTTGCTTCCCCCTTACACGAGTACTACAAATCTGACTATCTTTCAAATGATCCATTCCCCCTTTAAATGTGGTGAGTGAAAGAAACTTTATTTTCTTCTAGTCTTATGCCTTGAGCAAGCTTTATTTATGAACAAATTTTTCTTACCTCCTTTTACTCTTACCTGCAAAACAAATTAGGGGTTAAATTTAGGTACCCAGACAAGCTTGGGTCCTTTCTTATGAGTAAATGGATGAATCAGATTTCTTCTATCCCATGCAGGCAACAGGTTACGTGACCTGTTTCTCTGACCAGGTTTAGTTATCTTTTTCTTGGTTTGAGATAGTTTATTTGCCAGATTTAGACTGCTGGATCTGCTTTTGGCAGCAACTAGACATTCAATAGTTGGATGTCCAAGGTTTCTACAGATATAGCATAAGTCTTGATAAGCATCAAGACTTTTGTGAAAACCCAAACCAGTTTTTTCACTGTGATATATTTCACTCAACTAATGAACAATTCTTGAGGAATTTTTCCACTTGTTTGCTCTTTTAAGGTCAAGTTTTAGTTTAGAGACTTCTAGACTTAGTTTATTCACCATTTTTGTTGCATTATTGCACTCCTCTTTGTACTTGACCAATTCAAGTTTAACCTTTTCTTGTTCTTTACTCTTGGTGTTTTTTCTTTTTTCAGAGAGTGTCAATTTTAGAACTTCAGACTTAAGATCATTATTTGAAGAATCAATTTGCTCAACCTATTTCTTGAGACAGAGAGAGCAGTTTTTCTATTTAACAGTGTTCCTACTAGCTTCTAAATCAATAAAATCAAATTTAATTCTTGTAAGACTGTTGAACAGCTCATCCCTATCAAAAATTGATTCTTGAAAGTCATCAATTAGTGAACTCATTAAGGAAATAAGTTTTTTTTTTAGAAAACAAATGCAACTTTTCTTTAAGTTCAAGTATACTTACCTCAGAAGCATCATCTTCTTCCTCCAAGTCTGAATCTCCAAGAGCCATGAGTGTTGTTTCATCAAATTCATCATAATCTAAGTCAAATCCTCAAGCTGCTACCATTGCATATTCTTCTCTCTCTTTGGTTTTTTCTTTCAATTCCTTTTCATCTTTTTTCTTTCTCTATTCTATTTCCCAGACAGGACAATCCTTGATATGATGATCAGTCTTACCACACTTGTAGCATCCATTTAGATTGTCATTTGACCATTTCTTGCTACTTGTTCCCTTCTTATTTTTGAAGAATTTGATGAAGCTCTTAGCTATAAAGGCAACTTATTCTTTATCAAGTTCAATTTCTTCATCACTGTAAGATGCCTTCAGAGCTAAGGTATTCTCTGGGGCTTCTAGCACTCTAGTTCCATCAATTTCCATTTCATAAGTTCTTAAATTCTCCACTAATTCATCCAGGGTCATGCCTGTAAGATCCTTATTTGCTTCCCTGATTGCAGTCACCTTAATATTCCACTTTGATTTTGGTAATACCTTCAGTACCTTCTCAACTTGTTCTTCTTCAGATATAACTTTTCATAAGGAGGTCAGCTCATTTGTTAAGGCAGTAATTCTTGTCATCATCTCATGTAAGGTATCATTCTCCTTCATCTTAAATGCCTCATGCTCAGTGAAAATAAGAGAAATTCTGAATTTTCTTACTTAAGATGTGCCTTCAGGAGCATTTACTAGAGCATCCTAAATTTTCTTATAAGTGGTGTATGTTGATACCCTGTTGTATTCAGCAGGTCCTAATCCACAGACCAAAATGTTTTTTGCCTTAGCATTTTTCTTTAATGCCAATAAGTCATCAGGAGTGAATTCACTTCTTACTTTCTTAACCTGTTTCCCATCTTCTAACTTCATTGGAATAGTAGGACGATCAGTGATCCTATTCTATAACTCGTAGTCTTCCCCTTGAATGAATGTTTCCATCCTAGATTTCCACCAAATAAAGTGAGAACTATCAAAGAGTGGAGGTCTAATAGTGGATTGACCTTCACTGTGACCAGTAGGTAGTGCGGAATTCAACATATTGATCTTTGTCTTAGGTGCTAGCCATTTTTAAGACAACCTTTCTCTGATACCACTTGTTAAGAATTCATGCCCGACTGATTATCTTATTTTCTCCAAACTGTTGCTTATCGATAGAATTGGTTGCCTAACGTGTTCCAAGGAAATGGTAAAACAAAAAGTAAAGAACACAATGATTTTTACATGGAAAACACCCGACTCAAAAAGGTGTAAAAAACCACGACCTGTACCTATATAGGATTTAACCCCAACATCACTAAATAACTCTGAACCTCAACAATGACTGATTACAAAACTCTTGTAACCAACAAATAGGAATTATAAACTCTAATCCCTATAACTCAACAACTAGGAATTATAAACTCTAATTCCTAACTACACACACACCTCCCAAGGTATGCTTTCCCAAAGTCTCTGAGTTTTCCCCAACTTAAAGACTACCTCCTAATTCAGTTAATAACACACTGAAACTAATATTACATCAATATTTCAAAGACAATGAACAACTCTAAAAATCAATGCTAAAACTCTTAGCTGAATTCTATACTTAGGACTAGGTTCTTTAATGTGTTTCTTCAGTAATTGAGTAGCACTTCGTGAAGTCAATCTGTCGATTGTCCTTTTCTGCATTCTAAGTGCGTGAATTATTCTGACTGATGCATCTTCTATTTAAGCATAGATTTTTAAAGAGTTATTCTTTATTTCAAACTCCTTCTTTAATTAGAACTCTCATTGCATAGAGTTCTACTTCAAGTGAGACTCTTTCTTTAATTTCAACTCTTGTTTCCTTAGTGTTGTAGTAAAAATCTAACTCTTTTAAATCAACACATGTTTATTTATCAGAATCCTTCTTCACGTAGGACTCCTTTTTCAACTTAAATTTCTTTCCCTTATCATTAAGTGTTTGAATCAAATTCAACTTGTTATATTCCCTACATGATCAGTAGCTTGAGTATATAAGAATTAGGCTTGCTTATTCGATCTTGTCTTTAAACAATCTTGTCTGCATCTATCAGTGAAACTGGAAATCTGCTTTCCTATGCGTGGACGAACTCAAGTAACATGTTTTATTCATGTGTCAGTTTGTCAATCATCAAAACTACATAGTACCCAACATCATGTCCTCAGTAATCTGAAGCAGCTCTATGTTATGCCTAATCACCTCCCTCCAATATTTCTTTGGCCTACTTTACTCCTTCTAAAACCATCCAACGCTAGCCTCTCACACCTCTGAACTAGGGCATCTGTGCCCCCCCTCATCATATGCCCAAACCAACTCAACCTTTCTTCTCGTATCTTGTCCTCCACTCTCACTTTCTCCTAGATAACGTCATTCCTAACTTTTTCCCCTTAAGTAAGGTCATATATCCAACACAACATTCTCATTTTCTCTACCTTTAATCTTTGAATATGAGAGTTCTTGACTGTCCAACACTCCGCTCCATACAGCATGGTCGGACGGACTACCATTCTATAGAATTTGCCTTTAAGCTTAAGGGGAACCTTCTTATCATACAACACTCTCGAGGCGAGCCTCCACTTCATCCAACTTGTTCCAATACGTTTAGAGACATCCTCATCATTCTCGTTATTTTCCTGAATCATAGACCCCAGATACTTAAAACTATTCTTCTTACAAACTTCCTGAGAATCCAACCTCACCACCACACCGTCCTCTTGACTCGAGTCACTAAACTTGCATTCCAAATAGTCCGTTTTATACCTACTCAACCTGAACCCCTTAGGTTCTAGGGTTTGCCTCCAAACCTCTAATTTCTCATCACACCCCCCCTCCCCCCGCGTCTCATCAATCAGCACTATATCATCTGCAAATAACATACACCACGGCACCTTACCTTGAATACTCTGCATCAACACGTCCATCACCAGTGTAAGGGGTTCAGATGACCCTGACCATAGTGTAGATCCGCCACTGATTGTTATAGCTGTATCATGAAATTAATCACTTTCTTTGTTGTAATTGCTACCGGTAATTGCTGATTGCTGCTAAATTTAATGGAAATGTGTTGTTTATATATATTTCCGTCTATTTTGATGGAAGTTTTGTTTGCTGGTTTTTTTCCCCGAATTCACGTTTGTTTTTTCCCCTAACACAAAGGTAAAAGAGAAAGGAGTTTTCTAGGATTGATAGTGTCATCATGTCGTGAGAATCTGAATGCCTTTGTTCAAATATTCCCACAGTACTGGGAGTCCATTAAAATGCATTAAAAATTTTAAATTTCCTTAAAGAAAAACTTGTATCAAGAGAAAATCATAAATTAGATTGTGCTTTCGTTAGTCTCTTTGATTGTCAAGAAGGTGTCAGATCCTATTCACATGATCTTAGTACTATTATCTTATTTCATCTTCCCTTCTAATACTCTAAAAATGAATGTCTAGCAGCTTTGTAAACTAAAACTCCCTTCAAGTGGAAATCACGGGCAGTTGATATTAATTTCAGGGGGGAAGGGGGTATCTGTATGTGTGTTTGTGTATGAAAATAGTACGGGAGGATAATTGTTTTCCAATATAACTGATGCCTCAAAAATATTCATGATCATAATATGTTTCATTAAAGCTAATTTTACGTATCTGGATATGAATATCGAATAAATTTTGCTCCACACTGTATACTGCAATTTATACAACATTAGAAAAGCAACACTTGATAGAGTCTAAGATCATTTGACAAAATAAAAGAATATACCCAATGTAATCTCATAAGTGAGATATAGGAAGGATCGAGTATGCGCAGACCTTACCTTATCTTGTAGAGAGAGAGGGGTTTTTTCTGATATACCGTCAAAAGAACAAAAACATGGACAAAGAGAAATAGAAGTATGAAATTGACATAACGAACTTTGTTAGAATAGTAATACATATTTGTTCCAATTCCTAAAATGAGAAAATTAGTATACAAAGCAAGTTGTCTGCTGTTACATGTGTGACAAGTGCAATTTGGCATGAATATGATCTTTTACCATGTGAACAAGAAAAAACAAGAGCTTATTCACTATCCATCGTACCAAACTACAGATGCAAGATTTACACAATGTTATATATCAAGGGAGCTCATCCGAACCCCCTTCGGTGGAAAACTAATTGTATATAGTGTTAAAGTCATTTTTATGTATGTGTAGTAGATGTTGGTATTCCAACTTTCTCATTAGTTATAAGATAATTAGAATCCTGAGCTTAGAACTAAAATTTGTATAGCATGAGTATAAATGTCTTTTTGGTCTTTCATTGGTACGACATTTTTCTATTGTTTATTGCTGGATTTTGTCTACTCCATGGCTTTGCAGTCCTCATCTTCAGACTGCCTTTTTCCAGTTCTTTGGAAGGGCGCCTGCTTGCTTGCAACTACCGAAAGTGATAAATAGACAAGACTTAGTTTCACCTTTGACTTTTTGTTTCCATTTGCAAAGTGTCAGCATTTGAATATTGCAAGAACTTTCTCCCAATTCAATTACATTTTTATTTGTTAGTTTAGTTGGTCCTTGGATCAGCTCTATCATGTCAAATTATCAATTGTAACACAAAGTAAATTGATTGAAAAAAGAAACAACTAGAATCGTAAAAATAGAATATGAGAGAATTCTAACTGCACTTCACTGCAGTAAAGAATGAAATAGAAAGCTTACGTGAAGAATAAAATAGAAAGATTACATAGTACAAAGTTGTTGTCATGTATATATATGTAAATTCTGGTTTAACTAACCAACACACCACTGACTAAGGTCTTTTTAACTTAGCTTAACAACTCAAAATTAATACTAACTAACCAACTAACAAATTGACAATTGCTGCCAGTTCATGCCTGCTAACTTATCAACTAACTGTTGTAACTAACTAATGACTATATCCATTTTAAAATATCGTTTATAATCACTTGTTGCATGCTTGTGAGTAAATGTTCAATCTAGAGTATCATTCTATGATACTATTTGTTTTGGCCTCCCTTGTATGTCGAGTTAATATTGGCAGATATTTAGCTCAGTGCACTTATTTTTTGAACTGTTAAGTATAGGTTTCACGCATTAACTATTCTCTCCAGTTAGGACATGGAAATAGAACTCAATTGTCTGCAATGCAGTTATCTCTGACATTGTAACAAGATCGTATTCTCATACCTTACTTTTACTGATGAATTTAGTCATGCAAATCTAGCCTGTGATTAGGCCGTTTTTCATGCAGCCAATGCTTTTGCAACCATCTCCTGGTATGGTACCTTCCCGTACTTCACTTATGGGATTGTGCTGCTATGTTATTGTTCTTATTTTGCTCCAGTTTATTGTAGACTAATTTCTCTTATATATAAGTGAAGGATTGGAGTATCACTAATTTGTCTTTTTATGGCTACACCAGTCCTTCATTTATATATAAGAGAAAATTGTTATTATTATTCCTTTTTTTACTATTACTATTATTATTATTATTATATTATTATTATTATTATTTTTATTATTACTATTATTATTATTATTATTATTACTATTATTATTTTTTTTACAATTACTATTAATACTATTATTATATTATTATTATTATTATTATTATTACTATTATTACTTTACTTTACTACTATATATAAGTGATGGTTGAGGTTACGACCAAGTGTATTTCTGTAATTTTAGTGATCCATATTGTTATTATTTCTTTTTTTTTTACTATTACTACTACTACTATTATTATTATTATTATTATTGTTATAAAACAAGAAAGAATAAAGAAGAAGAGTAGAGAGAATAGAGAGAGTGATTCTTATTTCTTCTCTTGAGGGATGAGAGATTATCCGATTGTGAATACAATGAACAAAATCCATCTATTTATAGGAAAAATTTACTCCTAGTCTGAATAAAAGACAGATGCTTGAAATCCTAATAGATATCAAAGTAGATCTTGATAGATCTTGATAGACATTCACTATAATGTAAATACATTTATAACACTCCTCTTTGAATGTCTAATTGGTAGATAATGTGCCTCGTTAAAACCTTACTAGAAAAGCCCAGTAGGAAAAAATCTAGTGAAGGAAAAAGAGTACACATCTCTAATAATACACATTTCGGCTACCTCATTAAAAATCTTACACGGAAAATCCAGTGAGACAAAACCTCGTAAGAGAAAAAGAGTACAACGCGTATTAACTCTCCCTAATGAGAACATCCTTGACCTTTGCATCTCGATCTTGTGCAGCATCTTCTTGAAAGTTGCAATTGGAGAAGATTTGGTGAATAAATCAGTCACATTGTCAGTTGAACGAATCTGTTGCACGTTAATATCATCATTCTTTTGTAGCTCATGTATGTAGAAAAGCTTTGGCAAAATGTGCTTCGTTCTATCTCCATTTATGAATCCTCCCTTAAGATGTGCTATGTATGCTGAATTATCTCTGTATAAAATTGTGGGTAGATTGTTATATTTCACACTACATTTTTCTTGAATGAGATGTATCATGGACCTCAACCATACACATTCTCAGCTTGCTTCATGAATAGCTATTATCTCAGCATAATTTGATAAAGTGGCTACGATAGACTACTTTGTATATCTACAAGATATGGCAGTACCACCACATATGAACACATAGCCTATTTGAGACTGAGATTTATGCGGGTCAGATAAGTACCCAACATCAGCATGACCAATAAGATCGAGACTTCAATCTTTGGAATAAAGTAAGCTCATATGTTTTATCCCATTTTGATGTCTCATAGTAGGAGCAGAAATATACCTTGCTAACAAATTAACTAAAAAGGCTATAGACCTTGTAGTATTTGCAAGGTACATGAGTGCATCAATTGCACTAAGATGTGGTATTTCATAACTAATCTAATTCAATATATTTCGAATTTCAGCAAATAATCTATTGCTTTGAAAACTCTCCAAGAGTTCCAATGATGTTCAAGCAATAAGCTTATACAATATAAGGATTATCGATAAGTTTCCCAGAAACTTTTATATTTTTAATCCTTAAAGAAGTTTTCATACAAATTTTGTCAAAGTGACAGTATTCAACATTTTATGTGTGACATCTTCAAGTATTTGGACTATAAATCAAATAAGTTTTCCTTACCAAGATGCATCCTTTTATGTCACTTGATAAATATTTCTACGTCAGCATGCTTAAATTAATGTAGAATTAAGATCCTCGTAATCTTTCACCATATTGCGCTAATATTGTGGTAAATATATTGATGATATATCATTTACTATTGGTTCACAATGCGACATAACATTTTGAGATCTCATCACTTCATTATTTTCAGGTACATGAACCTCTCACAAGGTTTCATGAAGTGTTATGTCGTAGGCTCTTCAAAAGCTCATTGCCTTCTTATTATGATTATTTACTCCTTATTTTTCAAGGACTATTTCATTTGGAACCGATTAGTCTACCACGCTTCACACATACATAGACTTTGTCCTTTAGGAACACAAAATAAGAGCACTTGCACTTAATATGAGATGCTTTCGGCATTTGACTTAAATTATCTTTTTGATGAGGATCTGGTGATAATTCCTAACACATTTCATAGCGCTTATAATCACCCCTTATGTTAGGAAAACTAACATACATCCTCTACTTCTTTGAGGAATTCATCTTTGTGCATTATGGTATATTCATTAATCGTATACCGCACATCAAAATTATTAGATGGAATAATTGGTTCCCGACCTTGAACCAATTGAGAGGGAAGAAATAATAATAATATATTGGTCTAATGCATTCAAGTGTTATTGTATTCAAAATATCATATTTCAGACCAACACATGAAGCTTTGTTCTCATTAGCGATGGTTTAGCTATTTATCGAAGGAATTCAATGCTAAACCATCATCATCAAGATAACTTTCTTGATTGCACAATTTGAAAATTATGTTCTTAACTCAATTTTATTGAGCAAGAAACTTTATGAATGTCATACTGCAAGTTGACAATGAATGTACATGTGATCATCTTATTGATGCATCTTTTCAACATATCACATCATAGGTGAACGGACCCTTATTCACCTTTTATAATTTTTAGATTTGAAGGGATCCAATCCTAATATTAGTTGGTCCAACCTACTTATCATGAGAACAAACGACATAAATAATTCTTGAAGAATCTTCTAGTTCCTCAATACATACACATCTTCGAGATGTCACAATCGATCAAATCAATTTATGAACTTTGATTCTAGTAAACTCCAAGTTTACCATGACATGTACTTTTTCTTTAGTAAATTTCAGATTTACTATTACATGAATAAGTTTCAAATTTATTACTTTAGAAGTAGATTTCAAAATTATTAAACCTCTTTTGGAGCTTAGTTGTGATACAATCACAGTCAAGTGCACGTTTGCATTAATAAGTTTCTCATTCCATAGGAATGGAATATAATCGTGCCTTAAGCCTATCAAATTATGATAGCTTATAACCTCTTTCAAGATTTTGCCACTTCAGAAGCAAATCGAGGCATACATATGATGTAGAGAATTTTTTTTCTCTAGCATATCTTCATATAAGCGTGTGAAAATATCATCACTTTTGATGATCATTATCATATTTTCTCTCCACGCGTTTATTCGTGCATTCAGTCACTTGTCTTCTTTCAGACATATTATGCACTGCTACCACATACACCTCAAGAATGAAGTAAGTTGTCCTATTTCAGACTTATCATATATTGCTACCACATTCACTTCATGGAATGGAGCATATTCAATGGGTCGAATTTCATAACTTTTCACAAACATCCATTATTTTACCTTAGCCATCACAATATCATCAATATGGTGTATTGAGATTCAAACTCAATATTTGATCCATATAAAGGCATCTTAGGCATGAATCGATGGGACTTAAACCCAATATATTATCATTCTTTTTGATAATATTGTTCTTGAGGAATAAATTTAAAATATAAATAGTTTCAAACCAATTATTTTTTTTAAATTCATTAATAGTTATATTAGTAGTAGCAAAAGAACGATAACATAAAGAATTACTAACCTTGAAATCCTTCAGATTTATAATCTCACCTTTTTTTGCAGAGTTTCGTGTGAACAGATCTCAATTGGTAAGAGACTTTGTACATATCTCACTTGGTAAGAGACTTCGTGCTAATAACGTGTATAAAACAAGAAAGAATAAAGAATAAGAGTAGAGAGAATAAAGAGAATAGAGAGAGTGATTCTTATTTATTCTCTTGAGGGATGAGAGATTATCCAATTGTGAATACAATGAACAAAATCCCTCTATTTATAGGGGAAATTTACTCCTAGTCTGAGTAAAAGATGAATGCTTCAAATCCTAATAGATATCAAAGTAGATCTTGATAGAAATTCACTATAATGTAAATACATTTAGAACAATTATTATTATTATTATTATTATTATTATTATTATTATTATTATTACTTACTTACTTACTTACTTACTTACTTTACTACTATATATAAGTGAAGGTTGGGGTGACTGCCAAGAGTATTTCGATAATTTTAGTAACCCCCTTTTTTATTATTATTATTATTATTATTATTATTATTATTATTATTACTTTTTTTTACTATTAATATTGCTATTATTACTACTACTACTACTACTACTACTACTACTACTACTTTACTACTATATATAAGTGAAGGTTGGGGTGACTGCCAAGGCTATTTCGGTAACTTTAGTGGCCCATATTATTATTATTATTATTATTAATTTTTTTTACTATTACTAATACTATTATTATTATTACATATTATTATTATTATTATTATTATTATTATTCTTACTATTATCACTATTATTACTTTACTTTGCTACCATATATAACTGAATGTTGGGGTGACTTAATTTTATGGTGCAATAAGTGAAGGTTGGAGTGACTACCAAGGGTATTTTGATAATTTTAGTCACCCCACCTTCACTTATATATAATATTAATATCTTTTTGTTCCTTATTAAATGACTATCAAGGGTATTTCGATAATTTTATGGTGCAGTAAGTGAAGGTTGGGGTGACTACCAAGTGTATTTCGATAATTTTAGTCATCCCAACCTTCACTTATATATAGCAGTAAATAAAATGGTTACACATGTATATTAATTTTTCCTTATATTTATTAGTTATGTCCTCATGTATTATTTTAATAATATTTTTATTTAAACCTTTGTAACTGAATTATACATGGTAGTATTTTTTTATAAAAATATTTTTGTTCCTTATTAAATGATTATCATGGGTATTTCGATAATTTCAGGGTGCAATGAAATGGTTACACATGCATATTGCTTGTTCCTTATATTTATTAGTTTTGTCCTCATTTTTATGGTGTTCTAAAATGATTACACATGCATATTGCTTTTTTCCTATATTATTAGTTATGTCCTATCATCAGAGGTAGAGGTATGGACTGCGTACATCTTACCCCCCCCAGACCCCACTAGGTGGGAATACACTGGGTTTGTTGTTGTTGTTGTTGTTGTATTAGTTATGTCCTCATTTATTATTTTAATAATATTCTTATTTAGACCTTTGTAATTGAATTGTACATGACAGTAATTTTTTATAAATATCTTTTGGTTCCTTATTAAATTAATTATTTTTTATACCACAAGGGTATGTTGGTAATTTTATGGTGCAATAAAATGGTTACACACACATATTACTTTTTTCTTATATTTATTAGTTTTGTTCTCATTTTTATGATGCAATAAAATGGATACTACTTTTTTCTTATATTTATTAGTTTTGTCTTCATGTCTTATTTTAAAAATATTTTTATTTAGATCTTTGTAATTGAATTATACATGATAGTAATTTTTTATAAATATATTTTTGTTCCTTATTAAATGACTACCAAGGGTATTTCGGTAATTTTATGATGCAATAAATATTTTGGAATCAATTTATGTCTCCTTAACTTGTATATTTGAAACTTTCAAATGAGACGTGCATCATGTACTATTTTAGGAATGTCCAAACGAAAGACGTGTCGCCAACTGTAGTTGCAACATCTAGCTAGATTTTTATCCACTTATATAATCACTTTTGTATTGGTTGGACCAGTCTAGCAAGTTCAATTTTGTTCCACACTGAATGTATATATTATGTTAACATCGGTTCATTGTACTATATTTCCTTTTTTTTACTCATATACTAGACAATTAAAACAATTAGGAAATAATCTTCCCCAAAGTTGAATATTTTTTGTACATTAGTGTTGCCAAAATGCCCGTGCCTTGCACGGGCACGGGTATCTAATTTAAAAGAAAAGACAAGTAGGCATTCTATTCTTTTTACCCAAAAGTTGCCTTAAAATAGCTTCCCGATAATACATTAGAGATACCAGCAATGTTTAGTAGCACTAATGCAGTTGGTTGAATGAAAAGAGTTGTCCATTTAAATCATAAAGCTTTGTGTAATACCCCGAATTCGGTACCCAGAATGCTACACGGGGCTCATGATTCCGAAGGACCACAAGCTAACCCATGACTGATATCTGTACCTGAATATTGTATAACATCATGTAAAACGCAAAAATAATAGACTGAAACATGCCATAAGGTTCAAAATAGATAAAACATAATATCTGAGAGTACAGTATATCAATACCAAAATATGAACTAAAATAAACTGTCTGAACATACTGTAGTCTGAAAAGCCTATAACTGACTGAACTGTCTGAATAAAGAGTTGATGGGATATGTCCCTAACTAACTCTATCTACTAAAAGCTAAACTGAAATAATGAAATAAATAATAATATCATCCTCGAATGATGAGGACTCACTGCTAAATCTGGCTGCTGAAATTTGGATTGCTACTGATGCTCTGGAACTTGTGCTTCTGGACCTATGGTATACAACACCATAGCACAAATGCGTTAGTACGATTGAATGTACTGGTATGCATATGAGGTAGGCTTATTGCAGAGGGTTCAAATGTATGAATAATGCTAACTGACTATATAACATGAACGTGACAATACATGAATGAGTAAATGACTGTAACTGAATTCGTGATGATACTGACTACTGAGTCTGAATACTGATAACATGAGTTACTAATAACTAATACTGAGCGACTATATATGAGAGTATAGGTTCTGATGGAACTAGCTGAGTTCCGTACTGTTCTGAGTTGACTATATTTGATAGTCCTGAATTCTGTAAAACTATTTGAGTTCTATTATTGAGACTGAGATTGAAACTGTAACTATAGGAAATAGTAATATAATCAACATGCCCCAAATAAAGTAATATAGCTGAGTTGGGGTCCAACCTATAACCCCAATTGGAAGGGTGTCAATACCGCACCGCCAGTAAGGACAAGCTGTGAGTGACCATCAGCTAGTAGGTACTCAAATGAGAACGGTGGGAACCCTCAACTAGAAGATAAGCCACCTCATCAACCCTCAACTGGTAGGTTAGATTTCTCAACTTACGTTGGCTACGTAGTTCTAGAACGCAAGGATTATTTTTAAGAATCACACCTTTTACTGGCAGGTGAGTTCCCATCCTTGGGTTCACTCGGTGCTAATTTCTACTCCTATCTGAATAGATACTGAACATGATTAACTGAGCTGAATCGGACTGAGTAAACTGTGTTCCGTTAACTGATGGAATACTACTGAGATTACTAAATTACTGAGCTTTCCTGAGTCACATGACTGACTGAGTTCTATTGACTGTGGCTTGACTGAGAGTATCGTGAAAACATGACATTGGCTCTAGGCACACAGCTAAGTTGTCGGGTACAAGTACCCCCAGGACTCGATAGAAGGAAACTGACAAGGCATGATGTTCTTGAATATATAACCAACATCAACAATCCATAATTTAATAAGTTAGGGATTTCATGAAGCACATGGTTATCATAAACTTGTACATGGTAGGACTGCGTATAATAAGTATCATAATTTCATACTCTAACATCATTAGCATTCCAAAAAATATCTACATTGCACATCAATAACATAGGAGTCATTTGAACATAAGGGTAAGACATGTATTTATCATATGGGTTACAATTGAGCTATAATACATAATTTCTATCCTCTTAGGCATTTTATCAAACACCTTACATGCACAACTTAGGCATGAAAAATTCATGCTAACGTAGTTTCATGAAAAACACGTAAAGATTCCAACTTGGGAATTGTACAACAAGATAAAAATGGTTACAAAATAACCCACAACATAAACATCATGATTTATAATTTGAAATAGGGTTCTTGAGCTTTATGGATGAAAGGAATCCATAAATCAACACTATGCATACCTTGGATAGAAGATTCTTGAAAACAAATGGTGAAATTCTTGAAATTGGATCCTCGATTAGAAACCCTAAGCTTATTCTTGATGGATTTGAGAGAGAAACCACTATAATTTGGGTGAAATAGGGCCGAATTATGTGTTTGTGACTTATATACAGGTGGGAAATTAACCATTTTCCCTTTGAGGACGTGGTCATTTAATGACTAAAAATTGGGTGTCGATGCTACAAGCAATGTGGCGCTTTGATGGCTGCGATGTGATACTCGATGCGTCGCGCCATGATTGCATTGAGCCTCAAAAGTTTTGGCTCTAACAGGCCTGCACAAATGTTGGCCAACGCAATTGACGATGCGGTGTGTCAAGATCGCGTTGGTCTACTATCTTGGGACTCCAAAAATGATCTAAACATGTTTTGAAAAATCCAAAACTTATCCAGGAACACCTATTGACCTTGATGATCATGAATTAATGAGAATACGAGCCATTAAAGGACATTAAGATGACGAGATAATATTGCCAACTTTCGAAGGCCAAAATATGCTAAGTCTGGGAACTGGGAACTTGGTTAGAATTTTCTAAGTCTGGGACCCCTTGACAATCTTAAAAAACTAAATTAAGATCACAAGTTTCGCGGGGTCTTACAATATCTCCCCCTTGAGAACATTCATCCTCAAATGAGGCTGACTGAGAGGGGAGAAGAGATAAAGTGACATACATACTGAACATGAGCAACTAAAACATGATTCCATGACTGATAACTAAATACACAATATGAGCATGCATATTTGATGCATGTGTAACTGATTCATGAATGCATAACTGAGTGTTCTGATGAACTGAGTTTCTCACAGTGAGAATGCATATTTGATGCATGATTATATGACTAAACTGATACATGAATTCATGACTAAATATCCAATGGTATTTAATACCAAGTTTATGATGGAATTCTGAACATGAACTGGATACCAAGTTGTAACTGAAATCTAAACATGAAACTTAAAAGCTTAAGGAGAACTGTTACCTTGAGATAGATCTGAGTTAGCGGAAAAGAGGTAAGGGTACTTGGTTCACATGTCTGCTTCTGCTTCCCAAGTATCTCCCTTAACAGACTGATTCCACCAAAGAACTTTGACTAGAGTGACTTCTTTGTTCCTCAGTCTTCGAGTTTAATAGTCAAGAATTTTGACTAGAATCTCTTCATAAGAGAGGCCGTTCTAAACATCTATGCTCTAAATAGGGACTACAACTACTGGATCACCTATGTACTTCTTGAGCAAAGAGACATAGAAGACTGGATGAACTGAGGCTAGATCTGAAGGCAATTCGAACTCATAAGCTACCTTACCAAAGCAATCGAGAATTTTTAAGGGACCGATATATCGGGGACTGATCTTTCCCTTCTTGCCGAACCGATTCACTCCCTTCATAGGAGAGATATTTAGATAAACGTAATCACCAATCTTAAACTTGAGATCCTTTCTGCACAGATCTTTATAAGACTTTTGTCGGCTCTGGGCAGCCCGTAGTCTTTCTCTGATCAATTGGACTTTTGCTAAGGCATCAAATACTAAGTCAGGCCCTAAGACTGTGGCCTCACTAACTTTGAACCAACCGATTGGAGATCTACATCTCCTACCATAGAGAGCTTCGAATGGAGCCATCCAAATACTGGAATGCTAGTTGTTGTTGTATGCAAACTCAATCAAAGGCAAGTGGTCATCCTAACTACCCTTGAAATCAACTGCACATGCCCTTAGTATATCTTCTAAAGTCTGAATGCTCATTTCTACTTAACCATCTATCTGAGGATGGAAGGCTGTACTAAGATGGACTTGGGTACTAAGACCTTTTTGGAATGATTTCCAAAAATAAGAGGTAAACTGGGTACCTTGTCTGAGATAATAGATAACGGAACACCGTGCAATCTGATCAACTCTCTGATTTATAGTTTAGTATAATCCTCAACCGAATAAGAGTCATGGACTAGAAGAAAATGAGCTGATTTGGTCATCCTGTCTACAATGACCCAAACTAAATCATGCTGATGACGAGTATGAGGCAAACCCTCTACTGAATAAACTAGGTGGAAACCTAGTCTGGCAAGTTGATGAACTTTCTGAGATAACTTCTTCTTACTTCTCTCAAAATGAGTAACACTACCCATAGACAATCTACTAAGAGCGTCGACCACTACATTGGTCTTCCTGGATGATAAAGAACACTCATGTCATAATCTTTCAAGAGCTCTAACCACCTTCTCTGATGAATATTGAGATTTTTCTGAGAAAATACATACTAAAGGTCTTATGATCTGTGAACATATCTACATGCACCCCATACAAGTAATGCATCCAAATTTTTAAGGTAAATACTATGACTGCTAACTTAAGATCATGAGTCGGATAATTCTTCTCATGGAGTTTAAGCTGTCTGGAAGTGTAGGTTATGACCTTACCATGATGCATGAGGAAACAATCCAAACCTACTCTGGAGGCATCAAAGTACACCACAAAACCATCTGAACCATCTAAAAGAGCTAAGACTGGAGCTGAGGTGAGTCGAGTCTTCAACTCCTGAAAACTCTTTTTGCAAGGATCTGACCACTGAAACTTAACTCTCTTCTGAGTCAATCTAGACATAGGGGATACAATAGAAGAGAATCCCTCAATAAACCATCTGTAATAGCCATCCAAACCAAGAAACTCCAGATATCTAATAGAGAGATAGGTCTTTGCCAGTTTCTTACTACGTTGGTCTTTTGAGGATCAACTCTAATTCCATCACCGAAAATGATATGACAAAGGAATGCTACTGACCTTAGCCAAAATTTGCAGTTACTAAATTTGGCGAACAACTGATGGTCTCTGAGTATCTGAAGCAGGATTCTAAGATGGTTTGCATGATCACGCTTACTGTGGGAATAGACAAGGACATCATCTATGAAGACTATGATGAATATATCCAAGTACTACTTGAACACATGGTTCATCAAGTCCATGAAAGCTGCTGGGGCATTGGTAAGACCAAAGGACATGACTAGAAATTCGAAGTGACCATACCGAGTATGGAAGGCTATTTTCAGAATGTCATATTCTCTGACTCTGAGCTGATGATAGCCTGATCTGAGGTCTATCTTAGAGAAATAAATGGCACCTTGAAGTGGGTAAAACAAGTCATCAATTCTGGGAAGTGGATACTTGTTCTTGACTGTGACTTTATTGAGCTGACGGTAATCAATGCACATTCTAAAAGAACCATCTTTCTTTTATACGAATAAGACTGGTGTACCCCACGGGGAAACATTGGGTCTGATGATGTAATACCCCATACTTTTCCTCGCTAATTTCATCTCAAGAATGTGTAGTATTATCTTATAAATTTAATGATGGTTATTCCATGAGAAATTTTCAAGATTTTCACTTTTTTCATGTGGAAAATTCAATGAGCTTTCCATCAATATAAGATTCTCCCAAATCCGATAACCGGGTCAGAAGTTACGACTATTTCAAGTTCCCATCGTAAAATAGTGCCATATTATTCAGTGGCGTGGCGATCCACAAGAGGAAATGGAATTTGTAAAATTCCAGTAGGGGTCCGCAATTATAGAACGTCGCGCCAGGGCCCAAATTCATAATTGTCCTTTCCCAGTGTCTTAGCACGATTTCCTCTGCGTCACGCCAAAGTTCTAGGTCACAAAGGAAGGGGCAACACGATGGATCCATGTTGCGCTATCCCTTAGTTTTCCAATTGTAAAATTCTAGTGACATGGTGCGATAGTGCCGCATCACGCCAGGGGTCTAATTCGGGAAAATTTTATTAAAATTAAATGATGCGTCCAGGGTTAAAAGGGTCAACTTCCCACCCTTATTTAAGCCCTTTAACACGTGATTCAGCCACTTTTCACCCAAAATACACTCCCTTCTCTCAAAAACCTCTCAAGAATAAGCTATGGTTTTCAAATAAGATACAATTCCAAGAAAGTTTCTCCATCAATCATCACAAAATCACAAACTAAGGTATGCGTTCATGGACTCCTTTCATCCAAGAAGCCCAAAAATGTCTTTTCTAAGTTTAAGTTTATAGATTTATTTATGAATTTCATGTTGGGTTTGTTTTGTTTATGTTGAGAATGATCAATTGATTTCAAATCCATGTTGGGTGATCAATTTTATGTGGAATTGATTTTTATAGATGTATATTCATGTGAACCTATGAATAAACCCTAGATGATGAAATTAGAGATGAATCATGATGATTAATTATTGCATAATGTTGTTTACGTATGTTATGCCTACCATGCATTTGATTAAATTCCTAGATGAAGGAACAATGCCCAACTAGTCTGATATCATAAAATCCCCCTGTATGTACAAGTTATGCCTATCACATGTTTTGATGGAATGCTTTTATAAATGTATTATGGATTATGATGTTAGTTATATGTTCAAGTAAGTTATGCTTGGTCATTTTTCCTTCCATCGAGTCCTGGGGGTACTTGTACCCTAAATATTAGCTGTATGCCTAGAGCTATGTCATGTTTCCACGATACTCTCAGTCAAGCTATGAATCCTTAGACTTCAGACAGTCAGTTGTCAGATATTAGTAATATTTCATCAGTCAATGGAATTCAGTAACTCAGTCCATGTTCAGTTCAGGAAATTATGTTCAGTGTCTATTCAGGTGGGAGTAGAAATTAGCACCGAGTGAACCCAAGGATGGGAAATCACCTATTATATGTAGGTGTTATTATTAAAAGCAATCCTTGCGTTCCAAAACTATATAGCCAGCATAGGTTGACACTTCATAGCCTACTATATAAGGTTACATGAGGCGGCTTAACCTGTTATAGGAAGGTTCCCACCGTTCTCACTAGAGTTACCTGTTATATAAGGGTTACTCACATGTTGTCCTTACCAGTGGCGTGGTATTGAATCCCTTTCAATCAGGGCATAGATTGGACCCCAATTCTGCTATAATGGATCATTTGGGGCATGTCAGTTAGATGACTACCTCCCATAGTCTCAGTATCAGTCTTAGTAAAATAACTCAGATAGTTTTTTAGAATTCAAGACTGTCAGATACAGTTAACTCAGATATAGTACAGATCTTAGATAGTTCCATCAGATTTAAGACTGTCAGATATAGTCACTCATGTTATCAGTTATGTTCAGATTCAGTAATCATGTTATCACAGTATTAGTGTCAGTTGTTATGTCCCATGCATGTATTCTCAAGCTCATCATAGTTAGTCAGTTATTATTATTGTTCATACATATCAACCCCATGTATTTAGCCTACCTCACATGCATACCAGTATATTCAAAGTACTGACACATTTGCGCTATGGTGTCTTATACCATAGGTTCAGAGACACGAGCTCCAAATTAGCAGTAGATTCTAGTTTCAGCAGTCAGAGTTAGAAGTGAGTCCTCATCATTCAAAGACATGATTATTTCCCTATTATCTCATTAATCAGTTTATTAGTTGAAGTTAGTTGGGGACATATCCTATCAACTCCTTACAAAGATAGTTCAGTCAGTTAGAGACTTTCTAGACTATCATATTATAGACTTCAGTATGTTCAGTTTTGTTTTGGGTATTCTATTACCCCACACAAATGTTATATCATTCAGATCATGTTCAGTATTGAACCTTATGGTCTTTCAGTTCATGTTTCCGCATTATAAAGTATTTTATGCAGTATACAGGTACATATATCAATCATGGGTTAACTTATGATCCTTCAGGGTCATGAGCACTGTATAGCATTTAGGGTACCAGATTTAGGGCGTTATAAACTTGGTATTAGAGCTTAAGGTTCAATAGAGTCCTAGGAAGTCTGAAAGCCACATCTAGTAGAGTCTTGTACATAGGTGTGTTGTGCGCCACATTTATGTGCAAGAGGCTATAAGATGTTTTAGGAATAGTTTCCCTTCTTTCGGTATTTATGTCGTTTTAGTGAGCATAATTTTAAGTCAATCTCTCAGTCTAGTCTTTTTTCCCTTTTCTTCTACAGAACATGCCTCCTAAAAGAAGAAACAAAAATCAGTTAGGCCCCCAACCTAAAGATTCTTTGGGCGATCATATTTCTCATGCGGAGTTTAGGGCCACATTCACTACTCTTGCTCAGTCAGTTACCACTCAAAATGAATGGCCAACAGTCATTTCAACCAACCCAGTGGCCAACTCAGCCGCAGCTAGGATTCGGGACTTCACCCGAATGAATCCTCCATCCTTTCTCTAGTCTAAGGTAGATGAGGACCCTCAAGAATTCATTGATCAGGTTTAGAAGGTGATAGACATCATGGGGGTGACTACTGTTAAGAGTGCTGAGCTAGCTGCATATTAGTTGTAGGATGTAGCTCATACTTAGTTCAAACAATAGAAGTCAAAGAGGTCAGATAATACAGGTCCTATAGAGTGGGAGGAGTTTGTCACTGTATTATTAGACAGATTGTTTCCCCAAGAGCTTAGAGAGGCTAAGGTGCTAGAATTCATCAACCTCAGGTAGGACAATATGACGGTGAAAGAGTATTCTCTTAAGTTTACTTAATTAGCTGGATATGACCCTCATATGGTTGCAAATAGCAGAGCCAAGATGAGTAAGTTTGCTTCAGGGGTAAATGATAGCATGGTCAATGAGTTCAGATCTGCCATGCTAAACATTGACATGACTTTAGCCAGCCTTATGACTCATACTCAGTAGATAGAGAAGCAGAAGATTAAGCAAAGATAGAAGTAGAATAAGAGAGAGAAGAAGGGTAGTTTTAACTTTTCTCAGCCTAAATCAGAAGGAGAAAATTGTTCCCAGTTTCGTCTTAAGTCATCAGTTCCAGCCCCTTCTTCATCCAGTGCTCTAGTTTCTAAGTTTAGGGATGGTAACAGAGACAGAGTGCCAGGCTCTAAGTCCCAGGGCAATATTAGTAGTGCCCATACCTATCCTCTTTTCCAGACTTGTGGCAAGCACCATCAAGGTATTTGTAGAGCTGGCAATGGTATTTGATTTTTATGTGGCAAGCTCGGCCACAGAGTCAGAGACTGTCCTCATCTAGGTCCTCTGGGTTAACAGAATCGCTCCTCATCTCAGTTCGGTCACCCGAATTAGTAGGGTGCCACCACCAGTGCTACTAGTGGGCAACGCCCAAATTGTCTCTATGCTCTTCAGTCCTGACAGGATCAGGGAAATTCTCCTGATATAGTTACTGGTACATTATAGATCTTTCATGTCCATGTTTACGCTTTGCTTGATCCAGGAACTTCTTTATCCTTTGTTACTCCTTATATAACAGTCGATTTTGGAATCAGTCCCGAAATCCTAGTAGAGCCCTTTTCAGACTCTACCCCAATAGATAAAACCATCATATCCCGATGGGTATGCAGGAACTACCCGGTTATGATATTTCAGAAAGTCACTTCAGCAGACTTAGTCAAATTAGAGATGATTGATTTTGATGTTATTCTCGACATGGATTGGCTTCATTCCTGCTATGCCACAGTCGACTGTAGAAATAGAATAGTCCAGTTTTAATTTCCGAATGAAACCGTCCTTGAGTGGAAGAGTAGTACTTAAACGTTCAGAGTTCAGCTTATTTCCTACCTTTGGACACAGAAAATGATATCTAAAGGATATGTCTATCATCTTGATTTAGTTAAGGACACTAGTTTTGAAACTCCTAACCTTGAATCAGTTCCAGTTCTAGGTGAATATTCAGATGTCTTTCTCGAAGATCTTCCAGGAATTTTTCCCAAAAGGGAAATAGACTGTGGTATTGATCTTCTTCTAGATACTTATCTTATATCCATTTTTCCATATAGAATGGCACCAATAGAACTCAGAGAACTAAAAGAACAATTGAAAGATCTCTTAGATAAGGGATTCATCAGGCCCAGTGTTTCCCCGTGGGGCGCTCTAGTATTATTCGTGCGCAAGAGAGACAGTTCTCTCTGAATGTGTATAGACTATCATCAACTCAATAAGGTCACAATCAAGAACAAATATCCTCTTCCTAGAATCGATGACTTATTTGACCAACTTCAGGGTGCTAGTTATTTCTCTAAGATAAACCTCAGATCCGGCTATCATCAGCTCAGAGTTAGAGTATATAATATTTTGAAAATAGCTTTCTGTACTCGGTATGGTCACTTCAAATTCCTAGTCATCTCATTTCGTCTTATCAATACCTGAGCCGCTTTTATGGACTTTATGAACCGTGTGTTCAAGCACTACTTGGATATGTTCGTCATAGTCTTCATAAATGATATCCTAGTTTATTCCCATAGTAAGCGCGATCATGTAGACCATCTCAGAACAGTATTCCAGAATCTCAGAGATCATCAATTGTTTGCCAAATTCAGTAAGTGCAAATTTTTTCTAAGGTTAGTAGCATTCCTTGGTCATATCATTTCCAGTGATGGCATTAGAGTTGATCCTCGAAAGACTGAAGCAGCAAGAAATTGGCCCAGACCTGTCTTTCCATCAGATATTAGGAGTTTCTTGGGTTTGGATGGCTATTATCGACGGTTTTTTGAAGGATTTTATTCTATTGCATTCCCTATGTCTAGATTGACTCAGAAGAAAGTCAAGTTTCAGTGGTCAGATCCTTGCGAGAAGAGTTTTTAGGAGTTGAAGACTCAACTCATCTCAGCTCCAGTCTTAGCTCTCCTAGATGGTTCAGATGGGTTCTTAGTGTATTGTGATGCATCTAGAATAGGTTTGGTTTGTGTCCTCATACAACATGGTAAGGTCATAACCTTCGCCTCTAGACAGCTTAAGCCCCATGAGAGGAATTATCCTACTCATAATCTTGAGTTAGCAGCCGTAGTCTTTTCTTTGAAGATTTGGATGCATTATCTATACGGTGTTCATGTAGATGTGTTAACTGATCATAAAAGCCTTTAACATGTATTTTCTCAGAAAGATCTCAATCTTCATCAGAGAAGGTGGTTAGAGCTCTTGAAAGATTATGACATGAGGGTCCTTTATCATTCGGGCAGGCCAACGTAATGGCTGACACTCTTAGTAGACTTTACATGGGTAGTGTTTCTCATGTTGAGGACAGTAAGAAGAAGTTAGCTCAGGAAGTCCATCAGTTTTCCAGACTAGGCATTCGCTTATTCGATACAGATGAGGGTGATATATAGGTTCAGAGTAGTTCAGAATTAAATCTAATTTCTGAGGTAAAATAAAAAGCAAGATAGAGTTCCCAACCTTGTCAAGTTGAAATATTCAGTCAAGGATCAGAAAGTAAAGGTTTTCTCCCAAGGGAGAGATTGTGTTTTGCATTGTCAGGGTCACCTCTGTGTTTCAGGTGTAGATGACTTAAGGTAGTAAATTCTTGTAGAAGTGCATAGTACGTGCTACTCTATTCATCCAGGGGCCGCAAAGATGTATCGTGACTTACAATAAATCTATTGGTGGAGTGGGATGAAGAGAGACATTGCAGAGTTTATGGCTAGGTGCTCTACATGTCAGCAAGTTAAGATAGAGCATCAAAATCCAGGAGTTCAGTATTCCTACTTGGAAGTGAGAAGTAGTGAACATGGACTTCGTAATGGGTTTGCCTCAAACTCGTCATCAGCATGATTCAGTCTGGGTCATGATAAAAAGAATGACTAAATTAGCTCATTTCCTTTTAGGTCATACCTCTTATTCAGCCGAGGATTACGCCAAACTCCACATCAAGAAGTTCTTAAGATTTCACGGTGTTTCATTGTCCATTATCTCATACAAAGTTACCCAGTTCACCTCTCATTTCTAGAAAGCATTCCAAAAGTGTCTTTGTACCCAAGTTCATCTTAGTACAACCTTTCATCCTAAGACAGATGGTCAAGCAGAAAGGACCATTCAGACATTAGAAGATATGCTAAGGGCGTGTGCAATCGATTTCAAGGGAAGTTGGGATGACCACTTACCTTTGATTGAGTTTGCATACAACAACAACTATCATTCTAGTATTTAGATGGCTCTATTCGAAGCTCTCTATGGTAGGAGATGTAGGTCTTTAATTAGTTGGTTTGAAGTTAGTAAGGCCCCAATCATAGGTCCTGACTTAGTATTTGATGCCTTAGAAAAGTCTAGTTGATTAGAGAAAGACTTCGGGCTGCTCAGAGCCAACAGAAGTCTTATGCAGATGTTCATAGAAAAGATCTCGAGTTTGAGATTTATGACTATATCTATCTACAGATCTCTCCCATGAAGGGAGAGAAGTGGTTCGGTAAGAAAGGGAAACTCAGTCCTTGATATGTCGGTCCCTTCAAGATTCTCAGTCGATTTGGCATAGTAGCTTATGAGCTTGAATTGCCTTCAGATCTAACCTCAGTTAATCCAGTCTTTCATATCTCTTTGCTCAAGAAGTGCATAGATGACCCATCAGTTGTAGTCCCTATTCAGAGCATTGATGTTCAGAACACTCTCTCTTATGAAGAGATTCTAGTAAAAATCTTAGACTATTAGACTCATAGATTGAGGAATAAATAAGTCCCTCTAGTTAAGGTTCTTTGGAGAAATTAGTCCATCGAGGGAGCTAATTGGGAAGCAGAGGCAGACATGTGTACCAAGTACCCTCACCTCTTCTTCGCCAACCCTGATCAAGCTCAAGGTAACAGTTCTCCTTAAGCTTACTCAGATTCATATTTGGTGTTCATCAAAAAATTGGTATGCAGCTTCATGCTCATGTTCCCATTAGAAACTTGGTATCAAGTACCATTGCATATTCAGTCATGCATGCATGTATCAGCTTAGTTGTGTAATTATGCATCAGATATGCATTCTCATTGTGAGAAACTTAGTTCTTCAGAACACTCAGTCATGCATTCATGAATCAGTTACACATTCATCAGATATGCATGTTCATTATTGTATGTTCAGCTAGTCAATCATGTTAGTCATAAGATCATGTTTCAGTTATTTATTTTCAGCATGTATGTCTGTTGTCTTTTCTCCCCTCTCAGTCAATCTCATTCGAGGATGAATGTTCTCAATGGGGAGATATTGTAATACCCCATATTTTTCCTAGCCAATTTCATCTCAAGAATATCTAGTATTAGCTTCTAAATTGAATAATGGTTATTCCATGAGGAATTTTCAAGATTTTCACTTTTTGTCAAGTGGGAGATTCAATAAGCTTTCCATCAATATAAGATTTGCCCAAATCCGATAACTGGGTCAGAAGTTATGACTATTTCAAGTTTCCATCATAAAACAGTGCTATATTAGTCAGTGGCGCGCCGCGCCACAAGAGGAAATGGTATTTGGCAAATTCCATTAGGGCTCTTCGATTATGGCGCATCGCGCCAGGGCCCAAATTCAGAATTGTCCTTTTCTAGTGTCTTAGCGGGATTTTCTCTACGTCGTGCTAAAGTTATAGGTCACAAAGAAAGGGGAAACATGATGGCTCCGCATCGGGACATCCCTCAGTATCCTAATTATCAAATTCCAGTGACACGGCGCGATAACGCCGCGTCGCTCCAGGGGTCCAATTCAGGAAAATTTTACTGGAATTAAATGACGCGTTCGGGGTTAAAAGGGTCAACTTCCCACCCCTTTTAAGCCCTTTAACACGTGATTCAACCACTTTTCACCTAAAATACACTCTCTTCTCTCAAAACCTCTTAAGAACAAGATAGGGTTTTCATAGAAGATCCAATTCCAAGAAAGTTTCTCCGTCAATCTTCATGAAATCATGAACTAAGGTATGTGTAGTGTTCATTCATGGACTCCTTTCGTCCATGAAGCCCATGAATCTCTTTTCTAAGTTTAAGTTTATGAATTTCTTTATGAATTTCATGTTGGGTTTGTTTTGCTTATGTTGAGAACGATTAATTGAATTCAAATCCATGTTGGGTGATCAATTTTATGTAGAATTGATTTGTATAGATGTATATTCATGTGAACCTATGAATAAACCCTAGATGATAAAATTAGAGATGGATCATGATGATTAATTATTGTATAATGTTGTTTACATGTGATATGCCTACCATCTGTTTGATTAAATTCCTAGATGAAGGAACAATGCCTAACTAATATGATATCATGAAATCCCCCTGTATGTACAAATTATGCCTATCATATGTTTTGATGGAATGCTTCTATAAATGTATTATGGATTATGATCTTAGTTATATGTTTAAGTAAGTTATGGTTTGTAAGTTTTCCTTCCACGAGTCCTGGGGGTACTTGTACCCAAAATATTAGTTGTGTTCCTAGAGCTATGTCATGTTTCCACTATACTCTCTGTCAAGCTATAAATCCTTAGACTTCAGACAGTCTTATGACTCAGGAAATCTCTATGATCTCATGAACTCAGTCAGTTTTCAGATATCAATAATATTTTGTCAGTTAACGAAATTCAGTAACTTAGTCCAGTTCAGTTCAGTAAATTATGTTCAGTGTCTATTTAGATGGGAGTAGAAATTTGCACCGAGTGAACCCAAGGATGGGAACTCACCTGTTATATGAGGGTGTGATTCTTAGAAGAAATCCTTGCATTTTAGAACTATATAGCCAGCATAGGTTGAGACATTAGAGTCTGCTATATGAGGTTAGATAAGGTGGCTTAACCTGTTATAGGACGGTTCCCACCGTTCTTACTAGAGTTACCTGTTATATGAGGGTTACTTACATGTTGTCCTTACCAGTGGAGCGGTATTGACACTCTTCCAATTAGGGCATAAATTGGACCCCAATTCAGCTATAATGCATCATTTGGGGCATGTCGGTTAGATGACTACCTCCCACAGTCTCAGTATCAGTCTCAGTAAAATAACTCAGATATTTTTTTAAAATTCAGGACTGTCAGATACAGTCAACTCAGATACAGTACGGAACTCAGATAGTTCCATCAAATTCAGGACTGTCAGATATAGTCACTTATGCTATCAGTTATGTTCAGATTCAGTAATCATGTTATCACAGTATTAGTGTCAGTTGTTATGTCTCAGGAATGTATTTTCACCCTCATGATAGTTACTCAGTTATTATTATTGTTTATGTATATAAACCCCATGTATTAAGCCTACCTCACATGCATATCAGTACATTCAAAGTACTGATACATTTGCGCTATGGTGTCTTATACTATAGGTTCAAAGATACGAGCTCCAGATCAACAGTAGATTCCAGTTTTAGTAGTCAGAGTTAGAAGTGAGTCCTCATCATTTGAGGACATGATTATTTCCCTATTATCTTATTAATCAGTTCATTAGTTGGAGTTAGTTGGATACATGTCCCATCAACTCCTTAATTAGACAGTTCAGTTAGTTAGAGGCTTTCTAGACTATCACGTTTCAGACTTCAGTATATTTAGTTTTGTTTTGGGTATTCTATTACCCCACACAAATGTGATATCATTCAGACCATGTTTAGTATTGAACCTTATGACCTTTCAATTCATGTTTCCACATTATAAAGTATTTTATGCAGTATACAGGTACAAATATCAATCATGGGTTAACTTATGGTCCTTCAGGGTGATGAGCATCGTTTAGCGTTCAGGGTACCATATTTTGGATGTTACAGATGAATCCCTCATCTAATAGGTCCTTTAACTATTCTTTAAATTCTCTGAGTTCTACTGGTGCCATTCTGTATGGCGGAATAGATATAGGCTGAGTTTCTGGAAGAAGATCAATGTCGAAGTCTATTTCCCTTTTAGGAGAAATTTTTGAAAGATCTTCAAGAAAGATATCTGAATATTCATTCACGACTGGGACTGATTCAAGGTTGGGAGTTTCAGAACTAGAGTCCTTAACATGAACAAGGTGATAGACACATCCCTTAGATATGATTTTCCATGCCCGAAGTACGAAACAAGCTGACCTCTGAAAGCTGAAGTATTACCCCACCACTCTAAGATGGGTTTATTCGAAAACTAAAACTGGACAATTGTGTTTCTATAGTCAACTATGGCATAGCAGGAATAAAGCTAATCTATGCTGAGAATGATATCAGAATCAGTCATCTCTAATTTGATTAAATCTTCTGAGGTGACTTTCTAAAACATCATAATCAGACAGTTCCTGTATACCTGTTGGGATATGATAGTTTTACCCACTGGGGTAGAGAATGAGAAGGGCTCTGCTAGAATCTCAGGACTGACTCCAAAATCGACTTCTATATAAGGAGTAACGAAAGACAAGGAAGCTCTTGGATTTAGCAAAGCATAAATATGCAAGTGAAAAATCTATAATGTACCAGTAACCACATCAAGAGAATTTTCTTGATCTTGCAGGGAATGGAGAGCATAAAGTCTATTTGGGTATTGTCCAATAGTAGCACTGGAAGTGGCACCCTGCTAATTTGGAGGACCGAATGCAGCTGAGGAATGGTTCTGCTAAATTTGGGAACCTATCTGAGGAAAATCTCTGACTCTATGGCCTGTCTTGCCACATCCAAAACAAATATTGCTGCCAACTCTGCAAATACCCTGATGGTGTTTTCCATAAGTCTGAAAAAAAGGATTAGTTTGGGCATTACTAACACTGCCCTGAGAGTTAGAGCCTAGCGCCCTATCTCTATTACCATCCCTGAACTTTAGAGCTGGAGCACTGGCTGAAAAAGGAGCTAAAACTTATGACTTAGGATGAAACTGAGAACGGTTTCCTCCCTCTAACTTAGGTTGAGCAAAGTTGAAACTACCTATCCTTGCTCTCTTATTTTGCTTCTCCCTCATCTTAATCTTTTGCTCTTCTATCTGCTGAGCATGAGTCATAAGCCTGGCCATGTTCATTTCACTATTCAACATCGCAGACCTACACTCATTAACCACACTATCGTTCACCCCAGAAACAAACTTACTCATCTTGGCCCTGCTATCTGGAACCACATGAGGAGCATATCTGGCTAAAGAAGTAAACTTAAGAGAATACTCTTTCACTGTCATGTTTCCCTAATTGAGGTTGATAAATTCTAACATCTTAGCTTCTCTCAGCTCTACGGGAAAGAATCTATCTAATAATACAGTCACAAACTCCTCCCATTCTATGGATCCTGCATCAACTGACCTTTCTGACTTTTACTGCTTAAACCAAGTGTGAGCAACATCCTGCAACTGATATACAGCTAGTTCAGTACTCTCAATAGCTGACACCCCCATGATGTCTGTAACCTTCTGAACCTAGTCAAGGAAATCCTGAGGATTCTCTTCTGACTTAGACCCAAAAAAGAATGGAGGATTCATTCGGGTAAAGTCCCGAATCCTAGCTGCAGCCAAATTGGCCACTGGGTTGGCCGGAACGACAAATGTTCATTTATTTCGAGTAGCAACTAACTGAGCAAGAGTAGTAAATGTAACTCTGAACTCTACATGAGATACATGCTCGCCCAAAGAAACTTCGAGCTGAGGGGATGACTGATTCCCAGTTCTCTTCTTGGGAGGCATATTCTACAAACGAAAGAGAAAGGGATTAAACTGACAGATTAACTTAAGATTATGCTCACTGGCACGATATGAATACTAAAAAATGGGAAACTGTCCCTAAACAGCTTATAGCCTCTTGCACATAAGTATGGCGCGCAACACACTCATCCAAGACTCTACTAGATGTGGATTTCAGATTTCCTAGGACATTAATGAACCTTAGGCTCTGATACCAAGTTTGTAATGCCCCAAATCTGGTACCCGAAATGCTACATGGTGCTCATGACCCTGAAGGACCACAAGCTAACCCATGACTGATATCTGTACCTAAATACTATATAACATCATGTAAAATATAGAATTAATAGACTGAAACATACCATAAGGTTCAAAATGGATAAAACATAATATTTGAGAGTACGGTATATCAATACCAAAACATGGACTAAAATAAACTGTCTGAATATACTATAGTCTGAAAAGCCTCTAATTGACTAAACTGTATGAATAAGGAGTTGATAGGACATGTCCCCAACTAACTCTATCTACTGAAAGCTAAACTAAAATAATGAAATAAATAATAATATCATCCTCGAATGATGAGGAGTCACTGCTAAATCTGGCTGCTAAAATTTAGAGTGCTACTGATGCTCTGGAACTCATGCTTCTGGACCTATGTTATAAAACACCATAGTGTAAATGTGTCAGTACAATTGAATATACTGATATGCATTTGAGGTAGGCTAAATGCAGAGGTTCAAATGCTTGAACAATGATAACTGACTATATAACATAAACGTGAGAATACATGCATGAATAAATGACTGTAACTGAATTCATGATGATACTGACTACTGAGTCTGAATACTGATAACATGATTTACTAATAACTGATACTGAGCGACTGTATCTGACAGTCTAGGTTCTTATGAAACTAGCTGAGTTTTGTACTATTTTGAGTTGACTGTATCTAACAGTCCTGAATTCTGTAGAACTATTTGAGTTCTATTACTGAGACTGAGATTGAAACTGTAACTATGGGAAGTAGTCATCTGACTGACATGCCCCAAATAAATCAATCTAGCTAAGTTAGGGTCCAAGCTGCAACCCCAATTGGAAGGGTATCAATATCGCGCCACCGGTAAGGACAAGTTGTGAATGACCCTCAACTGGCAGGTACTCAAATGAGAATGGTGGGAACCCTCAACTGAAAGGTAAGCCACCTCATCAACCCTCAACTGGTAGGTTATATGTCTCAACCTACATTGGCTACATAGTTCTGGAATGCAAGGATTGCTTCTAAGAATCACATCTTCTAATGGCAGGTGAGTTCCCATCCTTGGATTCACTCGATGCTAAATCCTACTCCCATCTGAATAGACACTGAACATGATTAACTAAGCTAAACTATACTGAGTTAACTGAGTTCTATTGACTGATGGAATACTACTGAGATTACTGAATTACTGAGCTTTCTTGAGTCACATGACTGACTTAGTTCTAGTGACCATGCATTGACTGAGAGTATCATGAAAACATGACACTGGCTATAGGCATACAGCTAAATTGTTGTGTAGAAGTACCCCTAGGACTCAATAGAAGAAAAATAACAAGGTATGACATTCTTGAATACATGACCAACATCAACAATCCACAATATAATAAGTTGGAGATTTCATGAAGCACATAGTTATCATAAACTTGTACATAGTTGGAATGTATATAATAAGTATCATAATTTCATACTCTAACATCATGATCATTCCAACAAACATCTACATTACACATCAATAGCATGAGAGTTATTTGAACATAAGGGTAAGACATGCATTTATTATATGGGTTACAATTGAGCTATAATACACAATTTCTATCCTCTTAGGCATTTTATCAAACACCTTACATGCACAACTTAGGGCATAGTTGTAATCATCAAATTACACATCATAAGCAAGTCAATTCATGGATTTCAACTTGCATGCCAACATAGTTTCATGAAAAACACGTAAAGATTCCAACTTGGGAATCGTACAACAAGATAAACATAGTTACAAAATAACTCACAATATAAGCATCATAATTTATAATTTGAAATAGGGTTCTGGAGATTTATGGATGAAAGAAATCCATAAATTAATACTATGCATACCTTGGATGGAAGATTCTTGAAAAAATGGTGAAATTCTTGAAATTGGATCCTCAATTGGAAACCCTAAGCTTGTTCTTGATGGATTTGAGAGAGAAACCACTATAATTTGGGTAAAATAGGGCTAAATTACATGTTTGTGACTTATATAGGGGTGGGAAATTGACCCTTTTATCCTTGAGAACGTGGTCATTTAATGACTAAAAACTGAGTGTCGACGCTACAAGCGACGCGGCACATTGATGGCTGCGATGTGATACTCGACGCGTCGCGCCATGATCGCGTCAAGCCTTAGAAGTTTTGGCTTTAGAACCCTGGAAAAATGTTGACCAATGCGATTGGCGATGCGGCGCGCCAAGATCGCGTTGGTCCACTATTTTGCAACTCCGAACATGATCTAAACATGTTTCAAAAAATCTGAAACTTGTTCAGGAACACCTATTGACCTTCCTTATCATGAATTAATGATAATACGGGCCATTAAAGGATATTAATCTGGCGAGATGAGATTGTAAACTTTTGAAGGACAAAATAGATTATATCTGGGAACTTGGTTAGAATTTTCTAAGTCTGGGACCCCTTGACAAGCTTATAGGACTGAATTAAGCTCAGAAATTTCGCGGGCTCTTACACTTTGTGAGAGTAAATTTCATCCATGGTCACTTAACTTTGTGTCTGTTATAAAAAAGTTACTTTTCTTTCATTCATTACACAAAAATTTATTTTGCTCCTACCATCACAAAAGTCACTGTGGCCGAATTTTACAATAATCCCATCGAAAAAATGATGTGGCAACCTTAATTAGTTTTTAATTTAATTTAAGAGAATATAGTATATTACTCATATTTTGACCCATTTTATATGTGTCCAATCCAATTTTCCTTATGAATTATATAATAGAAGAATACCAATTTTTTAATAGATTAGGATATCAGTGAATACTATTTTTAAAAAAAAAAGATTGGCTGATATTTTTATGAAATTAAAATTATACTTATATATAAGGAAGGATACCAAAATTTGGTAGTCCTCACAATGATACTATGATAGTTTTAATTTTTTTAAAATTCTGTAAAATTGAGAGATGTGTTGGTAAATTATTTTTCTTCTCTAAAATTATGACATGTAGTTGATAGGATTATGGTAATTTTAATTTTTTTAAAATCCACTAAAATTGTGATATGTGGTTGGTACATCAATTTTTTTCCTCTAAAATTTTGACATGTAGTTGATAAAATTATTGTTTTCATATATTTTTTTCTTGCCACTTGGGCCTTTGCATTCAGTATATCATAATAATATGATATAATAAACTATTCTGTTTATTGAGTTTGTTTTTGTGCTTTTAATTGTTTGATTAATCGATTAATTCTCTTAGAAGTTTTCATTATAATATTCAGTTTGTGATAAATTACACATTGTTAAATTAATTCAATTGATAAATATAAAAATTAAATATCCAATAATTTATTTATCTCTTAAATTATTTATATTTTATGACTTTTATTAACACATCTATCAAGAATATTATTGGTATAAATTTTGACAATAATTATTCTATGGCAGAATTAAAAAGGTTTTATTTTAAAACTATGTTTAGCATATTGATTTATCTTTGAAGAATTAAAATAATCTTAAAAATAATAATATTATGCATGCATTTTTATTTTATGTGTTTTGAAGAATTTATCTTGTTCATTACTCTTTTTCGATGCACCTTTTTTGGCAGATGAACGCAATATTATGAAATATTTTATAAAAATATCAACCAATTTTTTTTTATGAAAATAGTATTCATTAGGTAGCCTAATATATTAAGAAATTGGTATCCTTCCATTATATAATTCATAAGGAAAATTGGATTGGACATATGTAAAAGCGGTCAATATATGAGTAATATACTATACTCGCTTAAATTAAAAATAAAAACTAATTAAAATTGTCAAATCATTTTTTTGGTGGAATTATTGTAAAATTCGGCCATAGTGATTTTTGTGATGGCCGGAGCAAAGTAAAATGACTTTTGTGTGATGAATGAAAGAAAAATGACTTTTACGTAATAGACACAAAGTTAAGTGGTCATGGATGAAATTTACTCAGCTCTGTGAATTCTCTATCATTTCCATAATTTGATGTTATTATGAAGTTTGTGTCCACACTAATTAATAATTATTTTTTCTATTTAATATACCTCGTTTAACTTAATTTTAAATTGTCCATTCTATGCAACAGGATTCAGCCTTATGTGTGCGAAGCTAAATCTGATGATGCATCAAATATGATCTTCTGTAAATAACATGTACAAACCATTTTGTAGAACTTAGTGTGTATACTTGATACATTCTTTCACGTTGGGTTCGTGGTAACACAAGCCACATATATCTAATATATATGTGACACCCCAACTTAGGAGAAGGAGTCTCACATCGGCAAAATACAAGAGGGATGTTGGGTATATAAGTAAGTAAGCCTTACTAACTAGTGACGCATTTTAAAGTCGTGAGGGTCTGGCCCCAGAGCGGACAATTTCACTAGTGGGTTGGGGAGTTACAACGGTCTCTTGAGCCTTCGTGGTTCGGGATGCCCGTCGCAGCTAGGGCCTCAGCTTGGATTATGTCATAATGGTATTAGAGCCGCTCCTGTGTCATCCCTGTCGATGTGGGTCAGAGTTCAAACTGAGTGTAGGCGAATCCCGGTAAAGCGGGGCAAACCTCAGTCTTGAGTCTAGGCAAATCCTATTCGGTGGGGCAAACCTCAGCGAGGATGCTGAGTCTATAGAGGGGGTGTATGTGACACCCCAACTTAGAAGAAAGAGTCCCACATCAGCAAAACACAAGAGGGATGTTGGGTATATAAGTAAGCAAGCCTTACTAACTAGTGACGTGCTTTAAAGCCGTGAGGGTCTTGGCCCAGAGCGGATAATATCACTACTGGTTTGGGGAGTTACAGGGGTCTCTCGATCCTTCGTGGTTCAGGATGACCATCGCGGCCAGGGCCTCGGCTCAGATCGTGACAATATACTATATTAGAGATGTGAGTTCAGGAGATGGGATCGACATGGTTGAGTACATGTAAATAAAGCTAAAATCAAGGGTAGTTTAGATATTAGGTTATGTTACGTGTCAACAAACCTCTCATTTGTCATTTTTTTTGTGGATCTCTGCCTTATTGACCATTTCTACTTCTTTCTCCATATTTTCATGCTTTGTCAATGTCCTCATCTATTTTTCTTCATTTAGATCATCATTAGAGAGCGAAAAGTGTGAGAAAAGAACTTGTATACTGTCAATAGGTCTATACCATGACGAATTAGAGAGTGAAGACTTCTATTCAGAATCAACCTTGATGAGATGGAAAAGTAAAAGTAAAACGTTATCTGCAGCTCCACTCTACACCCCATATTTCCTTATTTCTTTTGTTATAAGACTGAGATTTTACAAAAAGTATCATCTTTCGATCACTATGTTCACAAGTTAATTTTATTTTAAAGAATTTGGCTGTACATTCCGGAGATAATAGTTATAAGCAGTCCTCAACTGCAGGGATAAAAAACTGAAAGTCCTTTACTCATGGATTTCCTTCTATAGGCATCAAATTTGGGATACGTTGGTCAATATTCATTATTTTTAAAATGGTATTTTCTGCTTAAATAGCTGTTGTAATATCAAGATCTCGAGGAAATTAAAGTAGTTGCAAAATCCCTGAACTGTGAAAATCAAGTTGTAGGAAGTAAGTTAAGCAGGCTACTGGTTTAGGGATATACATAAATTCTTGTGCTATCCATGTATAGCAGCTTCTTATGTGAAGATTCATACTCATACATATCTATGAGTATATAGTTGATTCAGTCTAACTAATTATTGTGTATACAATTGTCCTTTCCATATAATATTTATGTATATAGTTCTTACTTTGAATTGATGGTCTAAAATAAAATCAAATGGATCTTCATTTACTTCTCTCATCTCTATATCTTTTATTTTGCTATATTCTTTGGACTCCGGGAGAGAGATATCTTTTAGCTTTAGAAGTAAATTAAAGTTTTAGACCAGTTCGTACTTGTTTATATGAACATCATTTCCTCAAGTAGCTTTGTAGTAACAGAAAACACTTGGGTTTCATGTTTGAAGTTCTAAATTACCATACTATGCAGGCATTTTTGTTCTATCTGCTTTTGTTTTCAAGTCGACGTCATTATGAAGAATCTGGAAAGGCAGTATGTACACTTTGTCTAGATCTTGTTTTCTAAGATGCATTTCAATTGTTTTCTTTGGATTATGATAATCTTCATTGTACCATGACTAACTGTCATTCTTGAATCTAGTAAGGTAAGGTTTTCATGAAACCAAGATTATTCATTGTCTTCAGTGTTGAATAGAATTTTATTCGATTTGTTGTTGAGCTTTAATGTGATAATTATTTTGGCATTAGAAGTTGTACAATTTTGACATTAGGAGGAGTTAATGTTTGGGATTATAAGATTTAGATATTACTTAATAATTTGTGTCTTAAAATTCGATTTAATGATAGAGTATTCTATTAACAGTTTGTGATGGTAGAACATTTAATGTTCTTTAGTTTTAGTACCTCAAGGCCAACATTGGGACCAAATTTTCTGTTCACCACAAAGGAAATTGTTAATTGAACTTTCCACTAGACCATCATATCAAAGGAGCCAATTTGTGGCATTTAATAGTGGGTGAGATGGATAACATACCAAAATGTCACCATCTTGTCTTGAAACCAAGCTCCCATTTTAAAGCAGAATAGGCAAAACATTCATAGTTTCCTTTCAGGATGAAACTTGAAGATGGCCTTTATGAAATAAACATCTTCTCACATCGTATAATTCAGGTTAGTTGTAGAATTTTTGTGATCTGAACTCCAATCCACCAATTATTTAGTTTGCTATAAACGAATATTAAGCCACGTTGATTACGTGCAAGATCTTGATAGCCAAAAGAATAGCTCTTTACTTAACAAAATATGGTGTCTAATTTTTTCTTTGATCTTATGCTTTCTTTTTTTGAAAAAACAACATTCTTGAGAGGCAAGAGAATAGCTCTTTACTTAACAAAATATCAGTGTCTAATTCTTGCTTTGATCTTATGTCTTCTTTGTTTTTAAATTATTTTTGTCTGTTATATTCCCGAGTTGATTTCCTGTTAAGGATAGTAATATAGGAGATAGCATAAATCTCAAGTTAATTATATCATCACTAACAGGAGATGTTCCCTATAGCAAAATAAATCAGCCCCTCAACTGCGGGCGACTCAAAAAAAATTTATACTTTGGTTCTTTGGAACATCCGAGTGATGTTAAAAGCTTGGGTCAACAAAATGCACAAGTATTTTTTTAGTTTTGTATTTGACCAATGTAATTTTATCATTTGATTTTTATTTTGCTGAAGATGATGTAACAGGAAACACATAATTTCAATGTTAAATTACTTTCATTTTATTTATGTATGCATCAGTGCATGTGTGCCTTGCCATATGGTTTTTGGTGGATGATTGAAGACATTATTTGTATTTTATGTTGAATGATTATTCTTCGCAGCAAACTTGCACATACACAATTGAGAAGTGGATTGTATGATATCACATTATGCTATGATGGCAAACACAACAAAGGACTATGATGTTGTTTCTGAAGTGCTTAGTTTAAGGTCTAAATATATGCTTGTGGACTGGTGAGTAGGCTATGAACCTACTCATGTATAGAGGAATTTTCTTTGTAAGAGCTCTTTAATATTATATATCATCGGAACTAATAGTAAATGTAGCCATTTAATTTGAATGCACTATGTGTTTGAACTATTAAAACCAGCTGAAAAACAAGTACGTTGTTCTTTATTCTTGTTACAGTTAAGGAGCTGAAATCAACATCTTATCTTAAAGTTTGTGTGTTTTGTCTAGAGGTATCTTGGACTAAATTGTGTGGACTCTCCACATTCAATGCCACATTCGTGTCAGGTTATACAAAAATGCACTACTTTTTAGGAATATGAAATACACTAGTTGACATTTTGAAGAGCCCGTGTAACATAGACCTTGGACAGTTTTTCCCATCTAATGATGCAAGATAGTTTTCCAGTTTTAGCTGCATAGACATAGTGTTATATTTGTTATCTTGATGTTTTGGTTTTGTTTCATGTGTTTTAATTTAGAAAATAGAGGAGATAACTGAGGTAATGATAAGATGAGTGTTGGCTACTACTAATTAGTTCTTGATGATAGTCTGATTTGTTCCTTGGATCAGAACATATATGCCTAGGATTATTACATTAATGATAGTTTGATTGCAATGGCTGACCCAGGATTTAAGGATAGTGGATGCTTAAAAAATTTTAAAAATAAAAAAAATAAAAAACACCTTAATGAGGTTTGAACTTGAGACACCCCTTTCAGGGGAGCACCCTTAATATCAACCTAAATGCCAATGTACCTAACCAACTTTTCATTTGAGTGGGTGATTTTATATATTTTATACCTATATCTGCATATTTTTATGTAATTATATCTATTTCGCATCGAGTTGAATGAGTGTCGAAGCACCCCAAAATATAACATAGGTCCGCCCCAGTTTGGTTGGTCTCTTTTGATTTCAGACACAATGTCGATGTGTGATGTTGTAACTTAGCATTTGTTTTGAATCTTAATTTTTATGGAAATTTCATTTGTTTAGGGGATAAATTTTTCCTCTACTGTACCTTTACTTTCACTAACTTATGATTGCTGTAATTTTGTCGGTCGTCATCTGGGTAATGAAATTTTACTGTTGATAATTCAAATTTTCTTGTGGGTTTCTAGATTGTGGACATTCTTACACTACTCAACCAGTTCAAGCAAGTAAACTCACTAATTAAGACCTGAATAAAGACGAAATTGAATAATATGTTTATATGGTCTTATCTGATGTATTTTACTTATGCACAGACATTTTGGATATATCTTTGTAGATGTAATTTCAACAAGGGAGAAAAACGCATGGTTCGTTGATGTACTAATTAATTTCGAATAAATAATCTTCTATGTATATCAAGGTTCAAACCCCAAAAAAAATATCAAGCGCGGAATGTTCTGTGTTTGTGAAGTTAAGGTTATTGTGAAGTATTTATTCATATTTAAAACAAAAATCTATGTTCTGTGTTTGTGAAGTTATGGTTATTGTGAAGTAAGTATTTATTCATATTTATATTAAAGAAACAAAAATCTCAATGCTCAGTCGTAGCTATAATTCAAAAATGTTGGGCCTTATCTAGTTACTACTATATATAAGTGCGAGTGGGGCAGCTGAAAGCAGGCAGCTGGTGGTCGACATGTCTACTTCCAGCTGTCTGCCTGCTCCGTGATTTGACTATATTACCCCTAATTAATTATTATATGACATTTACATATTAAAAATTAATAATATTTAATAAAAAATCAAATAGACATTTATAAAGTATAAAATAGACATTTGTGATATTGTTGTTTCAGCTGCTTCAACTGTAATTTTACTATATCACCTATAATTAATTATTATGAGTCATCTAAGTATTTTAAAATTGATAATATTTATTTTAAAAAAGGTGAAATAAACATAAAATGATAACTTAATTTTTGATGTCTTAAATTAATTTGACATCTAATTATGTGAGGCTCACTTAAAAAAAAATTCACAAGTATTTTTTATAGCAATTTTGTTATATCACTTTTAATTAGTTAGTATGAGTTATTTAAGACTTGCTGGTTTCGCTATTTCAATCGTGATATTTGGTTTACTCTCAAAATTATATCAGTTTTGCTTAAATTGAAATAGAAAAAATATATTATAAATTACAATAATTAAAAACTTAAATTACTTTTAAAGTCTAAATTCACTATCAATACCACAAAAGTTTGAACAAAAAGAGTATTATAAATTACAATAGTAAACAACTTAAAATAGTAAATTACAGCATCGAAAAAATATTATAGATTACAATTATCGATGTCATATTGATTAGGATAAAGGGATACTGCTTGAAAATTACGTTCAAAGTCATATAATTCATAATATAATTAACAACTTAAAATATCTAAAACTATATATAACAAATCTGATTGACTTTCTCAAATATTTCATCAACATCATATAAATTAAGACAAAAAATAGCATATAATATTCGAAAAGTAGCACATTGAGCCCGTGCTGGCATGGATTCCAATATCTAGTACTATATTTAAGTGTGAGTAGCAGCTATTGGAAGCAAGCAGCTGGCGATTGTCATGCCTGCTTTCAGCTGCTTGCTTGCTCCGTGATTTTACAATATCACCCCTAATTAATTATTATATGACTTTATGTATTAAAAATTTAATAAAATTTAATTTTCAAAAAGTAAAATATATATTTACGAGATGTCTATTTCAGCTGCTTCAATCGTAATTATATTATATCACTTCTAAGTAATTATTATAAGTCATCTAAGTATTAAAAATTAATAATATTTAATAAAAGTATAAAATAAACATAAAATGATAAATTTATCTTTTGATGTTTTAAATTAATTTGTTATCTTATATGAGGCCAACTTAAAAAAATTTCACAAGTATTTTTTTATAGCAATTTTACTACTCCCTCCGTCCCATTTTACCTGTCCCAAATTGGCTAAGTTGATGTCCCATTTTACTTATCAAGATAAGACAAACTTTTATTTCCATGTTTTACCCTTTGCATTAATTACTTTTTTTTAAAATTAAAATGTAAACATCATTTAATAGGGGTACTTTAGTAAACTAGCCATGTTATTTATTATTTTTCTTAATTATTGTGCCATCCCAAATTGGGACAAGTAAATGGGACCGAGGGAGTATATCACTTTTAATTAGTTATTTTGAGTCATTCAAAACGTGTTAGTTTCGCTACTTCAATCGTGATATTTGGTTGACTCTCGAAATTATATCAGTGTCGCTTAAATTGAAATAGAAAAAATATTATAAATCACAATAATTTAAAAATTAAATTATTTTTAAAATATGAATTGACTATCAATAGCACAAAGTTTGAACAAAAAGAGTATTATAAATTACAATAGCAAACAACTTAAAATAGTAAATTATAATGTCGAAAAAGTATTATAGATTCCAATAGCTAACAACTTAAATTTTTTTAAAATATATTAAAAGTATAATTAATTATCTAATTTTATTTATACATAAATTAAGATCAAAATAACATATACGGGCCTTCAACAACAACAACAAACCCAGTATATTCCCACAAAGAGGGGTCTGGGGAGGGTAGAGTGTACATAGTCCATACCACTATCTCTAAAGAAGTAGAGATGCTATTTCCGATAGACCCCCGGCTCAAGATTAAAGACAGTATACAAAAGCATCAAAATCAAGGAACATGATAAAATAACATAGGTACGACATCTACAGAAGATTGTACATTGCCAAACAAAGAACACCAAAGTCCACCTAATTACTGGCTACGACTCATCCACACCCTTAGCCCCCTATCCTAATATTTTTCCTCCATACCTTCCTATCCAGGGTCATGTCCTTAGTCAACTATAACTGCTCGATGTCACACTTAATCACTTCTCTCCAGCATTTCTTCGGTCTAACCCTACCCCACTTGAAACCTTCCAAGGTACCCTCTCACACCTAAAAACTAGGGCATCTGTACCCCTCCTCATCATAGGACTAAACCATCTCAACCTCACTTCTCGCATTTTTTCCTCCATAGATACCACTCTCACCTTCTCCCGAATAATATCATTCCTAACCTTGTCAGCCCTTGTGAAACCACACATCCAATGCAACATCCTCATTTCCGCCACTTTAAACTTCTGGATATGAGAATTCTTAATCGGCCAACACTCCATTCCATAAAACATAGAAGTTTGGATTACAATTCTATAGAATTTACCTTTTAGCTTGTGGGGCACCTTCTTATCGCATAAAATACCTAAAGCGAGCCTCCATTTCATCCAACCAGCCCCAATACGGTGAGAGACATCCTCATCTATATCTCGATTCCCCTAAATCATAGATTCGAGATACTTAAAACTATCCCTCTTGCAAACCACCTGAGAATCCAACTTCACTACCACCTCCTTCTCGTGCCTCGAGTCATTAAACTTGCATTCCAAGTACTCCGTCTTGCTCCTGCTCAACCAAAAACCTTTAGACTCCAAGGTTTGTCTCCAAACCTCCAGATTATCATTAACCCCTTATCGCCACTCATCAATTAAAACTATATCATCTGCGAAAAGCATACACCAAGGCATCTTGCCTTGTATATTCCGCGTCAACACATCCATCACTAAAGAGAATAAGAATGGACTAAGAGTTGATCCCTGGTGCAACCCTGTTAATACCGGAAAATGTTCATAATCTCCTCTCACAGTCCTTACCCGAGTCTTCGCCCCCTCATATATGTCCATAATCGCTCTGATGTACGCCACCGGGACCCCTTTGGCCTCCAAGCATCTACAAAGAACCTCCCTAGGAACCTTGTCATAAGCCTTTTCCAAGTCAATAAACACCATGTGAAGATCCCTCTTCCTCTCTCTATACTGCTTTACCAGTCTCCGCACAAAGTGAATTGCCTCAGTCTTTTTTTCGATATCTAGTATAAATATAACTTTTTCTCTTTTTTTTTCTACTATGGTAGAAGTGTGAGTGAGATCAAGGATCAACATGTGTTCTTATATTCAATTTCTTATAAGTTGAGGGTAATATGGGCATTCAATAGATGCTCTACTTCAACTTCATTCCACTAGCACCTTCTTATTATACGTGGCTTCCACGCCCACTGCTACAGGGACTTCGGATTAAAAAGGACTCTTAAGTTGTCCAACTAAGTAGGAGTCCTCCAATTTTTTAAAATTAGGTGGGAGAGACAATTTTTTTTTAATTTTTTTTTAAAGTTTTTTCATTCAAATAACTTGTCCCAGTTGTAGAAAAACTTTGGTAGTTGTTCGACAACTTTCCAAAGTTGTTCAACAACTATCAAAGTTGTTCAACAACTGTGCAAGTTGTTAACAACTGGGCGAAGTTGTTCAGACAACTAATGTAGTTGTCCAACAACTATCTCAGTTGTTCGAAAGACTTAGTTTTTTTTTAATAAACTTGCGGGACACACTTGTCTCCTTTTCTTAATTGAAAACTTGGGAGGGTTTTTGACTCATTTTTCTCCATCAAAATTCAATCCATCTCTTTCTTTTATTTTTTCAAAATTCAATCCATTTTTTTTATTTCTATATTTATCTGCCAAAGCTAAAAGCTTCCTTTATCTTTGAAATTTCTCAAATTATTGCTATAATTCTAAGGTACTAATTTGTTATTTCTCTCTCTCCATGTTGAGTTTTTAATTCAGTATTTTTGATTTGGTTGAATGAATTTATAAAGTTTAAAGCTACACATTTTTTCTTTCAATTTTTGACCCATCTTCAGTTTGTTGATTTAGTTAAATGAATTTATAAAGTTTTGATCTTTATGATGAGGGTGAAAAGGGGCACAGTAAGCAAAGGGGAAAAATGGGAGTTCCTATTTATGCAATTGACTTATTTAGTTCTATGATTTATGAAATTTTAATCTTATGTTGGCCAAAATCTGAGGAGAACTGAAATTAGGCAAAAGTTGAGATAAAAGCTTATCAAAAATTTCAATATCCAAATGAAAAGGACACGAAATTCAAAGAGCAATCCTTGAAAGGCTATTCAATCTGTATGAATTTTGATCAAAGTTTTGTAGTTTAGTGGAAAAGGAGATTAGTGGATTGCTTATCTGTTGGGGATTTTGCTAGAAGAATTGGACCCAAGTTTGTATTTTTTTTTTTTTGCCTTTTTTTTTGTTTTGTCTCAAGGTATTCTTTGATTGTTGTGCTGAAAAAACAAAAGATTTTGGTGTTTTGTGTATATGAAAATTTGGTAGGTGATTTTGAGGACTTTTAATTGGAGAACGATTGAATTTTGTTTGTTTTGGCTCAAGGGCTGTTTGATGTTGTGCTGAAGAGAAAGAGAGAAATTTTGGTGTTTTGTGTATTTGGAAGTTAGTTATTTTGAGGGTCTTTTGATTTGAGAAAAATTAAATTTTGAGTGCTTAAGGTACTGTTTGTTGTGCTGAAGAAACACGAGAGAAATTTTGGTGTTTTGTGTGTATGAAAATTTGGTAAATGATTTTGAGGGTCTTTTGATTGGAGAAAGATTGCCTTTTGAAAGGTTTATAGAGTTTATAAAATGGTGAGTGTACTTTGTTTCATTATGGAAAGAATCCATGACCACCTGTATATCACTAAAGCAACTTTGCATTTGATAAATTTGTTATCCTGATTCTTGTTATGTAACTACTTGAGTTTTGTAACTTTGTCTGTAATGAATAAATTTTTATTGTTTTATGCCATGAAAAATTTATGGGGCCACTTAAACATAATTGTGGATATATTTTGAATTTAAAGACAAAAACTATACTTCACCCTGTCATTGAAAATGTTGATAAATGTTTGAAGTTGAAATGAAATGCTTCATTTTTCTTTTTAATGTCTTAATATTATTTCTGCAACATAGCTTCATTTTTCTCTCCTTAACCGCTTATTGTGGTTGTAAATATTGTATTGTACTGTATTATATTGGTAGTTTAAATAAAATATTTGTTGAGGTGATCGTGTTGTTATCTTTTTTTTTTTTTGTCTTTACTTATTACTTTAGTAATTCGATTTAATCAGTTACGACCTTGATATAGTAGATCTACGCTGTACCCTACTTTACTTGTAGGTTTATCCTTAAAATTATTTATATGTCATATAATGTAGCAATGGAAAATGATAAAATTTATGCTTTTAGCATCGTTGGAAGATAGGAAATTCTCCTAAGCTTTGTCATGTAATTTTTGTTTGTTTTTTCATTTTTAGGTTCGGCTTGGTATGCGTCTATGGTCATATGTAAGAGAAGCAACATCCTATGGAAGGGTAACTTTCTCAATTTTATCTGTTTTATAGTGATCACAAGATAATTTCATGCTTAGAGCGAGTATTGTAAAGTTAAGGACTTTCAGCAATGTCTTACCATTCTCTTAGATATGCAGAGAGCTCCAATTAATCCCTTTACATGAGAACCCTGCAAACCATTAGCATCCCATGGTGTTCCACTTGAGAGGGATGAGGTAAGTGTATAAAGTGTAGACACTGACTAAATGTTGTTCTACCATATAGGAGTAATGTCGGCGCATGTATTTAACTTCTACAAATTCACTTTATGATATCACACCGAAAATGTTATTGGTGTTGTAATTCTGTAAATATTCTTAAAACATCGAAAATTAAACCACTTAAATAAAATAAACGTTGATTTTTCAGTATATATTTGATAACTACATAAGCTTACAATATTTCTATTGAAAATTTGTCTTTGGGGACAATATATACATAATGGATTAGGTCTAAAAATATATATATACAGAGAGGAAGTACACTATTCATGGTAAATGTTATAGAATTTATATGTGAACATTGAATGCGATTTGGAGAATTGAGAGATCAAATAAATTTTTTATAGTATCTCGTAAACTATTGTTCACCATTTACTCATTCAAGTTTGGAAAAATTCACTCTTTTTCTTCTTTTGAATATGGGTATATGATGTCATTATCAAGGCTTTTTTGTTGTCTAATTTGAATTGCTGGTAATTTTGACCCTGCAAGCATGCTTTTTTTGTTCTTGTGAATTATAATATATAGTGAAGAAAGTGTGTGTCAAGAATCAAATTTAGGGATGGGTACGTGCCACAAATCAAATTTAACACTAGCACTTTCGTTATTTCATGATTATTATTATTAATAAATATTTATCTTATGAGGACCTGCATTAAGCTTTTTCAACAGAAAGAGCGAAATTAGTGACATCTCTTTATCTTAAAGCTGATGATAAAAAAGAAAAATGATAGATAATTTGACATGAAATTAACACCAGTTTTGGAGAATATATATCTTTTTGTGCAGTTTATTAAAGTTTTATTTTCACTTTCTTTTTTTACTTAAATTTTTTAATACCTTTTTTTTCTTTATTTTTAAGCAGGTTGCATGCTGATGAATCATATATGAGGTTGTGAA
>NC_061115.1:172535459-172541094 GCF_002878395.1 Capsicum annuum | reverse complement strand
ATTTTTAAGCAGGTTGCATGCTGATGAATCATATATGAGGTTGTGAATGGCATAGGCATTTGTGTATGACACAACCAACCACACTCTATTGCTACTATATATTTTACTTTGCATTCACTGTTGAAATTTTCCTCTTAATTTAATAGGAAAGCTGAACATGTATTTTACCCATCATGGTGTTCCACAATTACAGCGGTGATTAACAAAGTCGAGGTGTATACCACCAACATAGTAACTAGCTGTCATACTATTTTGTCTTTTCAGATACCAGCTTACACAATGTGTAAATACATGTATAAACAGCGCAACCGATCATAATGTATAAACAATGTGAGTATATATTAGCAGTCGTTTATTGTGAAATGTTCTTGAACAACGACTTTGTTTTGATTTTTCAATTGTCATCTTAAGTAAAATCCAAAACTATTGGGCCCGTGTGTGCACGGACGATTGCCATATAGTGTTTTCACTATATTTATTAAAATTTTAAGATATATTTTTTATTTTAAATGTTAGCAAAAATAAAAATGTTAGTAAAATCTTTCAAAAATATATTCATGACCATTTCTCTTATAGTAATTGTAAAATGAATTATAATATTGTCTTTTATTGTAATTCTACACTCAAAAACACTTTAATGGAAGATTGGCCAAGCATAATTATTTGTCAAATACTAAAGAGAAAGATTTCTCAAATGAATTAGCTAATTAAACACAAACCACTTCTCTTCAAAATTACTTCTCTAGAAAGTTATTTGACAATTGTACTTAAATTAAGTTCTTTCGGAAGTTTGGCTAGACATGCAGTCTTGATCAAGATAAATGAAATTTGACTAACATTCCAAAAGGTTTCCTATAACATTTAGCTATGAGGAGATTACAATGCTTCTAAATATCCGACGAGTCTGGCCTACTGATCAATGAATTGGGGGGAAAAATATGAAGTTTTTGGCTTGAATCTTTGCAAAAGTGAAAGTACAACGTGATTCTTTTCATTTGTTTAAGTATTGACAGATATAGTTACTTGCTGCACTCACAAAGGTGAAAGAAATTGGAAAGATTGACGTGTATTTTGAACGAATTATTGTTACTTAATATCCAAAGGTATAAAGAACTGATCAGGAAAACAAATACATAGCCACAATTATCAAGTTCCTGAGCCATTTAAGGTGGTAAGCCCTTTATACACTTTCGTGTTTTTCTGGTTCTTCAACTTATATGCACAAGTCTTGTCAGTTTGATTTTGTATTTAGATTGTAGTATAGTAATTGGAGATGGACCTAGTGGGCATGATATTTGCCGAGATATAGCTAAGGTAGCCAAGCAAAATTCATCTTTAAACAAGATCTTCTGAAGTTGAAGTTTCAAAATTGGGCAATTATGCAAATCGAGCCATTCCAAGGTATAACATTCTGTTTAAACGGCGGTTACATATTATTTCATAATGTATTTGTATTAAATTTTATTATATCATACTGTACAATTTTTGGATTAACTGTAGCATTTTCGTTTTTACATAATGTCACACATCATCAATTTGAAGGATAAAACTACAAGAAAATTACTACAAAGGATATGGTAAAGGACAATATAGAGTTATCAAATATAGTAAAGACAAAATGAGAAAAGAAAAATATAATGATGCGATCACGTCAAATCGATCATTATACAAAATAACACTTTTCGTTGTTAAGTAATTAACTATGCACTGGAAGATATAGAAGGGGCTGATTGTGGAACTTTCTTTTGCAGATTGATCATGTTGATGAAACTCATGAAAGTGGTGAAGTGACTTTCTTGGATGGATCATCTATTCATGCTGATAACATTCTCCTCTGCATAGGGTCTAGTTCAAATCTTGATTCTTTTTGTTCATACATAAGCTTATCGCTGTTATTATTATTATTTGTTGAATTGCATGATCATTTTATCTAATTATCTAAGAGCTTAAATGGAAAAACCGAAAGCCATTTGTCTGATCAATAACACTAATAACTTCAGTAATTCACTAAAATTTTGTGTAGTTTATATGTATATATATATAGTAGGCTTCCTTTGCTACATCACACTTTTATTTACTTTTTTCCTTGTCTTTTTCCGCACACACTTCTATATGCTTCAACACGTTCTCTTATATGATGGCTTAATTTTTTATTTTGGCGGTGTAAGTTTACAAAAATTCTTTTCATAATGGGTAGCGATGAAATTCAAATTTAGGACTTCTCCCTACTCCAATATCATGTTAAATTATATGAGCATATTATCTAAAAGCTTAAAATCATTACTGAGAATATACTTTCAGTTCCTTAACTATGTCTTCTACATTATTTTCTTGCACAGGTACAAGTATGATTTCACATTTCTTGAAACCAATGCAATAGTACGTGTAGATCATGAAGACCGTGTTGTTGGACCATTATACAAGCATTTCTTTTCCCCAAAAGCTTTTTCACAACCTCTCCTTTGTTGGTATACCTTATTAGGTCAGCTAAATTGTACGACAACTATCATATTCCTTTTTTTTAATAATCGTGATGTCTGGGCCAACTTACACGCATCTCAATTAATTTTATGTGATATCTGTGACCTCCATCAGCACCTGGCAAATATCATATTCTCATGTTGTTATATTCAATTATGGCTGGTTTTCGTATGGCACTGTTGCGGTTCAAATGCACATGCAAGTGTACGTGGTCGTACAAATAATAAAGTGGCTCTTGCAAGCCGAATACCGAACCCACATGGACTTATCGATTAACTATTTACTAAATTAGATTAATATTAATTATTTATTCAAGCGGTAAATTTCAAGATATGATTTCAAATTAACTAAACTAAAATTAAAAGGAAAAAAAACTTATGAACAATTAACCAAGACAAAGAGTAGATTTCACGCAATCAATGAATAAATCGATGTAGGATTATGAATTTGTTAACAATCATGTCAAGTATTAATTTATTAGCTTATTTGATTATCTTGTTGCTAATTTAAGGGGTTAATTATATGATCGTGATCTTCCAAAACTCTAATCGTCTATTCCGACTAACCTCACAACTGCATCGGTAAGTGAGTATGAGATAAGCCAATTCGAATGCTTTTATGTCTTTCCGTCTTGTAACCAAGTAAGGTGATCTGAGTATATTCCTATCCTAGCCACAAATTAATTCTTTATTTCACTAAAGTAAAGATATTACTCCCTATATTCTTCATTCTGTCTTATCGCTTCTCCTTTAGGGTTCATAGCAAGAATAGAAATTTATCCTAATAGTAGTTAAACATTAAAATAGTAAGGATAAAATATAAGAACAACTATGATGATAATCAAATAAATCGAATCAAAAGTCTACTAAACAATTATGTTGTTACCTATCAAAATCTTAGAACGACAAGTTTAACTCCACATAGACATGGAACAATTACAATAAATCATCAAAGAAAAACGTAAAATAAATAATAAAGGAGAAGAAAAGATAAAATCATTATTTTTCAGCCTCCAAGGTGGCTCCTTCCACTCTCTAGGTCAAAAATATACCTGTCAATCGGTCCGATTTGGTTCAAATAGGCACCGGCCTATTAATTGCAATCGATTTTTGGGCCGGTCCGGCCCGAGTTTAGTTCTTAATGGGCTGGTCCAGTCCAGGCCCAACAATAAAATATTGCCAAACAACCCGTAACTGGCCCACTTAATCTTGAATCAGGTTTGATCGGTTTGGATCGGTTCAGTTCGGCCCACTTCAAGAAATGAGTCGGTTACCGGTCCGTTATGTAAAAAACAAAAATTAAATTTGAATTACATTTTTTTCCCAATATATACTATATATACACACCTATATCTATAATCTATATCTATAATATATTAAAAGTGGGAAGATCCTTAGAAAGGTGATTTAAACGTTTTACCCTTCATTAAAGGACTCTTCTTTAGACAAAACTGTCTTTTCACTATTTTTTAATTTATTATTTAATTATTTTTTATTATATTAACTAGACTTCCTAAAATAAATGGGACTTCTAAAATATATGGTAGCAGAATTAATTAATATTTTTCTTTCTACTAGACTTTCTAAAATATATGAAACTCCTAAAATATATGGTAGGAGAATTAATTAATATTTTCTTTCTACTGTTCAATTAGAAAAATATTCCTAAAATAGGACTCTATTAAGAAAATACTTCTATAAATATTGAGATGTACATTAAACTAGAGAACAAACCGATTTGCCTATTGGGAGAATATGATTGATGCTCATCTAACTTGATTCAATTGCATGTCTAGATTGGTGGATGCTTGATTTTCTAACCATCAACTTCTTCACTGTTTATGTCAGCATAATAAAATTTAACATATGTGTATGTATGTGTGTGTGTGTGTATATATATATATATATATGTATGTATATATATATATCTTCTCTGTTTTCATTCAAAATTATTCTTTAGGGTCAAAATTTTTGCTCACACAAGAATTAGTTGGATCAAAATCGAAGCTTTGTGATCACTATTATATTTTTTTTATAGTTTAAAGGTCGTAGATGAATGTCGGTTGGCTTTGAAGAATTTATTGTGTAAAGGTTAGGTTTAATTGTATTGTTTTGATATCTTTATTATCTTATTATTTTATTTGTGTAAAGGTTAGGTTTAATTGTATTGTGTAAAGGTTAGGTTTAATTCTCAATCGGCTTTGAGAACTTTTTGTGTGTAAAATTTAAGTTTAATTATATTATTTTGATATCACTTTTATCATATTATTTTATTGTAATTTACAAGTGATAAATAAATATTGGTCGGCTTTGAGAATTTTTTTATGTAAAGGTTAGGTTTAGTTGTATTATTTTGATATCTCTAATACCGTATTATTTTGTTATTGTTTACAGGTGGTAGATGAGTGCCAGATGACTTTGAGAATTTTTTTTTGTGTAGAGATTAGATTTAATTGTATTATTTTGTCATCTCTATCGTTGTATTATTTTGTTGCAATTTACAGATGGTAGATGAATGTCGATCGACTTTTAAAAATATTTTTGGTAAAGATTAGGTTTTATAAATAAATTCTCCATCTTTACATACTCAAAAGATATTAAATTTAATAATTATATTTATTTTTATTATTTAAATAAATATCCTATTTAATGTAATGTTTGAACTCATTAAAGTGAGGTACACGTGCAAGGCGCATACACTTAAACTAGTACATTTTAAATACGTTAAACAAAAAACGTATAACATATATACATTACATATTATACTACTTTAGAAAATATATACATATGTATACAATAAATATATGCTACTTTACAGGTTAGACCTTAGTCTATATAGAAAATATATACACATATATACAAGCAATATAATATATATACTACTTAAAATACTACTTGAAACAATATCCGTAGACTATATATACATTACATATATATTACTTGTCTGCTTTAGAAAACATATACACATGTATACATTAAATATATACTGCTTTAATCTATAGAAAATATATACACATATATACGTATAATATAATATATATATATATATATATATACTACTTAAAATACTATTTGAAATAATATACATACAACATATATATATATTATATATATACTACTTGTCTACTTTAGAAAACATATACACATGTATACAT
>NC_061115.1:172467775-172532459 GCF_002878395.1 Capsicum annuum | reverse complement strand
ATATATACTACTTGTCTACTTTAGAAAACATATACACATGTATACATTAAATATATACTACTTTAGTCTATAGAAAATATATACACATATATACATAAAATATAATATATACTACTTGAGACAATATACATACAACATGTATACATTTCATATATACTACTTTAGAAAACATATACGCATGTATACATTTATATATACTACTTTAGTCTATAGAAAATATATACAAATATATATAGAATATATACTACTTAAAATACCACTTGAAGGTTGAAACATATATATATATATATATATTACATGTTATGGTACTTCAGATATTATACACACATATGTATTACAATGTATACTACTTAATATAATAATACTTGAAGTTTTGAATATATATTCAAAAATTTACATACACCACTTAAAAGATAAACTTATAGTCTTATATTGTATTTTTATATATCAATACTAGTTGTCTAAGTAATATTTGCTAACATTATTTTTATTTTTTTATTATATGTATATATGTTTATTACTTAGTGTAAAGTTTGATAGTAATATATTTAAAGTATTTAATTCAAATTAGACATTCAATTTAAATGAAAAAAATAAGTACGGAGTGAATGAATGTTGTATTTTATTGATTGCAAAATGATCAAAAGCTTATAAGTTACATGATTGAGAAATCTATAAATTTTGCATCATTTTTTCCAACTCATGCATATTAATATTAACTGGAACTGCCATAGGAAAGTCAAAATCAATGGGAACAAAACCATGCATTAGACTTGATTGTATTGAGTTCTCCCTTGAAGTCATAATTTCTTCAAGATTTTGTTCGTCTACTGGCTCCACCTCTATTCTTTGATTTCTTCGTTCCGCTCTAATCCAATCTCTAAGGCAAACTAGAACATTCATAGCATTGCTTCCCAATCAGTGTCTGGTTGTCTCCAAGCTGTTGTCGTCCCTGACTAAAAGCGCTCTCCAATGCAACGATTGACATTAGAACATTCAATATATCTCTAGCTAATCTTAAAAGCACAAGATATTTTCTTTCATTATTCTTCCACAAATCTAGCACACTGATCCTTGCTCTACGATCCTTTATTAGCTGTCGAAGATAATACTTAAGCTCTTCTCGAGAATGTGTTCTTTGTGATGAAGGTTGCACCCTATCCCAAATATTTAAATAAAAAGGGTAATCAGGATAACTATTATGTGCCTGCCTTTTAGAAGATGATGACTCCTCGGTAGTTTGAGGAGCGACAGTTGAAGTGATATTTGTCGGTACGACTTCATCAAGTAAATAAAACATAATTGTTATATTATGCTTCCATATAATTGTTCGCAACACTCATAGTCGTAAATAAAGAAGATTCTTCTTCAGGATTTATCTCTAAAGCATTATAAATAATAGAACTAAATTCGACCATGGTATTATATTTCATACATGGATTTATTATAGCATTAATCAAGTAAACTGAGAAAAATGGATAAAAATATTTTTTAAATTTAGTAATCATAGCAGTAGTAGCTTCTTTGTTACCTTCTTTATTCTTATATTCATTAAGGAAACAAGAATTGTCGGCAAAATAAACCAAAATATTACAAACAGTAGGATAATAAGCACTAGAAAATTCAACCATAGCTATATAAATTTTTTCAAAAATTAACAAGATCAACAATTGCAACCCAGTCAGAATCATATAGCATATACTCAAGAAAAGAACTATAATATTGATTAAAAGTCATTGTAATAGAAACTCTATAAGTAAGCAAGTTTTTAAATAATTATAAGTAGCATTCCATCTAGAATCATATTCTTCAGGCATAAATATCAGTTTAAGTCCATTTTGTTCACATTTAGCTTTAAATTTTTTCACTTTAATTTTTCAATTATTTTCTTGAATAAATACAACAACAAGCCAGACCTTTTCAATATTAAGCTCAAAACATTCAAGACCATCTCTTACGGTCAAATTATATATATGACAAGCACACAACATGAAATATTCTGGGTAACGGCAGAGAAAGTTTATCTTTTAAGAAGTCAACAACAGTCTTGTTGTTAGATGCATTATTACAAGCTATATATAAAACTTTTTTTTCAATACCATAATATTTAGCGACTTTAAAAATAGATTTAGAAATAAATTTTTCAGCGTGTCTACGATCTTCATCATACAAAAATGCTAGAATAAATTTTTACTTAATAAAATTACTATCTATCCAGTGACAAGTAATTGTTAAATAATTATTTTTATTAATAGCACGATCAAGATTAGAAGTTAAAGCAATTCTACATGGAATATTAATGCAGATAAATAATAAACATACTGTGCATGGAGTCTAAAAATATCGGTTCGACAAGTACTTCTAGGAATACCTGTAAACATAGGATTATAAATTGCTTGAATATAATGAATAAAAGCATCTGAAGAAGCAAAAGTGAAAGGAAAACAACTCACATCTATCATGTTCGCTATTTCTTCCCGGTCCTTCATTTTATTATAATTCTTAACTAATTGACCGATTGTTGGGTTAATCTACTTTGTGTGGCTCACTAACAACCTCACCACCTTATGCAAGACTTAGCTCTACTGCGTATTTTTCTCTTAAATGTCTCATCAACGAATTCATACCCCCTTTATTGCCTCCGATTTTATGCTTATACAATTTTACAAATTTTGCATTGCACCTTAGTTTCTTCTTCTATTTTAGAAAAAAATTTCCCTGAAATACTAGTTCTTCTACGAGATCTTAAGGGGCACGGGAATGACAGGGATGAAGATTAGCCGATTCAGATCTAATATTAGCATTTTTGACTTCGGGTGTCTCACTAATATTTTCATCATCTACATCTAAATTAATGATGACTACTTCATTCTCGTCTTCTATACCATAATTTTTTCGAGCTTCTAAATAATTAATATCGTGAGCACCTATACCTATTTCATCCTAAAAAAAGGTTGATTAATTGGTACCGGAGGCACACGGGTATAGCTAGTACTTGAACTACCTCTACCGGAACCGCCACCAATTGATTTTTTACTACCACTACCATTTTCAGGACAATTTTTTTAACACTTATACCGAGGTTTATTAATTTATCCATAATACAAATTAAACAAATAAATATTCAAAATACACAAAAATAATAAAAAGAAATATTCAACAAATAATACACTAATTAAAAATTGAATGTTAGAGATGGAACGACAATACCAAATTTTGGAAGTATCCAAAAGTTGCTAGTTTAGAAAATTTTCACTTGATATTTGTAATTGCAAAATTAAAAAACAAAATTGAGCACTTTAGAAGATAATTAGAATAGTTGAGGGAGAATGAGAGAATGAGAGACTGAGAATGTGTGAAAAATGATTTTGAATTTGGGGTATTTATAGAAAAAATTTGAATTATTTTTTTTAAAAGAAAAAGGCCAATTGGCCGTTGGGCCAGCCAACGTCTATAATGTCGTTGGGCTGCCAATAGTCCAATTGGACTTGGGGCCCAACATCAGTCTTTTGCAATTTTTATTAATTTTTTTTATTATTGTCCGGGTAATCAGTTGCCTGGTCCGATTTCGTAACTGGGCCAGTCCACTAGCTGGCCATCCCAGCAGGCCTAGCCCGGGATCGGTGTCTCAGGATCCCGTGGCCCACCGGGCCGATCTAAACTAGGCCGGTCCTTTTAAATGGGTTCAGTTAACCGGCCGACCTGGCTCGAATGAGAGGTTTAGTCTAAAGTTATGTAAAAATTGACTTTTTACAATATTTATAGGTGTAGAAAAAAATTTAAACAAAATAATTGAGTTAAAAATGGACTGAAAAAATTATTAGGAAGGGCCTCCTCTGTGGCACGCATTGGACACGACTGCTCATTGCTTGGTATGCCATTACTTCTTTTTGTTCATGTTTTCATCTGGCAGCACGTGTACATGTACCGTTCTCTGTTTTCTTTCACTTTCAGATAATTGTGTTTCTCATGTATGAATTACAAGCCCAATGGGTTTCACAAATTTTGTCTGGAAAGGTCATTTTACCATTGGAGGAGAAATGTTAGCTGATGTTGAGGATCATAACCGGCACCTTTAGGAAGCTGACATCCCAAAACATCAAAACCATTGCCTTCACCCTCACAAGGTAATTATTTGAATAACTAATTTATTGTTCAAAATAGTCCAGAATGATATCATAAACTATGAGATAAACCACGAGCAAGAACTTTTGACAGCAAGAGAAGAGTCCTCCTCACAAGGACCGATCCATATGGATGAAGCTGACAAAATATCACCATTTCTATATTGAAGAGACGTAGGAGTTGCCTACCAACTTTGGGACCAGGTCCCTAACCAACGTATGCAGTAATAAAAAAGTATAAACAAAAGGTACAACGTAAGAAAATAAATACACAATAGTTGCGTAGAAACATCCTTACTCAAGGGAGTAAAACCACGACCCACCTTATAGGATTTACAACCACTTTACTATCTTCAAGCAACTTGAATAAAGACTCCATAGTTTGAAGGATTAAACTCTTAATCCTATAAAACTTGCAATAACTCTGTTACAAGACTCCACCTCAATAACTTTCTTGCCAACAATTGAAACAACCAACTCTAGCTGCTTCAACCACTGGCTAACACTAGCCTCAACTGTCAACTAACTTTAGCTGACTCAATATTTTGAAAAGAACAAACAATGAAAAAACCCATAATATCTTAACAAGAGAAGTAGGTTGAACATTTACAAATCACTGGACAAAGACTCAAATACAATAAGAGTATAAGACAACACTGGTGACTGAGCAGGTCCCTATTATAAATGAGACTTAGCGAAAATAGTTTGCTTCAAAAGAAAGTGAGTGTTTTTTGCATATGAAATATAGGTTTTTCTTGTTGCAACATGTTGTATATATATATGTATAGGATAATAAAACCTAGGACTCCTTTGATTGGTTGGGGAAAAAAGATGCTGTAACTCCTTCACCTTTTCTCACCTACTTTTTACCATCTGGTACAATTTATAAATGTAGTGCTAACTTGATACAAAAGTCATAGAACTGATGAACCTGGTCCCTAAGCTGCTTCAACTCATCATCAAAGGTGTTTTGTATGGCTCCATAGGGACCAGGTTCCAATGATGGTTTGTCAATCATCAAAACTAAGGACTTGATAATTTTTCCTTTTTGATGATGACAAACCCATATTCAACCAATTATAAGATCCTTCTCCTTGTCACTACTACCTATGAAAGGTTCCCCATAAGATACATACCAAATTGTCATGTTCCCCGACGTGTAGTGACCAGGTCCTTATAGTACTGAAACTATCTCAAACTAATCATTAAACTAACACTTATTATAAACCTCATTTTTCCTTTTTGGCATCATTAAAGAGAAAAAAATAAACCATACAGAACGTAAATAAATATGTTAACTCATGGCCATTGAGGCTATAAGTAGGGTCATCCTTTTGTTTTTAACCACATGGTTTCATAAGAGTTGTTGAGTTTGATCATCAACCTTGGCTTCCAATACCAGAACCTTGTCCTTTAGTATCTTATTTTCTGCACGTAGACCTTCATTTCCACCAGGTCCCTCCTCCTGTGCCTTTAGGAGGCCTGCATTCAAAGTTACAACTTCAGCATCATTCTATGCCAAATGGACCGTCATTTCCTCCAATTCACTAGTCAACCTGATCTGCATATCAATTAATTCCACCACCAAAGAGTAGACTTTACACCACTCCTCCGAAGAATGCACTCCTTATCTTCCAAAGTTGAAAGAGTAAATATCTTTTTAGAAGACCCATCCTTACCAAGTGTCCATGACATATCAAAGTAAGCAAAAACCTTGTTCAAAAGGAATCCATATTCTAAACCATGATTTCCATCTTTAGTAGTCATCACCTTATGCATGTGTTTGATCATGATGGTAGGCAGGTTGATTTTCTTGTAACTCGATAAGGAACAGGCCAGGTCTAACCAAGGTAGTACATTTTTTAATGTAAGAGAGCAAGGTATTTTTGACCAGTTCAAACAACAATTAAAATTCTCGCTTAAGTGACTTCTTGGTCATAGTCTTCATGGTGGGATCATCCAACTTGCCAATACGCCTTAGGAACTTTTCCAACCCATATTCATTCTTTAGGGACCTAATCCCTTGAGTGGGCACTCCTAGTGCTTCTGCAAGCACTTGTTCATCTAAAACAATATTCACACCATGAATTTGAATTGTCAAGAATACATCATCTTTAGAGAAAGTAAGATCATGATAGTATATCCACACTTTCTCTCATGGAGAACTGGAATAGGGGGCTCAAAAGATGTTTCTAATTTTAAAATTCTACAATATCTAACAACTCAACCATCCCAAGTATACTAGCAATTTTGGGATCAAAAATATGTCCTCATAGTACTTTTTGAGTTTTAAGAACTTCTTACCGCCCTTATCTAGTAAGTCCCTATCTTTTTCTTTAGTGGTAGATGCTTTACCGCTAGGACCTGGTCCCTTGACAGCTACACCAAAACTTTTGAAATGTATGGCAATTTTAAGGGCGGTACCTGGTCCCTTAGTACTCTGGGATTCTTCCCTTTTGTGTTTACCACCACTCACTGATTTAGGCTTCTTGATCAGTAAACCTTTGGTTGCTGCTTTCTTCAGTGCTGCTTCAGTGCCTATTTTAGCTTTAGCCCTATGATCAACCACATTTTTATCATCATCTTCATCGATGTCTTCCTCAATGTTCTCCTCCTTATCATCATTCGTCTCATTCACTGGTACTACTTTCTCAGTTGGTACTTCAAACTCAGTTACTGACATTTTCTTTAAAATCTTCTACTTTCTAGTGTAGTGTTTGCTTTTCACCAAGGCAACCTTCAATAAATTTTGAGAATTTGCATGAGTACCATGAACTTTAGTGGACTTGGAGGGGATACTGGTAGTCGTAAACATCCATTGTTTCTTGAATTTCCATTATAAGGGCTTATCATCACTGTTATTTTGCTCTTTTGCATTTTCCTTTTCAACCACACTCAAGACAGTTGGTTCTATAAAGTTTTCCTCATCAACATCCAATGGACCATCATTTTGATGTCTAGTTGCAAGAGACCCTGGAGTGTTATCCCATTTAGAAGGAGGAGTGTTAGAGTTTCTAGGTAACTCTTCACTCAGAACAGTTAAGCCTTGGATAACCATTATTCCACTAATGAAAAAAAAATCAAAAAATGCCTCTTTCTTAGTCGACAAATCTCCATCGAACATTTATTCATCGATAGAATGTTTCTCTTGAGTTAATAGCGAGCCAGGTCCCTCAGATGTAAGATATTAAGATTGAGAAACTAATAAGAGTTCCTAAGGACCAGGTTGAGAAGACGATTCAGCAATAGACACTAATTCTTTCTCAACAGGAATGGGAGTTACCGACATTTATGAGGGTGTAACATTGCTGATGATTTCTGAGAGAGGAGATAAAGATTAATTTATAATTTTGAAGGGAATGGAGAGGAAGACATCACTTAGAAACTAAAAGGAAATAAGTTAGATAGAGGCAAAAGGGTTGTAAAGATCAGGATCAGTAGGAGATGGGGGAGACATGACTAGAAGTATTTTTGGCTTATTTTGAGAAGGAGAATAAATAGATGATTGAGATGTGGGAGAATAATTTTGGTCGATATCATATATTTGAGAGAAAGTGAAGAGCGAGAGAGCACTAGAGAATTGATGCGGTAATATATTGAGTGTAAATAAGGAGAGAAAGAGAGAGAGAGAAAGCTCTTATTTTTAAATAGAGGGAATATTGATAACGCTCAATCTACAGCTCTCGTGGGAGTGTAAAGCGGTCGTTAGCAAATATAGAACCCAACCTGGGTTGGGTATCGATCCCACAGAGAATAGCTTGGCCAACAAGCAAGAGAAATTACTAGACTTTTAGTGCAAGTCTCGTAGGAAAGGGGGGATTGTAGTATGTAACCAAAACAAGAATGTAAGAACTGAAAATAGCAAAATAAAGAGAGATTGTCACGTGTGTTGTAAACAATGAGAATTGAGGCGTTGGGGTTATGTCCACCTTCTGAGGTATACGTCTCTATTGGCTATGAGTGTGTAGAGTCTTGACATGTAATTGCTTATAGAGAATTGTAGTCGATGGTAAATCCAAGCGTCTCTCGACCTAAACAAGGACTATTTCACTTTAACTCTCTCGAGCTTAAAGCGTGACTAACGGTACGAATTCTCCAAGAAGTTAGTCCAGGTACGGCACTAGCTTTTTAATAGGAAAGGGTGTCCTACTACCTTGACATTATCTCTTTTCCAGACAAATAACTTTTCTCTCGAACAAGTCAGATGTTAGACTGGCGTTGGTCTATGCGTCTTCTTTTCTAGACAAATAACCTTTCTCTCGAACAGGTTAGATGTTAGAATGGCGTGTTCTTGTGTTTGAACCGCAAAGAATGTAGATTTAAGATGAAGAGAATAATGATATAAGCAATATACTTGTCTTGAACTCACAAACTCATAGCTATAGATAGTAACTCATTCGGCTTCCATAACCCCAACTAAGAGATTTAGTTACCCATGAATGCGAAGGATATCACGTTTTGCATGGTGGATGGCGTGAATAGTAGGTGTTTGGCGTGTGGTTTTAGTGATTCCGTAGCAAGTAACGATTCTCTTGTTGTGGAATTTAAGAGTAGAAGAATGAAGAATTGAGAATGGGTTGTAGGAAGATGTCTTAATTGTAAGGAGATGAATGAATTGTCAGAATGTCTTCCTCCTTGAAAATCTCTAACATGATAGGGTATTTATAATACTCCTATCCTACTCCTACTAAACTAATAAAATAAATAACCAAATCCTAATATACTAATGAAATCCTTGACCCAATTGTACTAGGGTAAGGTTACAAAATTATAATCCAAATAGAATGATGAAACACATAACCTAATTGCACTAGGTTAATGTATTATGGCAAAAATCCAGCTTTGTGTCTGTAAGTCCCAAAGTCTTCAGAAATGCTGTTTTAGCCCGGGACAGATTTTCCATGCAGCAGATTTAGTCCTTTATGCGTCCAGCTCCTTTCCATCTCGTTTGTGAGCTTTCTTTTGCGTCAAGTAAGCCATAAATTGCTGTATTTTGCATCATTTATACCTGAAACTTTCCTAATCACATTTGTTAGCTCATTTACAGGAAAAAGGACTAAAAGTGTACGAAATAGATAATTAGTTCTCGAAACTAGGCTAAAATATGGGCAAAATATATTGATATAGGCGCGTAATTTCGCCTATCATCAAATATGGAACACTTCAGATCTAAAAAGGTGGGAGCGATGTGTTCAGTCAGATCTATTTGATGTTTGGACTGAAAAAGGTGATTTATAGTTTTTCAGAAAAAACACATGGATTACTTGACTTAATTTTAAATGATTTCATTAATTAGCAAGATCTGAGACTGAGTTATACAAGTTTAATATTACTTCACATGGATACCTATGTACCAAATTATAGCTAATTTAGAGGAATAGAATACACCAAGATGGTTAGTTTGGCCTCATTCAATTCATTTTGAATTAGTCCCTGTTGAGTGCTTTGGTGAAGATGTCAACTATTTGGTTCTCAGTGTTTAAAAAAGACCATTTTGATCAATCCTTTCTCCACATTTCTCTGAGAAAGTGATGTTTGATGTCTATGTGCTTGGTTTTATTATACTGGACTGGATTTTTGGACATGTTTACTGCACTAGTGTTGTCACAAAATAAGAAAACACAGTCCGACAAGATTCCAAAGTCCTCAAGTTGTTGTTTGATCCAAAGCAAATAAGCACAACATGAAAAAATTGCTACATACTCTACTTCACTAGTAGAAAGAGTTACCGATTTTTGGTTCTAGTGCCTTAGGAGATTAATGAGAAACCTAAGAAGTGATCTATTCCTGAGGTGCTTTTCTTATCAACCAGATACCTGCATATTCTACATCTGCATAGCCAACCAAATCAAAATTGTCACCAGCAAGATAGAGTACGACTAGGTTGGAAGTTCTTTTGAGATATCTCAAAATTCTTTTAGCATCCTTTTTATAGGATTCCTTGGGACATGCTTGAAATCTTGCACACATCCCTACACTAAACATAATATTAGTTCTACTAGTTGTCAGGTAGAGCAGTGAACCAATGATTCCCCTGTACATAGTCTCATTTACAGAGTGATCAGGTTCATATGAATCCAACTTTGATGAGGTCCCTATGGGCGTCTCAATAGGTTTAACATCCTTCATGTGAAATCTTTTCGACAACTCCTTGATATATTTTTGTAGACAAATAGTGGTACCACTTACACTCTGTTTGATCTGTAATCTAAGAAAGAAATTGAGCTCTCCCATCATACTCATCTTAAATTCACTACTCACCAGCTTGTCGAACTCATTATATAAGAAACTGGTTGTAGCTCTAAATATGATATCATCTTTATACACCTGCACAATAATAAACTTTCTTCCCCTAACCTTTAAGAAGAGTGTGTTGTTAATCTTTGATCTCTTAAAACAATTTTCCCAATAGTAATTTAAAGTTTTTCATACCAGGCCCTGGGTGTTTGCTTCAAACCATAGAGAGTTTTGTCAAGCTTAAACACATGATTGAGGAAATCAGCATCTTCAAAACCAAGGGCCTACTTCACATATACCCCTTCTTTTAGAATTCCATTTAAGAATACGCTTTTAATATCCATATAAAACAACTTGAATTCCATATAAGAGGCAAAAGTAATAAAAATTCTAATAGCTTCCATCCTGGAAGCAGTTGCAAAAGTTTCATCATAATATATCCCCCGTTCTTGATTATATCTTTGCACAACCAACCTTGCTTTGTTCCAGATGGCATTTTCATGTTCATCTGCCTTGTTCCTGTATACCCATCTGGTCCCTATAATAGTCTTGTCAGTAGGTTGAGGGACCAGGTGTCATACCTTACATGTATCAAACTAATGTAACTCTTCTCGCATGGAATTTATCCACTTTACATCTTTTAGATCCTCTTTCACATTTTTAGCTTAATTTGAGACAAAAATACTGAGAAAGCACACAAGTTCCTGGATCGATTCTTGGTCTGCATCCCAGAATCCAAAAGTGAGAGAAAATTGTTACGAGAATATGAGGACTGATATTTCCAATTAGATTTTTGCTAAGATAGCAGAGAGAAATAGGTACCAGGTTCTACTGAGGTGCTTTCTTGTGGGACTGATGCTCTTCAGAGTTTGCATTTGTATCTAAATCCTCTTGCATAGATTGAGGTGAACTAGGTTCCTGATGATCAAAGAGATAATTCTTGTCTCCATGAGCTAAACCTAGTCCTTCTGAATCTACAACATCCCTTCTTCCATCATTTGCCTTTTAACCATGGCTTTAATTTTTTTGGAGATTGAAGAATATCTTCAATATTAACATCATCATGAGAATGGCCTTTGCCTAAGCTTCCTACTTCATCAAACGCCATGTGTACACTTTTTTCTACACACTTAGTTCTTTTATTGTAAACTCTGAAGCCTTGTTATTTGAGGAGTAGCCAACAAAGATTCCCTCATCACTTCTTGGATTAAACTTTCCTAGGACATTTTTCCCATTATTAAACATAAATCACTTATAACCAAAGGCTTTGAGATAACTCAATTTTGGCTTCTTTTTGTCAAAAGTTCATATGGGGTCTTCTCGAGGATGAACCTAATAAGACATCTGTTAATCACATAGCAAGCAGTGTTAATTACTTCAGCCAAATTTTTTTGGCTATTCATGCATCAATTAACATAGTTTGATTAATGTTCACCAATAGTTCTATTTTCCTCTCTGCAACATCATTTTGTTGAGGTTTCTAGGAGCAAAAAAATTATAATCAATCCCAAGCTCATTACAAAATTCATTGAATTTGACATTTTTGAATTTTGTACCTTGGTCAAACCTGATCCCTAAAATCTTTTCACTATACTTCATATGCATATGCTTAGCAAAGGTTGGAAACACTAGGAAGGTTTCTTTGTTGGATTTCATAAACATAGTCTATGTAAAACTGGTACAGTCATCAACCATAACTAAAAGGTACCTTCCTCCCTCTTCTTATAATTTTGACTGGTCTACACAAGTCCATGTGGAGAAGCTCCAAGGGTCTATAGGTACTCAATTATCTCTTTGATTTGAACAAGGACCTAGTCAAATTCTTTTTTACACATCTTGGTACCTGAAAACTTTAATTTGGGTGTTACCATGAACTAGGTCCCTATCACCAGCTTGTTCAGTAAAGAGCAACTTACATGTCTCAATATTTTTTTTGCCATAATGCACCAGCATCATCTTGCGTACTAAGACAAGTGAGATTCTTAGCATTGTAAGAACCCAAATCAATAACGTACATATTTTTGCTTCTCCAGGTTGTGAGGATAGTCTCACTATTTCTGAAACTTGTAACAGTACACTTATCAGGCATGAACTTTACCTCATTTTCTTTGTCACACATTTGAGACACACTCAGAAAGTTATATTTGAGACCGTCAACATAGTGCACATCTTCAATTGCATGATTAAGATTCTTGCTAATTTTCCCAACACCTAGAACAAATCCCTTTGTACCATCACTAGAGGAGACACTACCTCCTTCATGGTATTTGACCGAGAGAAAGTCTTCAATTCTTCTAGTCATATGCTTGGAGAAACCAGTATATATTTACTAGAGATGGTTTCTTCTCTTGCTTCATCATGTAAATGTAGTCATTTGCTAACCTTGGGAACCCATTGCAGTTTGAGTTCCCAGCAAGGATACAAAGGAAAAATAAGATTTTTCTTAGTCTAAACAGGTTTTCATAAATTATGAGTTTTTAAATTAGAAAACTTTTTTTATTTCCTTACAGCAGCTAGCCTGGCTGGACAAAATCTATAACATGGCCATTCCTACCACAATGAGTGCACGATAGTTTATCTGTCATAGAAACATATTTGCTATGGAGATTATAGGGAGCACCTGATTTGTGAAATCCAAGATCCACTCTATTATAGACCTTTAGTTGGTGAGATTTATTAAGACTTAGGAGGAAGTGGTGTATTTAAGAGATTTTTCAAGCTCAGCCTTAATCTGGATCAGATCCCTTTTAAGCTCTGAGCTTCTCTCCAAGGAGGCCATTAGGTATAATTGAGCCTTAGTCAGTTTCTCCTCAAGATCAAACTTAATCTTACCATATTCACATTTTCCCTTTTCATTTAATTTAGCTATTTCACTAAGTCTCTCATTCAATATTTAATTTTCAAATGATAAGGATTGGTAACATTTTTGTAACTTAGAAAACTGTTCATATAAATCAACATTCTCAATCTCAAGTTCATTAATGCTTTTATTTAAGAGATCCTTATCTTTGGTAAGATCATATACAGAGTCTATGAAAATACTTGTAATAGATTTTAACTCCGTAAGAGAGTAATCCTTGAGATTTTCTTTAATGTCCAAAATGGTTACCTTATCATTATCTTCATATTTAGATTTGGCCATCAATACAAAAAGAGACTCATAGATTTGATCATCATCTTCAATCACCATCATTGAGACATTATTCTATTTTTTGACTCCTCAGATTCACTAGAAGAATCTCCCCAAGCTGCAAGTGCCTAATTTATAGCTCCACCAGCTACAACTCTTTTATTGAAATTTTCAGAGACTCGGTTCTTCTTCTTCTTCTCGCTATCACCAACTATATTGATATACTCTTTATATTCAACTTTGTGGAGAGGAAAATCCTTAATGAAAGTACCTGATTTACCATAGTTGTGACATAGGTTACTATCCCTAGTGTACCTACATGCATCTTCTCTTCTAGGAAATTCTCCATTCCTCATCACAATCTTGAGAAATCTTTTAGTAATGTAAGCAGTGTCTTTATCCTCTTCACTTAATTCTCTATTTGCAGATTTTAGGGCCAGATTCATATTCTTCTTTTGTTCGGTTTTTTTTCTTATTTCCTCTAGAGTTCATATGTTTTCAAATTTTCAATCAACACATTCATGGTTATGATTTTTAGGTCCCTTGCCTCATTAATTGCATCTCCCTTACTCTCTCAAGATTTTGGCAAGATGCTGAGAATTTTTCAAACCTGTATAGTAGGTCTAATAACTTCACCAAGGCAATGCAGTTCATTTGTGATAGCTGTGAACTTGGTATGCATATCTTGAATAAATTCACCTTTCTTCATACTAAAATCCTCATATTGAGTTGTCAACATATCGACTTTCAGTTCCTTAACTTGACTAGCTCCCTCATGAATAATTTGCAAACATTTTTAGATTTCCTTAGCTGATTCACATATTGAGATCTTGTTATATTTATTAGGTTCAATACCCCAAACAAGGAGTTTTTTGTCTTTGAAGTTTTTCTTGATCTTCTTTATATCAACATAATCAAACTCCTTTCTAGTTTTGAGAATAGTTGAGGTGACCTCTCAAACCTTAACAGGTTTTGTAGGAACACAAAGTCCATCAGCAATTACATCCCACAACTTTCTAACCTCTGCCATGATAAAATCATGCATGCGTGTCTTCCACCATCCATATTATTAGCCATTAAACCTGGGTGGTCTAGTAGTAGACTGACCTTCTTCAAAATTTATTGGTGCTGCCATTTGAGATGATCCTTCTTAGGTGTTAATTATTTAGAAAGAATCTGCTCTGATGCTAATTGAATAGACATAGGAGTTACCTACCAGCTTAGGGACCAGATCCCTAACCAACATATGCTGTAATAAATAAGTATAAGAAAAAGGTACAACATAAGGAAATAAAAACACAAAATTTACATGGAATCCTCATTGATCAAGCGAGTTAAACCACGACCTACCGCATAGGATTTACAACCACTTCACGATCTTCAAGCAACTTGAATATAAACTCTATTCTTTGAAGGATTAAACTCTTGATCCTATAAAACTTGAAATAACTCTATTACAAGACTCCACCACAATAAATCTATTACTAACAACTAAAATAAATAAATCTAGCTGATTTAATCACTAACTAACTCTAGCCTCAACTGTCAACTAACTCTAGCTTACTCAATATTATGAAAAGAACGAACAATGAAAATACCTACACTATCTTAACAAGAGAATTGGATTGAGAATTTATAAATCACTAGACAAAGACTTAAATACAAAAAGATCATAAGACACCACTAACAACTGCGCAAGTCCCTACTGCAAATGAGGCTTAGCTGAAATGATTTGCCTTAATAGAGATTTGAGTGTTCTTTGTATATGAGTGATAAGGTTTTCTTATTGAAATATGTTGTATATATATGTGACAAGAAAATCCAGGTCTCCTTTGATTAGTTGAGGAAAAATATTTTGCAACTCTACCATCTTTTTTAACCAACTTTCTACCATCCGATATAATTTTTAGTTGTACTGCTGACTTGATACAAAAGGCACAGAACCGATGAACATTGTCCTTAAGTAGCTTTAACTCATCATTAGAAGTGTTGTGCATGGCTCCATAGGGACCAGGTCCCAATAATGGCTTGTCAATCATCAAAACTAAAGACTTTAACACATATCATTAGTACAAATTCTTGAATATAAAACTTACACTCTAGGTCCAACTACAAAAGAATTATAGTTGAGAAGGATTTGCGTGTGTCCCCATTTAAAGTTCCTAAAATTGCTTATTAAAACTTTTTAAGATTTCATCTTAGTAAATTTATCAATCACTTTCTAAATGTCAATGAAGGAGAGACTTTGCTGTTATGATTCTACCACAATGTATGAATTGAGTACCACATCAATTTAATGGGGAGCTGATGTAGAATTCATATAGCCTTGAGCTCTCGTACCTTATTAACTATATTTTGGAGTGTAGTTATCCCGAGGTTTGTATTATTGGGGCAATCCTATGAATTATTGTTGTGTGACCAGGAGGTCATAGATTTGAGTCATAAAAATAGCCTCTTGTAGAAATGTAAGCTAAGGCTACAAGTAGACATAGTGTGATCCGACCCTTACCTAACACTCTTGCACAGTAAAGAGCTTTGTTTTCGGGTCTGGCCCTTCTTTTTTTTGGTTTGTTAAATGTCAATGTTGTAAACTTTAAAGTTAGTGAAAGTAAATTTTACATGAACTTGTTGGTAGCTAAAGTACATGGACTGGTTAGCAGCTCAAGTGGGAATGCCACCAGTTGGTGATGATGTGAAGGAAATGTACTGAAGTATTTACAAATGTGCTAGCGTAGTGGGCACGATTGCTACTGGGATTTGAGGGACATTCAAAATTTCACTCAATGGAATTTGTAGTTATCAAAATTAGTGGTTTTTGATATGTGACTGTAATACCCCATATTTTCCTAGCTAAAATTAGCTCTCAGTCCATAAGTTATCCAATATAAAATTTTAAAATACTCAGTATTTTTTAGTTTAGAACTCACCAATACATAGGAAATTCAGTTAGCTTTTCAACGATATAAAATTCACCAAAATCTGATACCCAAGCGAAGAGTTAGAGCCATTTTTGTGAAATAGTGTACCACCTGGTACTTCAGTGCGTCGTGGAGGAAGTCCACATGGTAATTGTCCTTTTCCAGTGAGCCAACGCGATACCATTACATCGCGTCACCAGCCAATTTCCCAATTGTCACGTTTCCAGTGTTGCTTTACGATAATAGCGCAAAGCGCCAAGGCCTAGTTTCCTATTTAGTGAGGCACCGCAATGGTGCCGTGTCACGCCACCAGCCCAGTTCCCAGTTGTCCACTTTTCAGTTAGCTGATGTAATTTTACCGCATCACGCCTGGGTAAAAAATTGATATTTCCAACTTTCATTTTTTAATTTTAGGGGCTCTTTGGTCAATTCTCAAAACCCCTACTCAGCCTAAACACAGGATTTGTACCCTAAATAACCTAATATATCATTATTCACTCACTTTTCCTAATATTTAAAACATTCTCTCTCAAGAGGCAAAAACCCTAGCTTCAAGAATCAAGGTCAATCCTCAAGAAATCCTCCAAGAACCTTCAAAAACTCTTATTTTGAGGTATGTTAGCTGTTCATTCATGGATTCCTTTAACCCATGAAGTCCAAGAACCTTTTTAAACATACAAGATCTTAGATTCATGATTTCTATGTATGAATTAGATTGAATTCATGTTCATGATATTAGTTGGGTTTCAATCCATGATTTAAATGCAAGTTTTATGAAAATTGAATAACATGTGTGATGAATATGTGATTATATTAATAAACCTTTGAATTTACAAATTGATTAATGTATCATGATGTTTATGTGTTGGCCATTATCATGTAAATAATTCATGCTCCCTAAGTGTTTGCTAAATTGCCTATGTAAAGTAAATAGTGGAATCATGACATATTATTATGTGGTCCCAATCATATACAAGCTTATTGCCTAAAAGTATTTGATGAAATGCCTATATGAATTGACTAGTGAAAGCATGACATGTTATTATGTGATCCCATTCATGCACAGGTTCATGTATATCAAATGTTTGACAAAATATCTAAATGAGTGCATTGTTAGCAAGCAAGTATTGTTATGCCTTTATGATCATGTTATGTCTTTTGTTTTATGTTATCGAATCCTGGGGGTATTTAATACCTGACAATCTAGTTGTTTACCTAGAGTCGATGTCAGTTACAAAATAATATCAGTCATGTCATGATTAGTAGAATTCATTCAGCTACAGAACTTATTAGAACTCTGTCAGTTAAGAACTTAGGAAAACTCAAAAAACTCAGTATCAGTCTAGTCCAGTTCTGTATACTCAGTTCAGTGTCTTTCAAATTGGAGTAGAATTTAGCACCGAGCTAGTGCAGGGATGACAGCTTCTCTGTTAGACAGGCAGAGTCGTTAGTAGCAGTCTTTGTACTCCAGAACTATGTAGCCAGCACAGCATGAGGAGTCACCCATTAGACTAGGCTTGACTACCTCCCAGGGGTCACCCATTAGATTAGGCTTGGCTTTGCCCAGGTGTCACTCATCAGTTAGGCTTGGCATCTTGGTTTTCCAATTTTAGTACCCGTGCCACGATATTAGCACCCTTCCAACTGGGGTCACAGGTTCGACCCCTATCAACTTAGATTTGGGGCATATTGGTTAGATGATTACCTCCTATAGTCTCAGTTTCAGTCTCAATTTTGAATCCAGTTCAGTTATACAGAATTAGGACTGTCAGACATAGTCACTCTGTATTAGAAATTTAGTTATCAATAACTTCAGATATCAGTTACTCAGTTATCAAAACTCAGTACTTACCTTCAGAAAAGCTCAGTTATAGTATACATATATGCACAGTATTACGTACTTAGTATTTATAGTAGTTTCAGTCATTCATGTACTCACATATTCAGTTACTCTATATCATTCAGTCAGTTACTGTTCATGTATACGAACGCTTGCATTCAGCCTTACTTTAGCTAGCATACTAGTATATTCCACGTACTGACGTATACTCTTTTTTGCGCTATGATGTCTCATATCATAGGTTCGGACGCATAGATTCCTGACCGTACTTAGGAAAATCCAGTCAGCATTCATAGATTTAGTAGCCCATAACTTTATTATTCATCTATAAATTAGGGTTTTATCTCAAAGATAATCCCCAAGAACAAGAAAAACCTAGGTGTTAAATTCCTAGTCAAGAATTCAAGTTTCTCCTCCATCAATCTTCAAGAAATCTTCCACCCAGGTATGTCATGTGTTGATTCATAGGTCCCTTTCACACATGAAGATCAAGAATCTCTTTTTAAAATCCAAGATTTGTGTATTTATGAATGTTCATTATTTAAATTGAATTGAAACTCACGTTCATAATGTTGTGGGGTTTTGATTCACATTTTAAATTACATATTCCAATGATTGACCCTAGAATGTGGTGATTTGCATAATAATTATGATAAAACCCCTTTAATTTACAAGTTGATTGATGTATCCATGATTATTAGATGTGTTGATGATTGTATAACCAAAGCATGCTCCTCAAGTGTTCGATTAAATGCTTATGTGAGGAAAAAAAGCCATACTAGTATGATAATATGAAATCCCCATTTATGTACAAGTTTATGCATGTCCAATGTTTGATGAACTGTCTTAGTCAATGAATTATGGATATATGGGTACCCATTGTGGTGCTTTAGAACTTGTACTTCATGAAATCTCCAACTTATTATATAAGGATTATGATGTTGGTCATGTATTCAAGAAAGTCATGCTTTGTCAGTTTCTTCCCATCGAGTCCTGGGGGTACTTGTACCCCAAAATTTAGCTATGTGCCTAGAATTAGTGTCATATTTTCATGATATCCTCAGTCAAGCCATGATCCATAGAACTTAGTCAGTCATCTGACTCAGGAAAGCTCAGTAATCCAGAAATCTTAGAAATCTCAGACAGTTATCAGATCTCAATAGCATTCTATCTGTTAACGAAACTCATTAACTCAGCCTAGGTCAATTTAGTTAATCATGTTTAGTGTCTATTCAGATGGGAGTAGAAATTAGCACTGAGTGAACCCAAGGATGGGAGCCCACCTATAATCTGAGGGTGCGATTCTTAATTCCAAAACTACATAGCCACCGTAGGTTGAGACATCATAGCCTGTTATATGAGGGTAGATAAGGTGGCTTAACCTATTATATGAGGGTTCCCACCATTGTCATGAGAGTTACCTATTATATGAGATTTACTCATAAATTGTCCTTACCAGTGGTGAGATATTGACACCCTTCTAATTGGGGGTTACAGATTGGACCCTAACTCAGCTATATTGCGTTATTTGGGGCATTTCAGTTAGATGAGTACTTCCCATAGTTTCAGTAGAATCAGGACTGTTAGATTCAGTCATTCAGTCTCAGTAATAGAACTAATATAGTTCTACAAGATTTAGGACTGTCAGATACAGTCAACTCAGAACAGTACAAAACTCAGCTAGTTCTATCAGAACCTAGACTATCAGATACAATCGCTCAGTATCAGTTATTTAAGTTATATAGATATTAGTATCTCATGTTATCAGTACTCAGACTCAGTAATCATGTTATCATGAACTCAGTTATAGTTATTATGTAGTCATGTATATATTGTCACGTTCATGTTATGCAGTTAGTTAGTATAGTTCATGCATGTGAACCTTTTTGCATTCAGCCTACCTCACATGCATACCAGTACATTCAAACATACTGACGTATTTGTGCTATGGTATTTTATACTATAGGTTGAGAAGAACGAGCTCCAGAGCATCAGTAGCATCCCAGTCTCCACAGTTAGAGTTAGCAGTGAGTCCTCATAGTTCGAGGACATAACCATTACTTTATCATCTCATTAATTAATTTATTAGTTGGAGTTAGTTGGGGACATATCCCATCAACTCCTTATTTAGATAGTTCAGTCAGTTAGAGGCTTTTCAAACTACAATATATTCAGACAGTTTATTTCAGTTGTTTTGGGTATTTCATATCCCATCCAGATGTTATGTTTTATCAGCTATCATGTCTTATTTTTGAACCTTATGGCATTTCAGCCTTTATTTATGCATTTCTACAGTATTTTATGCAGTGTTTAGGTACAGATATTAGTCTTGGGTTAGCTTATGGTCCTTCAGGGTTATGATCACCGTTTAGCATTCTGGGTACCAAATTCAGGGAGTTACAACTTGGTATCAGAGCCTAAGGTTCAATAGTGTCCTAGAAAGTCCAAAAGCCGCATTTAGTAGAGTCTTGTGCATGGGTATGTTGCGCACCACATTTATGTGCAGGAGGCTATAAGATATTTTAGGAGCAGTTTCCCTTATTTCAGTATGCATGTCATGCCAGTGAGCGTAATCTTAAGTCAATCTCTCAGTCTAATCCGTTTCTCCCTTATTTCTATAGAACACGCCTCTAAAAAGAAAAAAATGAGAATCAGCTAGCTCCTAGCCCAAAGATTCTTTGGGCGAACATGTTTCTTATGCAGAGTTCAGAGCTGCATTCACTACTCTTGCTTAGTCAGTTGCTGCTAAGAATGAACGACCAGCTGTCATTCCGGCCAGGCCAGTGGCTAATTCAGCTGCAGCCGAGATTTGAGACTTCACCTAAATGAATCCTCCATCCTTTTTCAGGTCTAAGTAAGATGAGGACCTCAGGAATTTCTTGATGAAGTTTAGAAGGTGACAAATATTATTGGGGTTACTTCTAGTAAGAGTGTGGATCTAGCTGCATATCAGTTGCAAGATATTGCTTACACTTGGTACAAATAGTGGAAGTCAGAGAGGGTTGTAGATGCAGGGCCTATTGAGTGGGAGGAGTTTGTTACTACATTCTTAGATAGATTCTTTCCCCTAAAGTTGAGAGAAGCTAAAGTATTAGAATTTATCAACCTCAGGCAGGGCAACATGACAGTGAAAGAGTACTTTTTTAAGTTTACTCAATTATCCAGATATGCTCCTTATGTGGTTGCAGATAGCAGGGCTAAGATGAGTAAGTTTGTTTCTAGGCTAAATGATAGTGTAGTCATTGAGTGCAGGTCTGCGATGTTGAATAGTAACATTAACATGGCCAGTCTTATGAACCATGCTCAGTAGATAGAACAGCAAAAGATTAAGATAAGGGAGAAGCATAATAAGAGAGCAAGGATAGGCAGTTTTAACTTTGCTCAGCCCAAATCAGAAGGAGAAAATCGTTCTTAGTTTCATCCTAAGTTAGCAGTTCCAGCACCTTCTTCAACTATTGCTCCTAGTCCTAAGTTTAAGCATGGTAATAAAGATAAAGCACCAGGCTCTAAGTCTTAGGGCAGTGTTAGCAGTGCCCGCACCTATCCTCTTTGTCAGACTTATGGAAAGCACTATCAGGGTATTTGCAGAGCTGACAGTGGTATATTTTTTTTGGATGTGGCAAGCCAGGCCACAGAGTTGGAGACTGTCCTCAGCTAGGTCCTCAAGGTCAGCATAATCGTTTCTCAGCTCAATCCGGTCGCCTAAACCAGTAGGGTTCCACCTCCAGGGCTACTACTGGGCAACGCCCAAATCGACTTTCTGTTCTCCAATCCTGGAAAGATTAGGAAAATTCCCCTGATGTGGTTACTGGTATATTACGAATCTTTTATGTGTATGTTTATGCTTTGCTAGATCAAGGAGCTTCTTTGTCTTTTGTTACTCCCTATATAGCAGGCAATTTCAAAAACAGTTCCAAAATTCTAGAAGATCCCTTTTTAGTCTCTACCCTAGTGGGTAAATCCCTTATAGCCCTGCGGGTATAGAAACTACCCAATTATGATATTTCAGAAAGTCACTTCAACAGACTTAGTAGAATTAGAGATGACTAATTTTGATGTTATTCTTGGCATGGATTGGCTTTATTCCTGCTATGGAACAGTTGAATGCAAAAATAGAAAAGTCCAGTTCTAGTTTCAAAATGAACCTGTCCTAAAGTGGAGGGGTAGCACTTCAGCTTTCAGAGGTCATCTTGTTTCCTACCTTCGGGCAAGGAAAATGATATCTAAGGGAAGTCTCTATCATCTTGTTCGAGTTAAGGACATTGGTTTTGAAAATCCCAGTCTTGATTCAGTCCTAGTCGTGAATGAATATTTAGATGTCTTTCCTGAAGATCTTTCAGGAATTTCTCCCGAAAGGGAAATAGACTTCAGTATTGATCTTCTTCTAGATACTCAGCCTATATTTATTCCGCCATACCGAATGGCACTAGCAAAACTCAAAGAATTGAAAGAGCATTTGAAGGATATCTAGATAAGGGATTCATTGGACCTAGCGTGTCCCCGTAGAGTGCACCAGTCTTATTCATACGCAAGAAAGATGGTTCTCTCAGAATGTGCATTGATTACCGCCGTCTAAATAAAGTTATGGTCAAGAACAGGTAACTTTTTCCCAGAATCGATGACTTGTTTGACCAACTTTAGGGTGCCAGCTATTTCTCTAAGATAAACCTCAGATCAGGCTATTATTAGCTCAGAGTCAGAGAATGTGACATTTTGAAAATAGCCTTTTGTACTTGGTATGGTCACTTCAAATTCTTAGTTATATCCTCTAGTCTTTCCAATGCCCCAATAGCTTTCACGGACTTAATGAACTGGGTATTCAAGCAGTACTTGGACAAGTTCGTCATTGTCTTCATAGATGATATTCTGGTCTATTTCTGCAGTGAGCATGATCATGCAGACCATCTCAGAATCATACTTCAGACTCTCAGAGATCATCAGATGTTCGCCAAATTCAGTAGTGTGAATTTTGGCTAAGGTTAGTAGCATTCCTTGGTTATATTATTTTCGGTGATGGCATTACTCTTGATCTTCAAAAGATCGAAGCGATAAAAAACTGGCCCAGACTTGCCTCTCCATCAGATATCAGGAGTTTCTTTGGTTTGGCTAGCTATTACAGATGGTTTGTTGAGGGGTTTTCTTCTATTATATCCCCTATGTCCAGATTGATTCAAAAGAAACTAAAGTTTCATTGGTCAGGTCATTGAGAGAAGAGTTTTCATGATTTAAAGACTCGACTCACCGTAGCTCCAATATTAGCTCTTCTAGATGGGTTTGTAGTGTATTGTGATGCATCCATAGTAGGTTTTGGTTGTGTCCTCATACAGCATAGTAAGGTCATAGCCTACACCTCTAGTTAACTTAAACCCCATAAGAAGAATTATCCTACTCATGATCTTAAGTTAGCAGCCGTAGTATTTGCCTTAAATTTGGAGGCATTATCTATACGGAGTTCATGTGGATGTGTTCACAGATCATAAGATCCTTCAGTATGTATTTTCTCAGAAAGATCTCAATCTTCATCAGAGAAGGTGGTTAGAGCTCTTTAAAGATTACAACATGAGGATTCTTTATCATCCGGGCAAGGCCAATGTAGTGGCTGACTCTCTTATTAGACTGTTCATGGGTAGCTTTGCTCATGTTGAGGAAGGTAAAAACAAGTTAACTGAGGAGATCCATCAGCTTGCTAGACTAGACGTTCACTTAGTCGATTCAGAGGAGGGTGACATATGGGTTCAGAGTAGTGTAGAATCATCTCTAGTTTTTGAGGTGTAAGAAAAGCAAGATACATATCCCAGTATAGTCAAGTTGAAAGAGTCAGTTAAGGATCAGAAAGTAGATATTTTCTCCCAAGGCAGAGATGGTGTTCTGCGTTGTCAGGGTTGTCTGTGTTCCAGGTGTAGATGATTTAAGGCAGCGAATTCTTGCAGAAATGCATGGTGCACTCTACTCTATTCATCTAGGGGCTATAAAGATTTACTGTGACTTGCTGTAGATCTATTGATGGAGTGGGATGAAGAGAGATATTGCAAATTTGTGGCTAAGTGATGTAAATATTAGCAGGTTAAGATAGAGCATTGAAAACCTAGTGGGTCCATGCAGGAGTTCAGTATTCCTACTTAGAAGTGGGAAGAAGAGAACATAGACTTCGTGATGGGTTTTACTCATACATATTGCCAACATGATTCTCTTTGGGTCATTGTAGATAGAATGCCCAAATCAGCTTATTTTCTTCCAGTTCATACCTCTTATTCAGCCGAAGATTACACCAAACTCTACATCAGAGAGTTGGGTAAATTGCATGGTTTTCCATTATCCATTATCTCAGACAGACCTAGTTCACCTTTTATTTTTGGAAAGCATTCCAAAAGGGTCTCGATACCTAAGTTTATCTCAGTACTGCCTTTTATCCTCAGACAGATGGTCAAGCAGAAAGGACCATTCAGACTTTAGAAAATATGATAATGGTGAGTGCAATTGATTTCAAGGGTAGTTAGGATGACCATTTGCCTTTGATTGAGTTTGCATACAACAACAACTATCATTCTAGTATTCAAATGGCTCCATTCGAAGCTCTTTATGGTAGGTGGTGCAGATATCCAATCAGTTGGTTCAAAGTTAGTAAGGCCTCAGTTATAGGGCCTGACTTAGTGTCCGACACTTTAGATAAAGTCCAATTGATTAGAGAAAGACTCTGGGCTGCTCAGAGCTGACAGAAGTCTTATGCAGATATGCGCAGAAAGGATCTCGAGTTGGAGATTAGTGATTATGTCTATCTAAAGATCTCTCTCATAAAAGGAGTGAAGAGATTCGGTAAGAACGGAAAACTCAGTCCTTGATATGTCGGTCCCTTCAATATTCTCAGTCGCTTCAGCAAGGTAGCTTATGAGCTCAAATTGCCTTCAGATCTAGCCTCAGTTCTTCCAGTCTACTATGTCTCTTTTCTCAAGAAGTGTATAGGTGACCCAGAAGCTGTAGTCCCTATTCAGAGCACATATGTTCAGAATAACCTCTCTTATGAAGAGATTCCTGTTGAAATCCTAGACTATCAGACTCGTAGACTGAGGAACAAAGAATTTCCTCTAGTCAAAGTTCTTTGGCCAAATTAGTTTGTCGAGGGAGATACTTGGGAAGCAGAAGCAGATATGCAAACCAAGTATCCTCACCTCTTCTCCGTCAACTCAGATCAAGCTCAAGGTAACAGTTCTCCTTAATATTACTCAGTTTCATATTCAGAATTCTATTCTAACTTGGTATTAAATGCCATTGCATATTCAGTCATGCATTCAAATGTCAGTTCAGTTGCATAATCATGAATCAGACATGCATTCTCATTGTGAGAACCCTAGTTCATCAGAATGCTCAATCTTGTATTCATTAATTAGTTACACATGCATCAGATATGAGTGTACAGTATAATATATTCAGTTATTAGTCATGTCAGTCATGAGATCATGTTTCAATTGTTTCATGTTTAGTATGTACATCAGTTTATCTTCTCCCCTCTCACTCAGTTTATCATGTTCTATTTTGGTGCTTTAGGACTTGTACTTTATGAAATCTCCAACTTATTGTATTATAGATTGTGATGTTGGTCATGTATTCAAGAAAGTCATGCTTTATCAGTTTCTTTCCATCGAGTTCTGGGGGTACTTATACCCAAAAATTTAGCTGTGTGCCTAGAATCAGTGTCATGTTTTCACGATATCCTCAATCAAGCCATAATCCATAGAATTCAGTAAGTCATGTGACTCAGGAAAGCTCAGTAATCCAGAAATCTTTGAAATATCAAATAGTTATCAGATTTCACTCGTATTCCATCAATCAACGAAGCTCAGTTAACTCAGTTCAGTTAATCATTTTCAATGTCTATTCAGATGGGAGTAAAAATTAGCACCGAGTGAACCAAATATGGGAACCCACCTATTATCTGAGGGTGCAATTCTTAGAAGCAATCCTTGCGTTCCAAAACTACGTAGAGAACATAGGTTGAGACATCATAGCCTGTTATATGAGGGTAGATGAGGTGGTTTAACCTGTTATATGAGGGTTCCCATCATTCTAATAAGACTTACCTATTATATGAGGGTTACTCACAAATTATCCTTACCAGTTGCGCGATATCGACACCCTTCTAAGGGTTTACATATTGGACCCCAACTTAGCTTTATTGCATTATTTGGGGCATGTCGGTTAGATGAATACTTTCCATAGTTTAAGTAGAATTAGAACTATCAAATTCAGTCATTCAGTCTTAGTAATAGAACTCAGATAGTTCTATAAGATTTAAGACTGTCAGATATAGTTAACTCAGACTAGTACGAAACTCAGCTAGTTCCATCATGTAATACACCATAATTTTTCCTAGCTTGAAATCATCTCAAGAATGTTAGAAACTTTATTTGAAAGGTTAATACACTTTTGTACGTGTGGCATTTTTAATAATTTCACTTTTTCATGTGGGAAATTAAATTATCTTTCCAACGATACCAATTTTGTCAAAATCTAACATCGGAGGAGAAAGTTATGGACAAAATACAAAAGGCAGTAAAACCACCGAGGTGCAACGGTAAGGCCGACGGACCATCGGACTAGCGATGGACCGTCTCTTAGGCCGTTGCAAGGGAAATAGTGAGGCCACCTTCTGTATAAGGTATGACAAGCAGTTTGACGGACTGTCAAACTTGCGATGGACTATCGCCCAAGCCGTCTCTACTTAGGCAGTTAGCACTTTTCTTGGTCCACGTACAACGGTCAAAACGATGGACCGTCACACGAGCCGTCACAGGTCCCGATTCAGCAAATAAAATCCATTTTAAAAGGGACTTTTTTGTCTTTGACCACCCGTTTATATACCCAATTATATCCGACCAAACCTCAGAAATTTATTATTTTTCTACCACAACAAAACTAGGGTTTTCTCTCTAACATTAATCTCCAAGAAAAAAATCCAAATATTCTTCAAGAACTAAGAGATTCAAATTCTTCATGTTAAGAACTTTAAGAAACTCAACCCAGGTATGCATAGTGTTCATTCATGAACTCCTTTTATTATCTCGTTAATTAATTTATTAGTTGAAGTTAGTTAGGGACATGTCTCATCAACTCCTTATTCAGACATTCATGTTTAGAGGCTTTTAAGACTACAGTATGTTTAGATAGCTCATTTCAGTTTTGCTTTTGGGTATTTCATACCACATCCATATGTTATGATTTATCAGATCTTATGTTATAGTTTTGAATCTTATGGCCTTTTAGTTCATGTTTCTACATTATATAGTATATATGCAGTATACAGGTACAGATATCATTCATGGGTTAGCTTGTGGTCCTTCAGGATCATGAGCACCGTGTAATATTCTGGGTACCAGATTCGGGGCATTACAAACTTGGTATCAGAGCCTAAGGTTTAATAGTGTCCTAGGAAGTCTGAAAGTCGTATCTAGTATAGTCTTGTGCATGGGTGTGTTTCGTGCATCATTATTGTAAAAGAAAAGCAAGATAGAGATCACAGCCTTGTCAAGTTAAAAGAGTCAGTTCAGAATCATAAATAGTGGTTTTCTTCCAAGGGGGAGATGGTGTTTTGCGTTGTTAGGGTCATCTGTTTGTTCCAACTGTAGATGACTTAAGGCAGCGAATTCTTGTAGAAGTGCATGGTTCGTGCTACTCTATTCATCCAGGGGCCACAAAGATTTACCTTAATTTGCAGGAAATCTATTGGTTGAGTGGCGTAAAGAGAGACATTGCAAAGTTTGTGGCAAAGTGCTCTACATATCAGCAGGTTAAGATAGAGCATCAAAAGCGAAGTGGGTCCATGCAGGAGTTCAGTATTTCTACTTGGAAGTGGGAAGAATGTAACGTAGACTTTGTGATGGGTTTGCCTCGAACTCGTCATCAACATGATTCAATCTGGGTCATTATAGATAGGATGACCAATTCAATTCATTTATTTCCAATTCATACCTTTTATTTAGCCGAGGATTACACTTAACTCTAAATCAGGTAGTTGGTCAGATTACACGGTGTTCCCCTATCTATTGTCTCAGATAGAGGTACCCAGTTCACCTCTTATTTCTAGAAAATGTTCCAAAAGGGTCTTGGTACCCAAGTTCAACTCAGTACAACCTTCCATCCATAGATATATGGTCAAGTAGAAAGGACCATTTAGACTCTAGAAGATATGCTAAGGTCGTATGGAATTGATTTCAAGGGTAGTTGGGATGACCACTTGCCTTTGATTGAGTTTGCACACAACAACAACTATCAATCTAGTATTCACATGGCTCCATTTGAAGCTCTCTATGGTAGGAGATGTAGATCTCCGATTGGTTGGTTCAAAGTTAGTAAGGTCTCAGTTATAGGGCCAGACTTGGTATTCGATACCTTAGAGAAAGTCCAGTTGATCAGAGAAAGACTCCGAGCTACTCAGAGCCGACATGAGTCTTATGCAGATGTTCATAGAAAGTATCTTGAGTTCAAGATTGGTGATCATGTATATCTAAAGATCTATCCCATGAAGGGAGTGATGAGGTTCAGAAAGAAGGGAAAGCTCAGTCCCCGATATGTCGGTCCCTTCAAGATTCTTAGTCGCTTTGGCAAAGCTTATGAGCTCAAATTGCCTTCAGATCAATCCTCAGTTCATCCAGTCTTCCATGTCTCTTTGTTAAGAAATGTATAGGTGACCCAGTAGTTGTAGTCCCTATAAAGAGATTCCAGTTGAAATCCTAGACTATCAAACTCGTAGATTGAGGAATAAAAAAGTCCCCCTTGTTAAGGTTCTTTGGTGAAATCAGTTCGTTGAGGGAGATACTTGGGAAGCAGAAGTAGACATGCATACCAAGTATCCTCACCTCTTCTCCGCCAACTCAGATCAAGATCAAGGTAATAGTTCTCCTTAAGCTTACTCAGTTTTATGTTCAGTGTTCATCACAGACTTGGTATCAAGTACCATTGCATATTCTGTCATGCACTCATGTATCGATTCAGTTATATAATTATGCATCAGACCTAAATTCTCATTGTGAGAAACTTAGTTCATTAGAACACCCAGTCATGCATTCATGAATCAGTTACATATGCATCAGATATGCATGTTCAGTATGATATGTTTAGTTACTAGTCATGTCAGTCATGAGATCATGTTCCAGTTATTAATGTTCAGTATGTACATCGATTAACTTATCCCCTCACTCTCATTCTCATTTGAGGATGAATGTTCTCAAGGGGGAGATATTGTAGTACCTCGTACTTTTTTCTAGCTTGAAATTATCTCAAGAATATTAGAAACTTACTTTGAAAGATAAATACACTTTTGTAGATGTGGTATTTTTAATATTTTCACTTTTTATCATGTAGGAAATTGAATTATCTTTCCAACGATACCAATTCCATCAAAATCCGACATCAGAGGAGAAAGTTATAGCCAAAATACGGAAGGCAGTAAAATAGCTCAGGTATGACGGTGAGGCCGACGGACCGTCAGACTAGCAACGGACCATCGCTCAAGCCGTCACAAGGGAAATGGTGAGGCCACCTTCTTGATAAGGTGCGACGAGCAGGTTGATGGACCATCGAACTTGCGACAGACCATCGCTACTTAGGCAGTAAGCCCTTTTCTTGGTCCATGTACGATGGACCGTCGCACGAGCCATCGCAGGTCCCTATTTTGAAAATTAAAGTCATTTTAAAAGGAACTTTTTGGTCTTTTACCACCCATTTATATTCGACCAAAGCTCATAAATTCATTATTTTTCTACCACAACAAAACTAAGGTTTTCTCTCTAACATTAATCTCCAAGAACAAAATTCAAATCTTCTTCAAGAACTAAGAGATTCAAATTCTTAAAGTTCAAGAACTTCAAGAAAATCAACCTAGGTATGCATAGTGTTCATTCATGGACTCCTTTCATCCATGAAGCCCAAGAATTCCTTTTCTAAGTTCAAGTTTTATGGATATCCTTTATGAATTTTCATGATTGGGCTGTTCTTGTTTATGTTGATAATGAGTAATTGAATTCTATTCCATGATTGGGTGATAAATTATATGTGGGTTTGATTAGTATAGATATAGATTCATGCTAACCTATGCATAAACCCTTGAATGATGAAATTAGAATTGAATCATGATGTTTAATTGTTGTATAATGTTGTTTACACATACTATGCCTACCATGTATTTGATTAAATTTCTAGATAATGGAAAATGCCCAACTAGCATGATATTATGAAATCCCTATGTATGTACAAGTTTATGCAGATCACATGTTTGATGAAATGCTTCAATAAATGTATTATGGATTATGATGTTAGTCATGTATTCAAAAAAGTCATGCTTTGTCAGTTTCTTTCCATCGAGTCCTGGGGGAACTTGTACCCAAAATATTAGCTATGTGCCTAGAGCCATGTCTTGTTTTCACGATACTTTCAGTCAAGCTATGATCCTTAGACTTCAGATAGTCTTATGACTCAGGAAATCTCCATGATCTCATAAACTCAGTCAATTATCAGATATCAGTAGTATTCCATCAGTCAATGAAATTCAGTAACTTAGTCCATGTTCAGTTCAGTAAATCATGTTCAGTGTCTATTTAGATGGGAGTAGAAATTAGCACCGAGTGAACCCAAGGACGGGAACTCACTTGTTATATAAGGGTCTGATTCTTAGAAAAAATCCTTGCATTCCAGAACTATGTAGCCATCATAGGTTGAGTCATCATAACCTTCTATATGAGGGTAGATAAGGTGGTTTAACCTGCTATATGAGGGTTCCCACTGTTCTCACTAGATTTACCTGTTATGTTAGGGTTATTCACACATTGTCCTTATTAGTGGTGCGGTATTGGCATTCTTCCAATCAGTGTACATATTGGACCCCAGCTTAGCTATTATAACATATTTAGGGCATGTTGGTTAGATGACTACTTCCCACAGTTTTAGTATCAGTATCAGTCAAGAACTCAGATAGTTATTCAGATTTTAAAACTATCAAATATAGGCAACTCAGATACAGTACAGAACTCAGCTAGTTCCATCGATTTAGGACTATCAGATACAGTCACTCATGTTATTAATTATATCATTTATCAGTATGTTATAATATTCAGATTCAGTAATCATGTCATCACGATATTAGTGTCAGTTTTTATATCTCATGCATGTACTCTCACGTTGATGATAGTCAATCTGTTATTATATTTGTTCATGCATATGAATCCCATGCATTCAGCTTACCTCACATGTATACCAGTACATTCAAAATGCTGACGCATTTGTGCTATGGTGTCTTATACCATGGGTTCAGAGACACGAGTTTTAGAGCATCAATAGATTCCAGCCTTAATTTTCAGAGTTAGATGTGAGTCCTCATATTTTGAGGACACGATCATCATTTTATTATCTCATTAATTAATTTACTAGTTGGAGTTAGTTGGGGACATATCCCATCAACTTCTTATTTAGACAGATATGTTAAGAGGCTTTTCAGACTACAGTATGTTCAAATAGCTTATTTCAGTTTTGTTTTTGGGTATTTCATACCCCAACCATATGTTATGATTTATTAGATCTTATTTTAAAGTTTTAAACCTTATGGCCTTTCAGTTAAGGTTTCCTCATAGTATAGTATGTATGCATTATACAGATATAGATATCAGTCATGGGTTAGCTTATGGTCCATCAGGGTCATGAGCACTATGTAATATTCTGAGTACCAGATTTGGAGTGTTAGAAACTTGGTATCAGAGCCTAAGGTTCAATAGTGTCCTAGGAAGTATGAAAGCCGTATCTAGTAGAATCTTGTGCATGAGTGTGTTGCTCGCCATATTTATGTGCAGGAGGCTATAAGATGTTTAAGGAACTATTTCCCTCTTTCATTATTCATTTCGTGCCAGTGAGCATAATCTCAAGTCAATCTCTCAGTCTAATCCGTTTTTTCTCCTTATTTCAGAACATGCCTCCCAAGAGAAGAACCCAGCCTGTATAAGAAGATCCCTTGGAAGAATATGTTTCTCATGCAGAGTTTAGGTCCATATTCACTATTTTTGTGCAGTCAGTTGCTGCTCAGAATGAATGACCTGCTGTTGTTCCAGCCAACCCAGTGGCTAATTCAGCTGCAACCAGGATTCGAGACTTCACCTGAATAATCCTCTATCTTTTCTTGGGTCTAAGACAGATAAGGAGCCTCAGGAATTCCTAGATCAGGTGAAGAAGGTTACAGACATAATGGGGGTTACTTCTAGTGCGAGTGCAGAGTTAGTTGCATATCAGTTGCATAATGTGGCTCATACTTGGTTCAAGCAGTGGAAGTTAGAAAGGGCAGATGATGCAGGGTCAGTTGAGTGGGAGGAGTTTACTTAATCATTCCTTGATAGATTATTTCCCCTAGATCTTAGAGAAGATAAGATGCTAGAATTCATCAACTTTAGGCAGGGCAATATGACAATGAAAGAGTATTCTCTTAAGTTTACTCAATTAGCCAGATATGCCCCTTATGTGGTTGCAGATAGCACGACAAGGATAAGTTTATTTCAGGGGTAAATAATAGTGTGGTTAATAAGTGCAAATCTACCATACTAAATAGTGACATAACTTTAGCCTGGCTTATGACTTATGCCCAGTAGATAGAGGAGCAGAAAGTTAGGATGAGGGAAAGGCAGAATAAGAGAGAAAGGTAAAGTAGTTTCAACTTTGCTCAACCTATGTCAGAAGGAGGAATCCGTTCTCCGTTTCATCCTAAGTCATCAGTTCCAGCTCCTTCTTAAGTCAATGCTCCAGTTCTTAAGTTCAAAGAGGGTAGCAAAGATAGAGCGCCAGGCTCTAAGTCCTAGGGCAGTGTTAGCATAGCCCACACCTATCCGCTTTGCCAGACTTATGGCAAGCACCATCAGGGTATTTACAGAGTTGGCAGTGGTAGTTGCTTTGGATATGATAAGCCAGGCCACAGAGTCAGAGACTGTCCTCAGCTAGGTCCTTAAGGTCAATAGAATCGCTTCTCAGCTTAGTTCGGTCGCCCAAATCAGTAGGGTGCCACCTCCAGTGCTACTAGTGCCAATGCTCAAATCATCTATATGCTCTTTAGTCCTGACAAGATCAGGAAAATTCTCCTGATATAGTTACCGGTATGTTACAGATCTTTCATATGCATGTTTATGCTTTGCTAGATCCAGGAGCTTCTTTGTTTTTTTTTCACTCCTTATATAGTAGTCAATTTCGAAGTCAGTTTCAAAATTCTAGCAGATCCCTTTTCAGTCTCTACCCCAGTAGGTAAAACCATCATAGCCCGGTAGGTATACAGGAACTGCCCGGTTATGATATTTCAGAAAGTCACCTCAGCAGATTTAGTCAAATTAGAGATGACTAATTTTGATTTCATTCTCTACATGGATTGGCTTCATTCCTACCATGCCATAATCGACTACAGAAATAGAATAGTCCAGTTTTAGTTTCCAAATGTACCCGTCCTTGAATGGAAGGGTAGTATATCCACTTTTAGGGGTCAGCTTGTTTCCTACCTTCGGGCATGGAAAATAATATCTAAAAGATGTGTCTATCATCTTGTTCATGTTAAGGATTACAGTTCTAAGAGTCCCACTCTTGAATCAGTTTCAGTTGTAAATGAATATTCAGATGTTTTTTCGTAAGATCTTCCAAGAATTCCTCCCAAAAGGGAAATAGACTTTGGTATTGTGATGCATCCAGAGTAGGTTTTGGTTGTTTCCTCATACAGCATAGTAAGGTCATAGCCTATGCCTCCAGACAGCTTAAAACCCATGAGAAGAATTACCCTACTCATGATCTAGAGTTAGCAGCTATAGTATTTACCTTAAAGATTTGGAGGCATTACCTATACGGTATTTATGTAGATGTGTTCACAGATCATAAGAGTCTTCAGTATGTCTTTTCTCAGAAAAATCTCAATCTTTGTCAGAAGAGGTGGTTAGAGCTCTTGAAAGATTATGACATGAGTGTTCTTTATCATCGAGAAAGGCCAACGTAGTTGTTAATGCTCTCAGTAGACTATCTATGGGCAGTGTTACTCATGTCGAAGACAGTAAGAAGAAGTTAGCTCAGGAAGTCCGTCATCTTGCGAGACTATGCATTCTCTTAGTTGATTCTTCAGAGGGTGATTTATGGGTTCAGAGTAGTTAAGAATCATCTCTAGTTTTCGAGGAAAAATAAAAGCAAGATAGAGATCCTAGCCTTGTCAAGTTGAAAGAGTCAGTTCAGAATTAGAAAATAGAGGTTTTCTTCTAGGGGGAGATGGTGTTCTGTGTTGTCAGGGTTGTCTGTGTGTTCTAGCAGTAGAAGACTTAAGGCCACGAATTCTTGTAGAAACGCATGGTACGCACTGCTCTATTCATCCAGGGGCCATAAAGATGTTTCATAATTTGCAGGAAATCTATTGGTGGAGTAGGATGAAGAGAGACTTTGCAGAGTTTATGGCTAAGTACTCTACATGTCAGCATGTTAAGATTGAGCATCAAAAGTCTAATGGGTCCATGCAGGAGTTCAGTATTTCTACTTGGAAGTGGGAAGAATTAAACATAGACTTTATGATGGGTTTGCCTCGAACTCGTCATCAACATGATTCAGTCTGGGTCATTGTTGACAGGATGACCAAATGATCTCATTTTCTTCCAGTTCGTACCTCTTATTCAACCAAGGATTATGCCAAACTCTACATCAGGGAGTTGGTTAGATTGCACGGTGTTTCACTAGCTATTATCTAAGACAGAGGTACCCAGTTACCTCGCATTTCTAGAAAACATTCCAAAAGAGTCTTGGGACCCAATTTCATCTCAGTACAACTTTCCATCCTCAGACAGATGGTAAAGCAGAAAAGACCATTCACACTCTACAAGATATGCTAAGGGCATATGCAATTGATTTTAAGGGTAGTTGGGATGACTACTTGCCTTTGATTGAGTTTGCATAAAACAACAACTATTATTCCAATATTCACCTGGCTCTATTCGAAGCTCTCTATGGTAGGAGATGTATATCTCTAATTGGTTGGTTCAAAGTTAGTGAGGCCTCAGTTATACGGCTTGACTTGGTATTCGACACCTTAGAGAAAGTCAAGTTGATCAGAGAAAGACTCCAGGCTGCTCAGAGGTGATAGAAGTCTTATGTAGATGTTCGTAGAAAGGATATCGAGTTTGAGATTGGTGATCATGTATGTCTAATGATCTCTCCCATGAAGGGAGTGATGAGATTTAGCAAAAAGGGAAAGCTCAGTCCCCGATATATCGATCCCTTCAAGATTCTCACTCGCTTTGGCAAGAAAGTTTATTAGCTCAAATTTCTTTTAGATCTAGCCTCTGTTCATCTAGTTTTCCATGTCTCTTTGCTTAATAAATGTATAGGTGACCTAGTAGTTGTAGTCCCTATTCAGATCATCGATGTTTAGAATAGCCTCTCTTATAAAGAGAGTCCAGTTAAAATCCTAGAATATTAAACTCGTAGATTGAGAAACAAAGAAGTCCCTCTATTTAAGGTTCTTTGGAAAAATCAGTCCGTCGAGGGAGATTCTTGGGAAGCATAAGAAGACATGCGTACCAAGTATCCTCACCTCTTTTCCACCAACTCAAATTAAGCTCAAGGTTACAGTTCTCCCTAATATTGCTCAGTTTCATGTTCAGTGTTCATCAAAGACTTGGTATCAAGTACCATTGCATATTTAGTCATTCATTCATGTATCAGTTCAATTGTATAATTATACATCATGCATGCATTCTCATTGTGAGAAACTTAGTTCATCAGAACAACCAGTCATGCATTCATAAATCAGTTACACATGCATCATAGCCTACGCCCCTTGATAGCTTAAATCCCATGAGAAAAATTACCCTACTCAAGATCTTGAGTTAGCAGGTGTAGTATTTCTCTTAAATATTTGGAGGCATTACCTATACGGTGTTCATGTAGATGTGTTCATAGATCATATGAGTCTTCAGTATGACTTTTCTCAGAAAGATCTCAATTTTCATCAGAGGAGGTGGTTAGAGCTCTTGAAAGATTTTAACATAAGTGTCCTTTATCATCTGGGTAAGGCCAGCATAGTGGACGATACTCTCAGTAGACTGTGTATGGTTTGTATTGCTCATGTCAAAGACAGTAAGAAAAAGTTAGCTCAGGAAGTCCATCATCTTATGAGACTAGGCATTCGCTTAGTCGATTCTTCATAGAGCGATATATGGGTTCAGAGTAGATCAAAATTATCTCTAGTTTTCGAGGTGAAAGAAAACCAAGATAGAGATCCCAGCCTTGTCAAGTTGAAAGAGTCAGTTCAAAATGAGAAAATAGAGGTTTTCTTCCAGGGGGAGATGGTGTTCTGCGTTTTCAGGGTCGTCTGTGCGTTCTAGCTATAGATGACTTAAGGCAGCAAATTATTGCAGAAATGCATGGTGTGCGCTACTCTATTCATCCAGGGGCCATAAAGATATACTATAATTTATGGAAAATCTATTGGTAGAGTGGGATGAAGAGATATATTATAGAGTTTGTGGCTAAGTGCTCTATATGTCAGCAGGTTAAGATAGAGCATCACAAGCCTAGTGGATCCATGCAGGAGTTCAGTAGTCCTACTTGGAAGTGGGAAGAAGTGAACATGGACTTTGTGATGGGTTTGCCTTGAACTCATCATCAGTAAGATTTAGTCTAGGTCATTGTAGACAGGATGACCAAATCAGCTCATTTTCTTCCGGTTCATACCTTTTATTCAACTGAGGATTACGGAAAACTCTACATCAGGGAGTTGGTCAGATTGCCTGGTGTTTTGCTATCTATTATCTCAGATAGAGGTACCCAGTTCACCTCTCATTTCTGGAAATCATTCTAAAAGATCTTGGTTCCCAAGTTTATCTTAGTACACCCTTCCATCCTCTGACAGATGGTCAAGTAAAAAGGACCATTCAGACTCAAGAAGAAATGCTAAGGGCATGTGCAATTGATTTCAAGGGTAGTTGGAATGACCACTTGCCTTTGATTGAGTTTGCATACAATAATAGCTATCATTCCAGTTTTCACATAGCTCCATTCGAAGCTCTGTACAGTAGGAGATGTAGCTCTCCAATTGGTTGGTTCAAAGTTAGTGAGGCCTTAGTTATAGGGTCTAACTTGATATTCGATGCCTTATAGAAAGTCCAGTTGATCAGAGAAAGACTCTGAGCTGTTCAGACCTGATAGAAGTCTTATGCAGATGTTCGTAAAAAGGATCTCAAGTTTGAGATTGGTAATCATGTCTATCTAAAGCTCTCTCCCATGAAGGGAGTGAAGAGGTTCGGTAAGAAGGAAAAGCTCAGTCCCCAATATATTGGTCCCTTCAAGATTCCTAGTCGCTTTGGCAAGGTAGCTTATGAGCTCGAATTGCTTTCAGATCTAGCCTAAGTTCATCCAATCTTCCATGTCTCTTTGCTCAAGAAATGTATAGGTGACCTAGCAGCTGTATTCCCTATTCAGAGCATCGATGTTCAGAATAGCCTCTCTTATGAAAAGATTCCAGTTGAAATCCTAGACTATCAGACTCGAAGATTGAGAAACAAAAAAGTCCCTTTAGTTAAGGTTCTTTGGTGTAATCAGTCCGTCGAGGGAGCTTCTTAGGAAGCATAAGTAGACATGCGTACCAAGTATCCTCATCTCTTCTCCTTTAACTCAGATCAAGCTCAAGGTAATGGTTCTCCTTAAGCTAACTCAGTTTCATGTTCAGTGTTCATCACAGACTTGGTATAAAGTACCATTGCATGTTCAATCATGCATTCATGTATCAGTTCAGTTATATAATTGTGCATCAGACATGCATTCTTATTGTGAGAAACTTAGTTCATCAGAACACCCAGTCATGCATTTATGAATCAGTTACACATGCATCAGATATGCATGTTCAATTATAAATTATGTCAGTCATGAGATCATGTTCCAGTTATTCATGTTTAGTATACACGTCGGCTATCTTCTCCCCTTACTTTCAGTCTTATTCAAGGATGAATTTTCTCAAGGAGAGATATTGTAATACCCCATACTTTTTCCTAACTTGAAATTGTCCCAAGAATGTTAGAAACTTAATTTGAAATATTAATCCACTCTTGTAAATATAGTATTTTTATGATTTTAACTTTTGGTCATGTGGGAAATTGAATTATCTTTCCAACGATACCAATTTCATAAAAATCCAACATCGGAGGAGAAAGTTATGGCCAAAATACAGAAGGCAGTAAAACCGCCCAGGTACAACGGTGAGGCCGACGGACCGTCAGACTAGCGACAGACCGTCGCAAGGGAAACAGTGAGGCCACCTTCTGGATAAGGTATGATGGTCAGGTTGATAGACCATCGAACATGCGATGGACCATAGCCCAAGCCATAGCTACTTAGGCATTAAGCCCTTTTCTTGGTCCACATACGACAATCGAAATGATGGACCATCGCCCTAGTGATAGACCATCGCACGAGCCATCTCAGCTCCCGATTTAGCAAATAAAAGCCGTTTTAAAAGGGGTTTTCTGGTCTTTTACCACCCACTTTTATATTCAATTATATCCGAACAAAGCTAAAAAATTTATTATTTTTTTACTACAACAAAACTAGGGTTTTGTCTCTAACATTAATCTCCAAGAACAAAATCCAATTCTTCTTCAAGAACTAAGAGATCCAAATTCTTCAGGTTTAAGAACTTTAAGAAACTTAACCCAGGTATGCATAGTGTTCATTCATGGACTTCTTTCATCCATGAAGCCCAAGAATCCCTTTTCTAAGTTCAAGTTTTATGGATTTCCTTTTTGAATTTTCATGATTGGGCTGCTCTTGTTCATGTTAATAATGAGTAATTGAATTCTATTCCATGTTTCGGTGATAAATTATATGTGGGTTTGATTAGGTCAAATATAGATTCATGCTAACATATACCTAAACCCTTGAATGATGGAATTAGAATTGAATCATTATGTTTAATTATTGTATAATGTTGTTTACACATACTATGCTTACCATGTGTTTGATTAAATTTCTAGATGAAGGAAAATCCCCAACTAGCATGATATCATGAAATCTCCATGTATGTACAAATTTATGCAGATCACATGTTTGATGAAATGCTTCAATAAATGTGTTATGGATTATGATGTTAGTCATGTATTCAAGAAAGTCATGCTTTGTCAGTTCCTTTCCATCGAGTCCTGGGGGAACTTGTACCCAAAATATTAGCTGTGTGCCTATATCCATGTCATGTTTTCATGATACTCTCGGTCAAGCTATGATCCTTAGACTTCAGATAGTCTTATGACTCAGGAAATCTCCATAATATCATGAACTCAGTTAGTTGTCAGATATCTGTAGTATTCCATCAGTCAATGGAATTCAGTAACTCAGTCCATGTTCAGTTCAGTAAATCATGTTTAGTGTCTATTCAAATAGGAGTAGAAATTAGCAGTGAGTGAACCCAAGGATGGGAACTCACCTGTTATATGAGGGTGTGATTCTTTGAAGCAATATATGAGGGTGTGATTCTTAGAAGCAATCCTTTCATTCCAGAACTATGTATCCAGCATAGGTTGAGACATCATAGCCTTCTATATGAGGGTAGATGAGGTGGCTTAACCTGCTATATGTGGGTTCCCACCGTTCTCACTAGAGTTTCCTGTTATATTAGGGTTACTCGCACGTTGTTCTTACTAGTGGCACGGTATTGACACTCTTCCAATCAGGGTACAGATTGGACCCCAGCTCAGATATTATAGTATATTTGGGTCATGTCGGTTAGATGACTAATTCCCGCAGTTTTAATAGCAGTATCAGTCAAGAACTCAGACAGTTTTTCAGATTTCAGGACTGTTAGATACAATCCACTTAGATACAGTACGAAACTCAGCTAGTTCCATCAGATTTAGGACTATCAGATACAGTCACTCATGTTATCAGTTATATCAGTTATCAATATGTCATGTTATCAGTATTCAGATTCAGTAATCGTGTTATCTCAGTATAAATATCAATTTTTATGTCTCATGCATATACTCTTATGCTCATGATAGTCAGTCTGTTATTATATTTGTTCATGCATATGAACCCCATGGATTTAGATTACCTCACATACATACTAGTAAATTCAAAGTACTGATGCATTTACGCTATGGTGTCTTATACCATAGGTTCAGAGACACGAGTTTCAGAGCATCAATAGATTCCAGTCTCAGCAGTCAGAGTTAGAAGTGAGTCATCATCTCTCAAGGACACAATCATCATTTTATTATCTCATAAATTAATTTATTAGTTGGAGTTAGTTGGGGACATGTCCTATCAACTCTTTATTGAGACAGTCATGTTTAGAGGCTTTTCAGACTATAGTATGTTCAGATAGTTTATTTCAATTTTGTTTTTGGGTATTTCATACCTCATCTATATGTAATAATTTATCAGATCTTATGTTACAGTTTTAAACCTTATGGACTTTTAGTTCATATTTCCGCATTATGCAGTATACAGGTACAGATAATAGTCAAGGGTTAGCTTGTGGTCCTTCGCGGTCATGAGCGCCGTGTAATGTTCTAGGTACTAGATTCAGGGCATTACATATCAGAACCTGGACTGTCAGATATAGTTTCTTAGTATCAGTTATTTCAGTTATATAGATATCAATATCTCATATTATCAGTACTCAGACTCAGTAATCATGTTATCACGAACTCAGTTATAGTTATTATATAGTCATGCATGTATTCTTATGTTCAAGTTATGCAGTCAGTTAGTATAGTTCATGCATGTGAACCCTTTTGCATTCAGCCTATCTCACATACATACCAGTATATTCAAACATACTAACGCATTTGCGCTATGGTTTTTTAAACTATTGGTTCAAAAGCACGAGCTCCAGAGCATCAGTAGTATTCCAATCTCTGCAGACAATGTTAACAGTGAGTCCTCATCCTTCGAGGACATGATCATTAATTTATTATCTCATTAATTAATTTATTAGTTGGAGTTAGTTAGGGATATGTCCCATCAACTCCTTATTCAGACAGTTCAGTTAGTTATAGGCTTTTCATACTATAGTATGTTCATACAGTTTATTTTAGTTATTTCAGGTATTTCATACCCCTCTAAATGTTATGTTTTATCATCTGTCATGTCTCAGTTTTGAAAGTTATGGTCTGTCAGCCTTTATTTCTGCATTTTTATAGTATTTTATGCAGTGTTCAGTTACAAATATTAGTCATGGGTTAGCTTGTGGTCCTTTGGGATCATGAGCACCGTGTAGCGTTCTGGGTACCAGATTCGGGGCATTACATTTCATAGCTTCAATCCACCTTTTATCCTTAATAGCTTGACTATATGATTAAGGTTCAACTAATGCCGACAAATTAGATATAATGTACTGGTAACTTGGACTTGTTCCAGGATAAAGACAAATAGTTGGCTAAGGGATATCTGGTCCCCTTTCCTTTTCCTGGTGCTGCATAATCCATCATCCAAGCAGGTTGTTTATGTATTCTAGTTAATTTTCTTAGAGTATTTACTGTAGGTGGTGAGGATGATGCATTGACATTTGATGAGCTAGAAGGAACATCAACTGGTATACTAGCTGGAACATGGGAAGAATGCACAACCTCATCTGAAGGCACAGGGATTTGATGACAAGGCTTTGATATTTCAAGTGGTTCTGTATGATTATTTATATTTGCATCTGTATAGTTATCTTCACTTATTCTGAGGAAGTCAATGGATCATTCTGAAGTAGACTTTTCTGCACAAGGGAACAAGTGTTCTTGAAACACAATATCCCTTGTAACAAATAACTTGTTAGTAAGAAACTCTATCAACAAATATCCTTTTTGAGAGGTAGAGTATCCCATTAATACTGCAGGTTTGGCTCTTTCTGAAAGCTTATCTCCCTTTGGTAACACTGAAGTATAGCACTTGCAGCCAATAACTCTCAAGTGTATTAGTGAAGGGACCTTAAACAATATCTCGTAAGGACTTTTACCTCCAATAGATGAAGAAGGTAACCTGTTCATAAGATAGACTGTAGCCTTGACATTTAATCTGCAAAACTTGATAGGCATTTGAGACTAAAATCTGATAGCTCTGGCAGTAGTTAATATCTGTCTGTGCTTTCTTTCAACAATCCCATTTTGTTTTGGTGTGTAAGGGAAACTACTTTGATGTAATATACCCAAGGATTGAAACAAATCTCAACACTTTGGGTTAATAAATTCTATTCCATTATCTAATCTGAGAACCTTTATTTAAGCACCAAACTAATTTTGTATCATATTCAAGAAATTCTTAATAGCCACAATACATTCAGATTTCAATTGCAACAAGTGAAGCCAAGTGAATGCACTATAATCATCTAATACAGTGAGAAAGTAGTGTTTCTTATCAAAATTAGGGACTTTATAAGGCCCTAAAGGTCCATATGTACTACATCAAAGCATTTCACAACTCTAGAATCACTAGTAGGAAATGATAGTCTGGTTTGTTTAGTTAGTGGACAAACATGACACTTATTTAGAATTTCTAAGTTTGTCTTTTGTCTTAGTAAATTAAGTGACTATAAAACCTAAAAAGAAGGGTGTCCAAGCCTCCTATTCCATAAGTTGCAGTCTTACACATCTACTTCGGCAACCAGCAACTTTTGAGGGCTTCCTCCATGTATATCATTCAATCCACAAACTTTCTTAAGGATGTATAATCCTCCTTTCTCCTTACCAATCCCCTTCACCTTACCACTATGAAGGTCCTAAAATATATAGGAATCAGGGTAGAATGATATAAAGCATAAAAATTGTTTAGTCATTTTTGACCCTAACAGTAGATTGAGCATGAAGTTAGGTACAAATAATACATCTCTAACAGTTTCATCATTTAGAATTTGTGCTTCTCCAATATGTGAAATATCTGCCTTGGCTAGTAGGGAGATTCACCATTTTATTTTGTGTTTTAACTATCTTATGACATTATGAAAACACACCTTTATGTGCTACAACATGGTGTGTGGCACCAGAATCTACTACCCATTCATTTGGAACAATATATGTTGATAAACAAGTAACTATACCTAACATGTTGACCTGTTTGGAATCATGTGCATCCTTATTTAGCAATGCCATGATCTGTCTATACTCTTCTTCTGAGAAGCCTTGTGCTTTGGCTATCACAACATTGTTGATGTCCTTTCTCCATTGGCTATTATATGGACCTCATAAACTCTTATTCTCTCCTGACTAATTCCCAGTAAAGTTATGTGCTGAAAACTAATTATTAGATTGACCAGCAGTCTGGTATCCATATCCACCAAAACTTTTATGAGATTGATTATTAGTGAAGGACTGATGTGGTCACCTTGAATTTCCACTGTAATTCCCTTTCTTCTTAAATTTCCAATCTACAGGATATCCTATCAGTTTATAATAAGCATCTCTTGTATGTCCACTGAGATGGCAATAGTCATACTTCTTTCCTTTATAACCTTGACTACTATGGCTAGTTTCTGCAAAAGTTCTATTTACCTGCATAGCTATAGGGTCAGTCTTATTACTGGTTATTGCAACACAAGCTAGTTATTGAATTTCATCCTCAACTATGATTTCATATGCTTGGTTAAGAGTAGGTTTCACCCCTTTCACAAGGATTTGCCTTTTAACTTGATCATAAGAGTCATTCAAGCCACTCAAAAACTGTATCAACCCCAATTGGATTAAATGATCTGTATAATCTTTAAATTTAGCACAATTACAAGATGGAGATGGAATCACAACATCATACTCACACCAACAATTCTTAAGTTTAGTAAAGTATGTAGAAACAGAACCAGTTCCTTGATGAAGATTATTGATTTCTCTGTGAAGTTGATACAGTCTCATTCTATTAACTTTGTCAAAGCTCTTCTTGAGGTCCTCCCATACTTCAAATGCACTTGTAGCATACACAATGCCACTCAGTAACTCAGCACTTACTGAACTCATCAGCCAAGACAATATAACTACATTACATGTTTCCCATTTCATATGTAGATCCTTACTGTATGTGCCAGTCACAAAACCATATTTTCTCTTCCCTAGTAATGCAATCTTCATACTCCAGATTCCATAATTTTCTGATCCAAGCAGCTTAATTGAAATCAATGTAGTATCCACAACATCTGAGGCTCCCAAAAACAAAGGATCTATTGGATAGATTTTAGGTTGCATTACACTTCTACTCAGAAAAAAATACTCAGAAGCTTTCCAACCTCAGTTTACAAAATAGAGATCTGATTTCTCCTTGTTGCTCCCAGGACACAATCCAAAAAATTAGAATTATTAGAAAAAGGATAGAAGTTATATGTTTCTCTGAACCACCATGGATTGACTCTCTGATACCATGTTAAACTACTGTAATATAATGCTCACATACGTGCACAGAAGCCATTAAGGCAGAGAAGAGGAGAGAGAAGAAGAATGCATGGTAGTCATTTTTAGACTCACATGTTTTTCACATGAGCTTCTAGAATATTCCTAACTACCTCTAACAACTTGAACAACTAACTCAATCAGCAACCGCTAACTCGACTAACTAACATGACTAACTACCTCATTTCAATGAAACAGTAAAAACAACTTTAATGTAACAGTAATCCATTAATTTTGAACTTCAGCTATACGATCAACTAGTTCATTTTAACAATTTGCTACAATGATATGTATTCAAATTTATCACTTAATTAAAAAGAAAATATATTTCTTTTAGCAATAAGTTATTTGAATTTGATTTTTCTTGTAATTCGGGTAGATTTTTATGCAAAAAGATGTAGGCGGTGTATATATAAACAAATAAAAATAAGAGAAAAAATAGAATTTTTTTTCTTATTATTTAAGCCGAAATTGAATTGTTAAGAATCGATGAATCAAAAATCGAGAACAAACACCCCTAGATATAATAAATAAGTCAATTTTTTCAATTGTTGAATAACTTTATTACTTCCTCCATCCAATAGTATTTGTTCAATATTTACATGGCGTATCTTATAATAAATAATTAAGATAATTTTATTATATCACTCTTTAAATATAATGAATTTTTTTCTTTTAAACATACAAAGAGTGATGAATGTACTATTTAATATAAAAATTAAAATAAATTGTGCATTCATTTTTTAAATTGAAAAATTATTTTTATTAACCTGTATAGATGAATGGAAAAAGTCGAACCAAGAAACAGATATTCAAATAAAGAGGCTTGTATGACAACTCTCCCACGTGAAGTATAGTAAGAATTTAAAAAAAAACACAAACAATTGATATTAATTGATTTTTTGTTTGTGTGTTTTTAGCCTAATAGTCTCCTCCCATGGCGAACTCTCGAAGAGTGGCAGTAATCAGAGAAGGCGAAGCCGGTCTTGTAACAGCATGTGAGCTACAAAGAGAAGACCACCAAATTATAATATTAGAAAAATCAAATCAACTCAGTAGCCTATGGGTATACAACCCTTAAGTCGAGACCGATCCACTTGGTCTTAACCCAACCAAATAAATTATTCATAGCAGTGTTACAATATACAATTAACCATGTAATTTGTCTTATAGTATTATATTTTCAGCCTATGTAAAGACTATTTATTATATTAATAAAATATTTATTTGAATAGATTATTGCATTAATATGTGTGTCCTTTACTTGTATAGTAGACAATTTTGTGTATGGAGTATTTTAACTCATGCACAGAAGATTAAAATTATCGGTTCTTATAAATAATAAATAAATGTTCACAATCAAAGATGAGGTAGGACAAACATCTTGATGATTGTAGCACAAGAAAAATATAATTTGATCTTAATTATGGGAATGGTAATATTCCAACTTCTTGTACTAGTACATTTTGTATGTATTAAATGGACCAATTAGAGATATTCATTTATGTTTTGAATATTTATAAACGATTTCTCTAAACCATTACATGTACTTATACTCTTAATCTTGATATAATTATTATGATCTATGTGGTTTATTTTTCATTTTAATTTATTAAAAAGTGTGACTCTTTTGTGAGTCAACATATTCCTAATAGGTTGGATGATGACGAATTACTTAGTGAAACATTAATTAGTTGATAGAACCATGTCTCGGACTTGAGATAGAAGATACCCCTTTATGATTGCTTATAAGTTTTCACGTGAAAACCCAACAAGTGGATTTTGTATCCGTCATGTGAAATAAGTTAAGCATTATAAATAAAGGATTAAATTAATCAATGAGTTAAATTTTTTAGAGAATTTGATGTAATTGATTGGCGTCGGTAATTCTAACATGGGGAGCTAACTAAGATGAGCTAACTAAGATGTAATGGTAGATTTCGAAATTAAATCGAGAAGCGCAATTACAGATTTCTAGTGGAATAATTTATAATTTATAATTTATTATGATATGATAATTCATTCACTACCAAATTAATATCAAAATTGCAAGCTTCAGTTAATAACTAAGAGAAGAGTAATACCATTTTATTTACTGATCTTATGTAAATAAGGAATCAAAAGAGTGTATTAAAATTAATTTTGGCATTATGGCAGTATTTAAGGTGGAAAATGTTTTATGATTTTAAGATGATATTAAAGTCAAAAATGTTTTGCTGTTAAGGCTGCTATAAAGGGCCAAAAGGTTATTTCCTCTTGACTTTCCTTCTTCAACTGAAATTGAGAATAAATAGAGGTGTGTGATTGGGAAAGAAAACATACGTTTTTTCCAAAACCCAATCATCCTTCGCTAATCTAAAAAAAGTACTTGCCCATACAAAGTTGATTAATAAAGTTAGTTAGGAAGTAGTAGAAGGTAGAAGACCTAGAAAATAAGGTGTTGAATGAACTGTGTGAAAGCTTCAAGAGGTAAGTTTTCTGATTTTTGTTTTGATTATGTTATCTAGATTATATGTAGGTTATATTGATCCTGTAGAGTTGTTGCTTCTGCTGTGCATGTTCTAACAATTGATATCAGAGACCTTCTTACATATGCTAGATAATGTAAAAGAAATTACATGATTTGTTGTACATATTTCGGATAGTATTGTATAAATCATGTTGTTGCTGGCTGCTTTTCATGTTTTTGAAATCATGTTGTTGCTGGATGCTTTTTATGTTTTTAAAATTATGTTGTTGTTGGATATTTTTCATGTTTTTGATATCATGTTGTTGCTGGCTGTTTTTTATATTTTTAATGATGTTATTGTTTCCAAAAGAATTTAAGTTTATTATTAAGAAAGCATAAAATGAATTTTGCATAGTTTTGTGAAAATTAGTTTTGTAGATTAAGGGGAAAATAATGATGAGTCTTGACTATGACCAAGTATAGTCTTTACTCATTGTATGAACAATAGTAGTAAGGCCAAGCAGTGCAGGCAGCCCTGCTATCCCTCGCAATAGCTCGGCCAATTATTGTCGATTTGGTCAGTTTTGGAGTTTTTTAGTTTTTGACGAACTCTGAATGACCTGAAATTTGGTACATTTATTGGAAATGACACACTGAATAATACACACAGTAAATTCTAATCTAGTCCATTTTTTTTTCTATTCGGGGTTTTTTTGATGAGTTTTTGTGCGTTTTTATGTTTTTGAAAAAATTAAAAATTCTGAAAAAAATTATTTTTTGCAAACCAGTGGTGATAGGGCTCATTCCTTATGATTTTTAGTGGTTAATAACAGTACATAATATGAGTTTAGATGTTGACATAGATCATCTTACCCATCGGATAAACTTGTATATTGTAATACTATTTTATAGTCTCTTATTTTTGATGACTTGTATTAACTTTCCAACTAAGTTACATGTTGGTTCAATGGTACAGAGACTTATGAAATATGATATTTATCTAACTTAAATCAACATTTAACTCTCCAACTGATTTGGTTCTGTTTCGTTTAAGAGATAAAATACCTGACATTACATGTATATTTGCTTAAATGGTTAAGTTTTTCTAACAATTCTAACTGTTTATGTGAATGGTTATATGTGTGATGTGTTTTTAAAGAATTTTATTATTCTATAGCATGTCTAATAATCTATTTTAATTTAATTATATAACAGATTAATCACGTCTTCATTCAATCCCTTAACAACTATCCTGAATTAAAATAAATTAGAAGGCCTTAACTATGTGGACTGGAAATGTAATTTCGATATTGGTCTTAATGTTGAGGGGTTTAAATTTGCGCTAGTTAATGAATGTCCTATTAAGTCGGATGAACCCACTGATGACGAGATTAAAGCCTACTATAAGTGGGTCAAGGCTGATGAGATGTCAAGATGCTACATTCTTGTCTCTATGGCAAATGTGTTACAACATCAACATCAGTCCATGATTATTGCTTATAATATGCTTGAATCTCTCAAAGAGATATTTGGTGAGTAAAATCGTGTTGCAAAGAAAACGGCTATGAAAGCTCTTTTGACCACAAAAATGGTTGAAGGAACTTTGGTAAAGGAATATATTCTTAAAATTATGAGTCTATTGAATGAGATGGAAATTCTTAGGGCGGTTATTAATAAGGAGTCTTAGGTTGAGATAGCCCTACAGACTCTGTTAGACAGTTTTCAGCAGTTCCGCTTCAATTATTACATGAATAAAATGGACTTATCTCTTGCAAAACTATTGAATGAGCTGCAAGCGGCAGAATCTATCATTAAGCAATAAGTTCCTCCTGTGTCGTTGATGGTTGACAAACTTTTGTCTTTGAATTTTAAGCCAAAAGGCAAAAAAAAATGAAGAAGAAACCTCGTAAGGTTTCAGATACTATCGGTGGTGTGGCTAAGCCTAAGGGAAAATGCTATCATTGCAAGCAACCTGGTCATTATAAGAAACAGTGTCCCTGCTGCATAGCTAAGATGCAGAAACAAGTTACTTCTTTTTCATATATCGTTGAAATGCTCTTAGCGACTGTTTCTACCCAATTTTGGGCTATAGATTCAGGAGCCACTAATATATCTGCACATCCTTGTAGGGGTTTCAAGAAACACGATGCCTAAGTAAAAATGAACTGAACGTGTTTCAAGAAAATGGGTAACCAACACCAGCCTTAGCTATAGAAAATATTTCTATTTTATTTAGTAGTTCTAGAGTTTTAAGACTGAATAATGTTCTTTACGTACCTTCTATAAAGAGGAATTTGCTTTCAGTTTCAAGAATAATGGATGTTGGTTACAATGTTTATTTTGCTAATAATTCTATAATTATTAAGTTTAATAAGTATTTTATTATTTCTTCTCATAGAATACATAATTTGTTTGTATTTGATGTTTCCCATGATATGCTACAAAAAATGGAACTTAATAATGTTGATCAATCACATAAAAGAAAATGTATTTCGGAATTGAGTGAAACATACTTATGACACTTACGTCTAGGTCATATTAACTTAAATAGAATCTCATGGTTGGTTTCTGATGGACCTTTGAGTTCATTGAAAGTGGAGGCACTTCCAACTTGTGAATCCTGTTTAGAAAGTAAAATGACTAAGAGACATTTTCCTTCAAAAGGAAATAGAGTCGGTAATAAGTTAGAATTAATTCATACTGATGTGTGTGGTCCAATGAATATACAAGAAAGAGGTGGTTTTGATTATTTTGTGACTTTCACAGATGATTACTCGAAATATGGATACATTTATTTTTTGCATCATAAATTTGAATGCTTTGAAAAGTTCAAAGAATTTAAGATGGAAATGGAAAAGCGACATAACAAACATATACATACATTACGATTTGATCGGGGTGGTGAATACCTTTCTTTGTTATTCATTAAATACTTATCAGAATCAGGAATTACATCTCATCATTCTTCTACGGGAACACCACAATAAAATGGTATGGCAGAATGCCAAATTAGAACTCCTATGAAAATGGTTAGATCAATGTTAAGTTATTCAGATTTGCCTTTTTCATTTTGGGGTTGTGCATTAGAAACTGCAAATTATATTCTGAACTTCGTTCCTTCAAAATCATACCTTTAACCCCATCTGAATTGTGGAGTGGGCACAAGCCTAGCCTATGGCATATTTGGGTTTGGGGTTGTCCATCACCTATGCTAAAAGGAAAAACTAATAAGTTGGAATCTAGGACAGAAGTGTACTTTTTTATTAGATATCCAAAAAGAACCAAAGGGGGCTTATTTTATTGTCCTAAGGAACAGAAGGTAATTGTTTCAACAAATGCCAGATTTCTTGAAGAGGATTATTTAATGAACCACGTTCCTAGAAGTAAAATTGTTTTACAGGAATTGGGCAATTAAAAACGAATAACGAAACACAAGAACAAATTTCAAAAACTATTGTTGACATACCATTGCATCCACGTAGTGAGAGAAATATCAATAGGCAAGAGGTTGCATAAGAGAAAATACTTAACATTACACTACCTCAAAGTAGTGGGAGTAACGTCAAGCAGCCTATAATTGTGGAGGAAAACGGTCAGGATAATGTCGAGGAACCTGTCATAGTACAGGAAGGCATTGAGGGTGTTCAAAATTTAGTTCCAACCTGTAGTAACTAGTCATCGTAGTGGGAGAATTATTAGAAAACCTTTACGATTTGTGCTCTTGGGAGAATCATATATAGAATCCTTGAGGAGCCTAACACAGAACCTCTTAATTATGCCAAAATACTACATGATAAAGATGCTAACATATGGATTGTTGCTATGAAATCTGAAATGGAGTCTATGTATTCTAATCAAGTATGGGAACCTGTAGAACCACCAACGGGAGTCAAACCCATTGTATGTAGATGGATCTATAAGAAAAAGAGAGGTTTGAATGAAAAAGTGCAAACTTTTAAGACTAGGCTTTTTGTGAAAGGGTTTACTCAAAAATAAGAAATTAATTATGAGGAAACTTTTTCGCCGGTAGCTATGCTTAAATCTATTAATATTCTCTTATCTATTGCTGCTCATTATGATTATGAGATTTGGCAAATGGATGTCAATACGGTTTCCTAAATGGAAATCTTGACGAGGGTATTTATATGGCACAACCAAAAGGTTTCATAGAAAGTGGTAATGAACAAAAATTTTGTAAACTTAAGAAATCCATTTATGGTTTGAAACAAGCATCTAGAGAATGGAATACTTGTTTTGATAATTCGATTAAGACTTTTGGTTTTGATCAATGTGAAAATGTGTCATGCGTTTATAAAAAATGGGATGGAGACAGAGTAGAATTTTTAATTTTGTACGTAGATGACATTTTTTTCATAGGAAATAATGTGAGCATGTTGAATTTTATTAAGGAGTGGCTGTCTCATGATTTGATACAAAAGACTTGGAAGAAAAGGCTCATATCCTTGGGATCAAGCTTATGCAAAATTATAAATAAAGCATATTAAGCTTATCAAGAACTTTATATTGATACTATTCTTGCAAGATTTAGCATGCAAAATTCCAAAAAGGGATTCCTTCCTTTTAGGCATGGAATTGCTCTATCAAAAGAACAGTCGCCCAAAATGACCGATGAGATAGAGAGAATGAACGCGGTCCCTTATGCTTCTGCTGTAGGGGGCCTCATCTATGCTATGCTGCGCACTAGTCTAGATATATGCTTTGTTATTGGCATGGTTAGCAGATTTCAGTCTAATCCTAGGAAAGAACATTGGACTGCAGTTAAGCATATAATCAAGTACCTTAAAAGGACTAGGGATTACATGCTTGTTTTTCACTTCGGGGATCTTGTACCTATTGGGTATACTGATTTAGATTTTTAGTCGGATAAAGATTCTAGAAAATCTACCTTAGGATATGTGTTTACTTTAGGAGGTGGAGCCATTGTTTGGAGAAGTATCAAACAATCCTGTGTTGCTGATTCCATCATGGAAGCCGAATATGTAGCTACCTCTGAGGCAGCTAAAAAGGCTATTTGGCTCGGTAACTTTCAGAAAGAGCTTGGAGTTGTTCCTCATGTTCAAATACCACTACCACTTTATTGTGACAATAGTGGTGCAGTTACAAACTCAAAATAACCACGAAGCCATAAGAGAAGTAAGCATATTGAGAGAAAATATCACTTTATTCGGGATATAACTCAAAAGCGTGATGTGAGAGTTTTGAAGATTGAGTTGAAAAATAATTTGGCAGACCCATTGACAAAGGACTTAACACAGAAGATTTTTGATAAGAACATGGAAGAAATGGGTGTCAAAATTGTACATTCATAGTTATGAGTCTAAGTGGGAGATTGTTAGGATATACTATTAACCATGTAATTTGTGTTATAGTATTATATTTTCATCCTGTGTAAAGACTATTTATTATATTAATAAAACATTTATTTGAATAGATCATTGCATTAAAATGTGTGTCCTTTACTTGTATAGTAGAAAATTTTGTGCATGGAGTATTTTAACTTATGAACGGAAGATTAAAATTGTCGATTCTTATAAGTAATAAATTAATGTTCACAATCAAAGATGAGGTAGGACAAATATCTTGATGATTGTGGCACAAGATTAACTATAATTTGATCTTAATTATCGGAGTGGTAATATTCCAACTTCTTGTGCTAGTACATTTTGTATATATTGAACAGACCAATTAGAGATATTCATTTATGTTCTGAATATTTATAAGAGATTTCTATAAACCATTACATGTACATATACTCTTAATCTTGATATAATTATTATGATCTATGTGGTTTATTTTGTCATTTTAATCTATTAAAAGGTGTGACTTTTTGTGAGTCAACATATTCCTGATAGGTTGATGATGACAAATCACGTAGTGAATATTAATTAGCTGATAGAACCATGTCTCGTACTTGAGATAGAAGACACCCCTTTATGGTTGCTTATAGGTTTTCACGTGAAAACCTTACAGGTGGATTTTGTATCCGTCATGTGAAATAAGTTAAGCATTATAAATAAAGGATTAAATTAATCAATGAGTTAAATTTTTTAGAGAATTTAATCTAATTGATTGGTGTCGGTAATTCTAACATGGGGAGTTTAATAAGATGTAATGGTAGATTTTGAAATTAAACCGAGGAGTGCAATTACATATTTCTAGTGGAATAATTTGTAATTTATTATGATATGATAATTCATTCATTACCGAATTGATATCATAATTAGAAGCCTTAGTTAATAAATCTACGGTCCCTACTATGCCTGATTAGCTAATCAAATTTGAAAAAGAGAAGAAGTAATACCATTTTATTTACTGATCTTATGTAAATAAGGAATAAAAGGACAACAACAACAACAAACCCAGTATATTCCCACCTAGTGGGGTCTAGGGAGGGTAAAATGTATGCAGTCCATACCACTATCTCTAGGGAAGTAGAGAGGTTGTTTCTGATAGACCCCCGGCTCAAAACAAAAGGACAAAGGATAAAAACATCAAGCATGCAACGGGAATAAAATAACACAACAATAAAGTACACAATCAGACAATGGACCCCCCTCACCCTTAAACCTACCAGCCAAGCTACACTAAACCCTCCTAACTACAGACTACGACTCGACCACCTACCTTAGCCCTCTACCCTAATGCTTTTTCTCCATAATTTCCTATCAAGGGTCGCATCCTTAGAAAGATGTAACTGCTCTATGTCACGTCTAATTACTTCTCTCTAGTACTTCTTCGGTCTACCCCTCCCCTATTTCAAACCATCTAAGGCCAACCTCTTACACCTACGAACAGAGGCATCCATGTCCCTTTTCATCACATAACCAAACCATCTCAACCTCACTTCCCGCATTTTATTTTCCACCGATGCCACTCCCACCTTCTCCCCCAAATAATCTCATTCCTAACCCTGTCAGCCCTCGTGAATCCACACATCCAACGCAACATCCTCATGTACACCACCTACAACTTTTAGACGTGAGAGTTCTTAACAGGCCAACACTCTTCCCCATACAACACAGCCGGCCGAATCGTAGCTTTATAGAATTTTCCTTTAAGCTCGAGGGGCACCTTCTTATCGCATAAAATCCCCGAAGCAAGCCTCCATTTCATCCAACCTTCCTCAATACGGTGAGAGATATCCACATCAATCTCTCCATCCCCCTGAATCATAGACCTAAGATACCTAAAACTATCCCTCTTACAAACCACCTGTGAATCCAACTTCATACCTCCTCTTCCTCGAGTCACTAAACCTGCACTCTAAGTACTCTGGCTTGGTCCTACTCAATCTGAATCTTTTTGATTCCAGGGTTTGTCTCCAAACCTCTAACTTATTATTAACACCTCGACGCGACTACATCAATCAACACTACATCATCCAAAAAAAGCATACACCAAGGCACCTCTCCTTGAATACTCCGCGTCAACACATGCATCAGCAAGACGAATAAAAATGGACTATGAGTCGATCCCTAGCGCAACCCTGTCAAGATCAGGAAATGCTCAGAATCTCCTCCCACCGTTCTTACTTGGGTCTTCGCCCCCTCATACATATCCTTCGTCGATCGTATGTACGCCACTGGTACCCCTTTTGCCTCCAAGCATTTCCAAAGAACCTCTCTAGGGACTTTGTCATACGGCTTCTCCAAGTTGATAAACACCATGTGAAGATCCCTCTTCCTCTCTCGATACTGCTCTACCAGGCATAAATCCAAATTGATTCTCCAAAATAGACACTACCTTCCTTAACCTCGGCTCCACCACCCTCTCTAAATCTTTATCGTGTGACTCAACAACTTAATACTACGGTAGTTATTGCAATTTTGAATGTCTCCCTTGTTCTTATATAAATAAATCATCGTACTCTATCTCCACGCCTCAGGAATCTTAGCGGACTCGAAAATATTGTTAAACAAATTGGTGAGCCACCTCAACCCTGACCCACTCGTGAACTTTCAAAAGTCCACCAAAATCTCATCGGTCCCAATCGTCCTATCCCTTCACATTTTGCGAAGAGCCTCACATACCTCATCCACCCTAAAATGCCGACAAAAGCCAAAATCGCGAGATTCCTTGGTGTGCTCAAACTCCCCTAACACAATGCATCTGCCCTCCTCGTCATTCAAGAGCTTATGAAAATACGAATGCCACCTCTTCTTAATAAACACGTCCTCCACCAATATTCTGTCATCCTCTCCCTTAATACACTTAACTTGGTCTAGACCTTGACCCTTTCACTCTCTAGCTTTAAAAAGCCTAAACAACCTCCTTACCCCACCTCTCTTCTCTAATCTCGAATATAATCTCTCAAAAGCTATTGTCTTAGCCACCGTAACTACTTACTTAGCCTCATTTCTAGCTAATTTATACTCCTCCCCATTCACCCATTTCTCCTCTTCATCCTTACTCTTAACGAACTTGGTGTAATCTATCTTCTTCCTCTCCACCTTATTCTTGACTGCTTTATTCCACTACCAATCCCCTCGATGTCGGCTAGATCTGCCCTTTGAGACACCCAAAACCTCTTTAGCCTCCTCTTTGATGCAACCTGCAGCCCTATCCCAATACTATCTACATCTCCCTACACTCCCATGCCCTCACCCCCTCTAACCTTTCCCCTATCTCCAAAGCACTGACTGGAGTCAGGCCACCCCACCTAACTCTAGGCCTGCCCTCCCTACTCCTACTCTCTTTGCCCCTCTTAATAACTAAGTCCATCACCAGAAGTCTATGCTGGGTCACAAGGTTCTCACTCGAAATAGCCTTACAATCCTTACATAGAGATCTATCCCCCTTATTAAGCAGCGAAAAATCAATTTGGGTCTTGGCCAACCTACTATGAAAAGTAACCAGAAGCTCCTCCTTCTTCGGAAAGCAGGAATTCACAACCACCAACTCAAAGGCCCTCACAAAATTCAAAAGAGTAGCTCCCTCATCATTCCTATCCCCAAAACCAAAGCCTCCATGCATATCTTCATAACCAACTGGCAAAGGACCGATATGCCCATAGAAGTCTCCTCCTATGATGATCTTCTCCGAGCTAGGAACGCCTCAAATAAGGAATAAAATGAGTGTATTAAAAATTAATTTTGGCATTACGGCAGTATTTAAGATGGAAAGCGTTTTATGGTTTTAAGATGATATTAAAGTCAAAAACGTTTTGCTATTAAGGCTGCAATAAAGGGCCAAAAGGTTATTGTCTCTTGACTTTCCTTCTTCAACTGAAATTGGGAATAAATAGAGGCATGTGATTGGGAAAGAAAACATACGATTTTTCCAGAACCCAATCATCCTTCTCTAATCCAAAAAAAGTACTTTCCCACACAAGGTTGATTAATAAAGTTAATCAGAAAATAGTAGAAGGCAACAAACCTGGCAAATAAGGTGTTGAACGAACTGTGTGAAAGCTTCAAGAGGTAAGTTTTCTAATTTTCGTTTTGATTATGTTATCTAAATTATATGTAGCTTATATTGATCCTGTAGAATTGTTGATTTCGTTGTGCATGTTCTAACAAGCAGTCTTTACAAATCTCTTCGAACAAATCTACCTAGACAAATCGTGGGTTTTAGTGATTACTCATTTTTAGGAAAGGCAGAAAATAGAAAACGAGTCAATTTTCCTGAGCATAAAGAAGTGCTCAAGTTTTTGAATGAGTTTGCTGAGGATTTTGGGATCAGTAGAACGATTCGATTCAATACAGAAGTTGTACGAGTTGAGCAGATTGAGTTTAGAGGAAATCGTTGGGTTGTTCAGTGGAGAACGGATGAGTTAACTTCAGAAGAGGTGTTTGATTGTGTAGTGATTTGTAATGGTCACCATACGATACCTAGATTTGCAAATATTCCAGGTAAATAATTCATCTTTTGCTTCAACAATGATTGAACGTCCCATTCTGGCATAGTTTTTGGAAGTTTTTTTCTTTTTTTCTTTTAAAAGAATCAAAAAAAGAATTTAAAATAATTGTTTGTCCATGAAATTTAGTTGATGGTAAAAAATCCACTTTTTTTAGCGTTGGTTTTAGCATTTTAATATTAAAGTTATTATTTTAATGCTTTGAAGGAGTGGAGCTGTTTTTGCGTTTTTCACACCATTACTGTCCATCCGTTTATTACATAATGTGATGCATTTTTACCTCAATTTGAATTCCTTAATATCATGGTCTTTTAAGACCATTGTAGTTGTGGAAGTTTCATGGGTTGCAGCAGTAAACTGCCATTCATTGCTGGTGGCATTTGATGCCAATAATTTTTTATCCTTAATTTATTTTTGGCACGTTCGCATGGCTGTTTTTCTATCAACCTTCAACTTCCATTTCTTTGTAATTCTTTTGCCTTTGGTAGAATGTGGCTATAAGTTACATGTAACTTCTATCTTTATTCCTCCATTATCCTATACTTTATGACTTGTAACTCATGTAACTCTTGTAACCTCTAAGCCATTGATATTTCATCTTTACTATCCCTATTCATTCTTATATTCATTGCATGGAAGACTTCCTCTCCTATAAATAGAGGTAGTATTGCATGGTTTTGGGACATATATACACAAGATAATATAGAGTTCAAAAAAGATACTAAGAAAGAGAGTTCATTAGTTGAAGGGAGGTGTTCTTTTTGTGGAGCTTTGAACTCAACTCTTGTCCAGAGTTATTGAGTTGTTCTTTGTGAGAAAGGTTGTTGTATCCTGGAGGGGGCAAATCAAGAAGATTACTGCAGAACTGGTGAAACATTTGCTGCAGTGGGCTTGAATCTCCTTATAGAGAGTGAGATATCCGCGCCTCAATCGAAGAAGAAGAAGACATTTTTTTTTTCACTTGTAATTTTCAGTTGTAATATTTTATTGTAATTTCACCAATAATTTTAAGGAGATTCAATAGCAACAACTAAAAAATCTGCGGATGTCAAAATGAGACATCTTAACAAGCCATTCCGGTTCAACGGTACTCACTTCAAGAGGTGGAAGGATAAAGTTCTTTTATACTTAAGTCTTAACATTTCTTATGTTCTAACAAAGAAGAACCCAAATAAAGTAGATAACTCTTTCACGATCGATGAAGAACTCATTTCTCTTCTAGAGAAAGTGGAAAAATACGATGGTGACTCCTACAAGTGTCGGTATTTTCTTCTTAATTGGCTATCTAATAATTTTTATGATTATTATGATAGAACTTACTCTAGTGCAAAGAAAATTTGAAAAGCCTTGTAGAGTAAGTATGACACTAAGAAGGCAAGAGTGAAAAAATATGCGGCTAGCAGATTTTTTCATTTTCAAATGGTGGACAAAAAATCAGTGGTAGATCAAGCTCAACATTTCATAATAATTTTTGGCGAGCTCAGGTCTAAGGAAGTCAAAATTAGAGATAACTTTATTATTTGTGGCATAATTGATAAACTTCCACCTTCATGGAAGGAATTTCAAAAAACTATGCGCCACAAGTAAAAATAAACTTCTCTTGAGATTTTGATAATGAGAATCCGCATGGAAGAAGAAGCAAGGGGCCAAGATGCACTGTTGCAAGCAGAAGAGAACAACATAACACCGAAGGTAAATTTAACTTCTTCTAATAATGTTACCCCTGAAACTAACAAAAATACTACTTTAAAGCCTAAGAAGAAAAAAATCAAGAAAAATGATAGTAGACATCCTAAGGACAATAATGATGAAAATAACCAAGCAAAAAATCAACATGTACAACAAAAAAGATCGTGCTTTGTCTATGGCAAGAGTGGACATATTGCTGGATTTTGCAGATTTTGAAAATGTGAGCCTAAACATCAGGCAAACGTTATCGAAGAACCATTTATGGCAGTGATAACAGACATAAACATGGTGAAGAATGTTGATGGATGGTTGACTGACTCTGGTGTAAATCGTCATGTCTGTTATGACAAAGACTGGTTTAAAAAATATTCAAATTTTGAGGAGCCTAAAATCATTATGTTTGGAGATTCACACACAACTCAAGTACTTAGAATGGGAGATGTCGAGTTGAGATTTACCTCTGGAAGGCTATTAATATTAAAAGATGTACTTTATACTCCTTCTATGAGAAAAAAATTTGATGTCTAGTTTTCTTCTTAATAAAGCAGGCTTCAAACAGATTATTGAATCTGATCAGTACGTAATTGTTAAGAATAATATTTTTTTGGGAAAGGGGTATGCATGTGATGGTATGTTCAAGTTAAATGTTGAAATGGATAAAACATCTACTTCTGTTTATATGCTTTCTTCTACTAATTATTGGCATGCTCATTTGTATCTTATAAATGATCGTTATGTGGGAATCATGAGTAGTTTAGGATTAATTCCAGTAATAAAAAAAGAACTTTAAAAAATGTGAGACTTGTAGTAAAGCCAAAATCACAAAAGATCTCATTTTCAAGTTGAAAGAAAAACTGAATTATTAGAATTAGTTCATACTGATATTTGTGAACTTGGTGAAATTTTAACTCGTGGATAAAATAGATATTTTATTACTTTCATTGATGATTTTTCTAAGTTTACATATGTTTACTTAATGAAAAATAAAAGTGATGCATTTGAGAATTTTAAAACTTTTCTCCATGAAGGTGAAAATCAGTTTAATAGAAAAATAAAAAGAATAAGAAGTGATAGAGGTCGTGAATATGAGTCACATGAATTCAATTCTTTTGTTAGATCTTTAGGTATAATTCATGAAACTACTCCTCCTTATTCTCGTGCATCTAACGGTGTAGCGGAAAGGAAGAATAGAACTTTGGTTAAATTAACTAATGCCATGTTAATTGAGTCTTGTGCACCTTTAACTTTTTGGGGTGAAATTCTTTTGACTGCTTGTTATGTGTTGAATCGTGTGCCTCATAAAAAGACCAAATTAACTCCTTTTGAGTTGTGAAAAGGTCATAAGCTAAATTTAGGATATCTAAGAGTTTGAGTTTGCTTAGCCTATGTAAGGTTAATGGATCCTAAAATCTCTAAGTTGGGTAAAACAATTACTACTTGTGCTTTTCTTGATTATGCTTCACATAGTACAACCTATAGATTTTTTTATCTTGAAGATAATGTGATAATAGAATCAGGTGATGCTATTTTTCATAAAAATAAAGTTCCTTTTGATTCTAAAATAGTAGGGGTCATAGGACTAAAAATAATATTTTGTCACTACCTAGTTCTTCTACTTCTACTTTGAAAAATAATGAAAATGGTGATTTTGAGTTAAGAAGTAGTAAACGAGTTAGATTAGAAAAAAAATTTGGTCCTGGTGACCCTATCACTTTAAAAGAAGCTTTGTTTTCACATGATGCTATTTTTTGAAAAGAGGCTGTAAATAATGAAATAGAGTCGTTAATTTCCAACAAAACTTGAAAGCTAGTTGATTTACCACCGACTTTTAAAATAATTGAATGTAAATGAGTCTTACATAAAAAGCTAAAACCTGATGGATCTGTTGATAAATATAAAGCTAGGCTAGTGGCTAAAGATTTTAAACAACTAGAAGGCCTAGAATTTTTTTAAACTTTTTGTTCCGTAGCTAGAATTACATCCAATAGAATTTTAGTTGCTATTGCGACAATTTTTGATTTACAAATTCATCAAATGGATGTAAAAACTACTCTTTTAAATGGAGACCTAAATGAGGATATTTACATGGAACAACCTAAATGTTTTGTTGAGGATTTCCAAGAAAGCAAAGTGTGTAAACTTAATAAATACCTATATGGCTTGAAACAAGCACCAAAGCAATGGCATAAAAAGTTTGATTCTTGTATGATTGATAATGGGTTTAAAACAAATGAGTGTGATAAGTGCATATATCATAAGTCATGAAATAATTTGCATGTTATTATTTGCCTATATGTTGATAATTTATTGATCTTTGGCTCTAACATGAATGTTATTGGTGAAACAAAAAATATTGTTAGAAGCCATTTTTACATGAAAGATTTTGGTGAGGCAAATATTATTCTAGGAATAAAAATTACTAGAACATGTGATGGAATTTTTCTTGATCAATCACATTATGTTGAGAAAATATTGAAAAAATATAATTTCCTTGATTGCAAGCGTGTTGTAACTCCATTTGATTCTAGTGTTCACTTGTTTCCTGTTGAAAGTGAAAATGATGTAATAAATCAAAAGAAATATGCTAGCGTTGGAAGTTTGAGATATGTGACTGATTGCACTAAACCTGATATTGCATATGTAGTAGGAGTACTTAGCAGGTTTACTAGCAAAACAGGCAATGAAAATTGACATGCTATAACTAGAGTAACGAGATATTTAATTGGAACGAAACATTATGATTTGTTCTATAAAAAATATCCTTCTGTACTTGAAGACTTTTGTGACGCGAATTGGAACACTTTATCGGGTGATTCCTTATCTACTACTGATAATATTTTTATTTTGGGTGGTGGTGCTATTTGTTGGATGTCTAAAAATCAAACTATAATTGCTAACTCTACCATGGAGGCTGAACTAATTGCTTTAGCTTCAGCTAGTGAGGAAGCGAATTGGTTGAGAGATTTATTATTTCAAATACCATATTTTAAAAAATCAATTCCTCTTATATTAATCGTTGTGATAGCACCGCTGTAATTGATAGAGTTCAAAACCTTTATTACAACGGTAAATTCAGACCTATACGGAGAAAACACAGTAATGTAAGATCATATTTGACAAATGGTGCCATTAATATTGATCATGTCAAATCTTGTGATAATCTTATAAATTCGTTAACTAAGGCCTTAGCAAGAGAAAAGGTTTGGAGCACATCGAGGGAGATGGGATTGAAGTCTATTGAATCTTGAGTCATATGTAAGAAAATCCAACTTGGAGACTAGAGATCCTATAACCAGGTTCAATAAAAAAACGAATCACATGATGACTTGTTGTGAAAAATGCACTATTTTTTCCTCCCGATGGTGTGAGTGCATTTGCCTGTAATGATTGTGAGGTTGAGTTTATAAAACTCTTAATGAAAATTTGTAGCTCATATGAGTGGGGTACTAAATTACAGGAGCACTCTCAACGGATTTCACCTATGTGAGTGTGGAGGTAGGATGCTTCCTATGAGAATTAAGTTCATTCTCAAATGACACTCATTAAAACCGGTATAGCACAAGGCCGTAATGTACTGGTTATAAAGCTCATGTCAATGCTTTGACTATTATGTGTAAGCAGTAACTTTTTGTTTTCCCTAAGCAGTCGTAGTTCAACTTTGAGACCACTACGACTCTGGAGTAAAAATTACTGTTTTACTAAGTGGAGGTTCAACGCAAAGCACACCTTTATTATGCATGGTATTCTTCCTTCAACTAGTACACTCTCTTGTGTTAATATTAAATTGAGTGGGGGATTGTTGATTTTAGCATTTTAATATTAAAGTTATTATTTTAAAGCTTTGAAGTAGCGGAGCACTTTTTGCATTTTTCACACCATTTCTGTCCATCCGTTTATTACATATTGTGGAGCATTTTTACCTCAACTTGAATGCCTTAATATCATGGTCTTTTAAGATCATAGTAGTGGTGGAATTTTCATGGGCTGCAGCAGTAAACTGCCATTCATTGCTGGTGGCATTTGATGCCAATAATTCTTTATCCTTAATTCATTTTTGGCATGTTTGCATGGCTGTTTTCCTATCAACCTTCAACTTCCATTTCTTTGTAATTCTTGTACCTTTAAACACTTGGTTAGTAATGGTATAATGTGACTATAAGTTACATGTAACTTCTATCTTTATTCCTCCGTTATCCTACACTTTATGACTTGTAACTCATATAACTCTTGTAATCACTAAGCCATTGATATTTCATCTTTACTACCCCTATGCATTCTTATATTCATTGCGTGGAAGACTTCGTCTCCTATAAATAGAGGTAGTCTTGCATGGTTTTGGGAAATACATACACAAGATAATATAGAGTTAAAAAAAGATAGTAAAAAAGAGAGTTCATAGTGAAGGGAGGTGTTCTTTTTGTGGAGCTTTGAACTCAACTCTTGTCCAGAGTTGTTAAGTTGTTCTTTGTGAGAAAGGCTGTTGTATCCTGGAGGAGACAAGTCAAGAAGATTACTGCTGGACTGGTGAAACATTTGCTGCAGTGGGCTTGAATCTCCTTAAAGAGAGCGAGATTTCCGCGCCTCAGCCAAAGAAGACATTCTTTTCCTTTTTCTTTCACTTGTAATTTTCAGTTGTAATATTTTATTATAATTTCATCAAAATATAGTATCATAACTAAATTATAAGTGTTTGGATCTTTTACGTGTATGATCAACAACTATTTATTAACTCAAACAATTTTGCCTTGCTTCACTCACAATATAGTGAAAGAAATTGATATGATTTAACTTGTATTTTGAGCTAATTCTTGTCTGTTAATATCTAAAGGTATAAATAATTGGCCTGGAAAATAAATACATAACCACAATTATCGAGTACCTTAGCCATTTAAGGATCAGGAAGCCCTTTATACACTTTCTACTTTTTCAGTTTTTAAAGTTACATACACATGAAGGGAGCTTTTGAGCAATCGGTAAAGTTGCTGTCATGTGATCAGGAGGTCAGAGAGTTAAACTGTGAAAACAGCCTACATGCAAGATAAGACTGCATACAATAGACCTTGTGGTCTGGTCCTTCCCTGGTCTCTGTACATAGCGAGAGCTTTAGAGCATTTGACTAATCTTTTTTATTTTCTTTTTTTTTTTTAAAAAAAAGAAAGTTACATATACAAGTCCTGTTAATTGATTTCATATGCAGATTGTAGTAGTAATTGGAGATGGACCAAGCGGGTTTGATATTTGCCGAGACATCAGACATAGCTAAGGTAGCCAAGCAAGTTCATCTTTCAACAAGATTTTCTGATATTCAAGTTTCAAAATTCAACACTGCAAATATATGGAAGCATTCAAAGGTATACAATTATTTAAATGTCGTTGATTGCGCAAAGGATAGTCTAGTACACTAAGCTCTCGCTATGCGGGGTGGGGGAGAGGATGGGGGAGTGTTGGACCACAAGAGTTTATTGTACGCAGTCTTACACTACATTATTTCTGCAAGAGGCTATTTCCACAACTCGAATATGTGGCCCTCTAGTCACATGGCAACAACTTTATCAATTGTGCCAAGGTTCCAGTCACGTTGTTGACTGTGCATTGGATGATATAGAAAGGGAGCTGATTTAGGAACTTTTCGTTTTGCAGATTGATCATGTTGATGAAAGTGGTGAAGTGACTTTCTTGGATGGATCATCTATTCATGCTGATGTTATTCTCCACTGCACAGGGTCTAGCTCAAATCATGATTCACTTTATTCATACACAGGCTTATGTTATTGTTTTTATTTGTTGAATTGCATGACATTTCATCTGATTATCTAAAAGCTTAAATGGAAAAGCCGAAAGCCTTGGTACTTATCTAATCAATCACGCTAATAGCTTTAATAGTTTAATGAAATTTTGTATAGTTTGGTATTTCACCGATTACTAATCCAGTACATACATACATACATATATATAGAGAGAGTTAATACATAAAAATGATCCTAAATTTGACACCAAATTATAACTTTGACCTTAAACTTTGATAGTGCACAAATA
>NC_061115.1:172282180-172467675 GCF_002878395.1 Capsicum annuum | reverse complement strand
AAAGTTATAATTTGGTGTCAAATTATAACTTTGACCTTAAACTTTGATAGTGCACAAATAGGACCTTTAACTATTCAAAACCTGAACAAATATGACCTCCGATGTTGCAACCCCATGCGTGAGTCTCACTCATACCTACGTGGAAAGGTAATTCAATCACACGGTGCCACTTCGTTAAAAGGGCTGAGTTGGAGAGAGGTCATATTTGTTCAGTTTTGAATAGTTAAAGGTCATATTTGTGCACTGCCAAAGTTTTGCTTTTTGTGTTAAAACGACGTCGTTTTGATCATTATTATTATTATTATTATTATTATTATTATTATTATTATTATTATTGTTATTGTTATTATTATTATTATTGTCATAATAATAATTTTTTTTTATTTCTATAGTAGCAGCACCTAACTTTTTTTTAATTTAAAAAAATTATTATTACTATTATTATTATTTGTTTCTATAGCAGCAACACCTAGCTTTTTTTTTAATTAAAAAAAAACAATCACTAGCAGGGATTGAACTCGCACAGTAGGCTGAAGGAAGCGCCCAAGAAGAGAAAATAACACCACTGGGCTATCTAAGTGCCTTGTTTCATGTGGTTCAACATTAATATACATACATAAATATACATTTTCTATCTTATATATATATACAACGTAATTTTTTTACCGAAGGGATTTGGGTGAACCCCATGGCAACCACGTAGGTCCGCCCCTCGTTAATTTAATAACGTTTTAATAACGTTAATTTAATAACATTTTAATTCCGTTAATTTGATAACGTTAGTTTAATATACTACTACTACTATCCTGAATAACATTAATTTAATAACGTTTTATTAAAACTATAATTTTTTTTATTAGTAGTATAGTTTCATCTTTAATTTAATATTTAAATAAATAATATTTAGATATATTGTATAACTTAAATTCGTCCTCTACTTTATAATATATATATATACATACCCGCTCGATTTTTTAGTATAAGGCTGACCCGCCTAATTAATAAATCTTCAATATTGCTCTTTTTTCGCAATGACAAAAGAAATTAGATGACATTTTCATCTTTGAGCCGAAAATAATGAAAAAATAATAGTGAAGAGTCATTTAAAAGTTATATTTGTACAATTTTGAATAGTTAAAGGTCATATTTATGCACTGTCAAAGTTTAAGGTCATATTTATGTATTATACCATTAGATTTTAAGCTGAACGCGCCCAATTTTCCGTGTTGAACACGCGTTTTGCCACGTAGGATTGGAGGTCATATTTGTGCAGTTTTGAATAGTTAAAAGTCATATTTGTGCACTGTCAAAGTTTAAGGTCAAAGTTATAATTTGGTGTCATCAATAGCCTCATCACACTTTTATTTACTTTATTTTTTCTTATTCTTTTCGCATACACTTCTATATGCTTTAATACGTCCCCTTATATATAGAGACGTAAACTTTTCTTTTGGCGGCCTAGATTTACAAAATTTCTTTTTGATAATAGGTGGCGGTGAAACGCGAATTTAGGACTTCTATCGACTCCAATGTCGTGTTAAATTGTGTAATCATCTTATCTATAAGCTTAAATCGTTACAGAGAATATACTTCTATTTACATGGTTACGGCTTCAACATTATTTTATTGCGCAGGTACAATTATGATTTCCCATTTCTTGAAACCAATGGAAATGGAATAGTAAGTGTAGATCATGAGGACCGTGCAGTTAGACCACTATACAAGCATGTCTTTCCTCCAAAGCATTCTCCCTGCTTCTCCTTTGTTGGTATACCTTATCAGGTCAGCTAAGTTGTATCTCTACTATCATATTCTCATTGTGTTACGTACACTTATTTTAGTGGGAGCTTTAGTTCACTGGGTTGCCCTTTATATTAAGTTATGGTTGTATTTGGGATGGCACAAGTGTTTTTTCAGAAAATGTTTTTCATAAATGATTTATTTTCTTGATGTTTGATTGGAGAGTGAAAATAACATAAGCAAACTGGATCATGCTTGCCAACATGTTATTTTTTAGAGTAGTGATGTGACCAGGAGTCACGAGTTCAAAGACTTGGAAATAACCTCTTGCAATGTAAGGTAATGTTGGGTTCATAGTAATGAAAAGGTGTGAATGGAAAAATGGAGAGGAAAAAAATGGTGGAAGAAGGAGACACCAATTTAGAAGGTGTACTCCCAAATTGGAAAGTTCACTAATTCTCCCACATTGGTGAGAGAATGGAACTTTGGAGTATTTATAATGATGAATACTTAGTCCACATGGCAAGTGAGGCAAGAAATAAGAGATTCCTAGCCCCGTTGTCTTCGCTCGCTCGGCTCGGCTACAGCTTCGGCTTCGGCTTCGGCTTCGGCTTCAATGATCGATCGATGAGATCTATGCCACTGTTTACACTATTTTCGCGAACAGTTGTGATGTTTCATCGCGGAAAATTGAAACATTTTCTGATGCATGCATAAACACAGGAACAGGTGCTGGTTCAAGTGAACTAGTACACTGCTTCATGAATTGATGCACTCAGCACTAATAAAATACTGCAGCTATGTAATTTTTTAGAATAGACACACCTTTAAGATTGAACCATTGCGACCTTTTCAAAGGGGCATCTTGTGGCTATATAAACCTGATTTCATCCACAGGTTTAGGACACAGAAAAATTTTTCAGAATTATAAGCTTTTTCTTCTTCTTAAAAATACTCTAAGTGTGATCATTCAAATCGTGAGTGTGTTCGAAGAATTTGCCTATTTGAGGTACCACTATAGTCGGATTGAAGACCATTTTATCCTGGAAGGAAGATTTCATAACCTCGGGTATAGTGAGGGGAATTATTCCTTAAAAAAAGTCCATGAATTCGAACGACTTGGCCTTAACAATTTTTGTTTCATCTATATTTTTGAAATATAAAATATACCTCTTGTAAAGATCATTTTGATCTTGGGTTGAGGGTATTTGTTCAACTTCGTTGTGTTCTTGTTCATACTTGAACTCGAGTTGAAGTTGTTATTCTATTATACAGATTCTACGTACCCGTGTTGTGGAAAATAACAATCTTAAGGAATAATCTTATAGAATCTGTATGGCTTGTTTTTGGAGATTAAAGCTTAGGCTTTCTACTCCGCTTGAATTTAACTAGTGATTATAAGATATAAAATCTTCATCACAAGTTAAGGTTCACTCGGTTGATGATTCGAAGTAATAAAAACTTCATCATTAACTAGAAATAAAAAGAAGAGTTTAAAGTTATCTAACTTTATTAATAGTATTCTGAAAAATACTAATTTTTCTGTCTTGTGGTGATAGGAAAAATGACAACTGAAATTCAAATGATGGATGGGACAACGTCTATGGGGGCAAATAATATTGCCACATCAAGTCGCACATATGCTCCACCAACGATGGCACCGGCGGAGAAGCCCAAAAATTTTCTGGCATTGACTTCAAGCGGTGGCAACAAAAGATGTTCTTTTACCTTACCACTTTATGTCTACAATGATTCACTAGCGAAGACGCTCCCGAGGTGCCCAAGGAAACCTCAGACAAAGACCGCTTCGTTATTTTAGAAGCTTGGAAACATTCGGATTTCCTTTGCAGGACCTATATTCTGAGTGGTCTCCAAGACGACCTCTATAATGTCTATAGTGGAACCAAGAAATCAAAGGAACTGTGGGGAGCACTTGAACGTAAATATAAAGCAGAGGATGCGAGAATTAAGAAATTCCTTGTTGCACGGTTCCTGGACTTTAAAATGATTGATAGCAAATCTGTTGTCTCTCAAGTACAGGAGTTGTAAGTCATCATACATGATCTCCTAGCAGAAGGTTTAATTATGAATGATGCTTTCCAAGTAACAGCAATAGTTGAGAAGCTACCACCTTTGTGGAAAGACTTCAAAAACTACTTAAAGCATAAGTTCAAGGAGATGACCGTTGAAGATATTATCATCCATCTTCATATTGAAGAAGACAATAAAGCTGCCGAAAGAAGGTCAAAGGGAAATTCTACAATGAGTGGAGCACATATTGTAGAAAATGGCCAAAACAACTAGAAGAAAAGAAAGAAAGATGAACATGGAATCAATCAACCCAAGAAAAAGTTCAAGGGAAAATGCTTCAATTGTGACAAAATTGTCCACAAGCCATAGATTGCCGAGCCCCGAAGAAAGTCAAGAAAAAGGACCAAGCGAATATGATTGAGTCCAACAAAGAATGTGATGATTTGTGTGCTATGTTCACGGAATGCAACATGGTGGGGAATCCACGTGAATGGTGGATGGATTCTGGTGCCACACACCATGTTTGCGTAAACAGAGAGTTGTTCTCATCATTTGCTCTGGCTCAAGTAGAAGAAGTGCTCTACATGGCCAACTCCATTACTGCTAAGGTGGAGGGAACAGGGAAAATTTGCTTAAAGATGACTTCCGGCAAGGTCTTGACACTGAAAAATGTGTTATATGTTCCGGAGTAACATAGGAACTTAATTTTTGTTTCACTCCTAGATAAGAACGAATTTAAATGTGTAATTGTTTCTGGAAAAATTGTATTTAGCAAAGGAAAAATGTATGTAGGAAAAGGCTATCTCACGGAGGGCCTTTATAAGATGAATGTAATGACCGTTGAAATGAATAAAAGTTCAAATTCGTCTTATTTTCTTGAGTCTTATGATTTATGGCATGAACGTTTACGCCATGTTAATTACAAAATGTTACGAAAACTGATTAACTTAGAACTTTTACCAAACTTTGAGTGCAATAAATCTAAGTGTCAAACGTGTGTGAAATCGAAGTATGCAAAGCATCCTTATTAGTCCGTTGAAAGGGATTCCAATCCCTTAGACTTAATACACACTGACATTTATGATATAAAGTCAACACCATCTCATGGTGGGAAAAAGTATTTCATAACTTTTATTGACGATTGCACTAGATATTGTTATGTCTACTTGCTAAATAGTAAGGATGAAGCAATAGATGCGTTTAGGTAATATAAAACTGAAGTTTAAAATCAGTTAGACAAAAGGATCAAAATGATAAGAAGTGATAGTGGCGGAGAATATGAATCTCCCTTTGTGAAAATATGTGTAGAGAATGGAATAATCCATCAAATTATGGCCCCATATTCACCTCAATCTAATGAAATTGCGGAAAGAAAAAATCAAACTTTGAAGGAAATGATAAATGCCTTACTTATAAGTTTTGGTTTACCACCAAACTTATGGGGGGAGGCTATCCTTACGGCCAATCGTATACTCAACAGAGTTCCCTATAGTAAGACACAATCAATTCCTTACGAAAAATAGAAAGGAAGGAAACCTAACTTGAAATATTTCAAAGTGTGGGGGTGTCTAGTGAAGGTTCAAGTTCCTATACCTAAAAGGGTTAAGATATGACCTAAAACGGTGGACTGCATGTTCATAGAATATGCTAAAAGTAGTAAAGCATGTCAATTTTTGGTTCATCTAGATATTAGTGAAAATACGGTAATTGAATCAGACAATGCTGAATTCTTTAAAAATATTTAGTCATATAAAATTAGACATAAACAGTCTAGTGGAGGATCTAAACGACCTCGAGATGAACCAAGTGAGAATGTACACAATGAAGAAAACCCAAGACGTAGTACACATCAAAGAACTTCAACTTCGTTTGGGTTGGATTTTGTAACATTTCTCTTAGAAAATGAGCCTCAAACATTGAAAGAAGCGATGTCTTCGTCAGACTCATCCATTTGGAAAGAGGCAGTCAATAGTGAGATAGATTCAATCTTACACATCCATACATGGGAATTGGTTGACCTTCCTCCTAGAAATAAACCTTTAGGTTCTAAATGGATTTTCAAAAGGGAAATGAAAGTGGATGGTACTATTGAAAAATACAAGGCAAGACTTGTAGTGAAAGGCATTAAACAGAAGGAAGGCCTTGATTACTTTGATACATACTCGCCAGTAACAAGGATAACCTTGATTCAAATGTTAATTGCCTTGGCGGCGGTATATGATCTTCAAATCCATCAAATAGATGTGAAGACCGCATTCCTCAATGGAGATTTGGAGTAAGAAATTTACATGGAACAACCTGAGGGTTTTGTGGTTCTAGGAAAGAAAAACAAGGTGTGTAAACTTATTGAGTCATTATATGGACTAAAGCAAGCACCAAAACAATGGCATGCGAAGTTTGACCAAACCATGTTGGCAAACGAATTCAAAATAAATGAATGCGATAAATGTGTTTTTATTAAAGACACTCCAAATCATCAAGTCATTGTATGTTTATATGTGGATGATATGTTGATCATCAGTAGAGACATTTCTGATATAAATGCAACAAAACGAAGGCTCGAGAGCAAGTTTGATATGAAGGACCTTGGAGTTGCAGATGTTATCTTAGGTATAAGAATCCATCAAACTCCATAAGGGTTGGCATTTTCACAGTCTCATTATATAGAAAAGGTACTTGACGAGTTCAAGTATATGGAATTCGGTATTGCCAAGACTCCATTGGATGCGAGCTTTGCACTTCGAAAGAATGAAGGTAAAAGTGACTCGCAATTGGAGTACGTAAGAGTATTGGGATGTTTAATGTATATAATGAATTGTACACGACCAGACATAGCATGCGCTATCAGTAAATTGATTCGGTACACGAGTGATCCCAACAAAACTTATTGGATGGCAATGAAAAGAGTTTTGGGGTATCTTAAATACACTCAAAATTGCTTTGCATTATAATAAATATCTTGCGGTACTTGAAGGATATAGTGATGAAAATTGGATCATCGGATTGAACGAAGTAAAATTCACAAGTGGATATGTATTTACTATCGATGGAGGAGCAGTTTCTTGGAAATCATCCAAACAGACTTGTATCGCTCGCTCTACAATGAAATCTGAATTTATCGCATTAGATAAAGTTGGTGAAGAAGCAGAATGGCTCCAAAATTTCTTGGAAGATATTTCGTATTGGCCCAAGCCAGTGGCACCAGTATGTATACACTGTGATAGCTAATCACCAATAGGTAGGGCAGGGAGCATGATGTATAATGATAAATCTCGTCATATAAGACGAAGACATAATATCGTTAGAGAACTTCTCTCTAGTGGAATTATTACTATAGACTATGTAAAGTCAAAGGATAATGTGTCGGATCCACTTACAAAAGGCCTATCTAGAGAAGGAGTGGAAAGAACATCCAAGGGAATGGGTTTAAGGCCTAGGACAAGTCAACATGGCGGTAACTCTACCTAGCAGACTGTAGATCCCAAGAGCTAGGTTCAAGGAGATCAAACAAAGTTGTGTCTTGCAGGTTCAACATTGTTAATTACCCAACCCATTCTAATGATGTAAACAATGTATAGTAAACAAGGATAAGACTTAAGGTGAAAAGTCTTTTAATGATTATCTAAATTTGGCAGATTTGACCATATAGTTTAATCTACAGGATTGAACGTTTAGAAATCACCTATGTGTGGGCGAAGTGGAAGCCGCTTCAAAGAGAATGTTAGTAAAGGCCTATTCTCTAAGCTCTCATGAAAATCGGGACGTGTTCATGGATGAAAAGAACAAAACCGTAAGAACCATAAATGGTAAAAGGCTAGTTGTGTGACATGTGTTGTCTAGGTGTACATTAAATCTCGACGGTTTAAAGATATCAAATCTACCAATTGACCGAGTGCATCCGATGCATCTTCACTACGGAAAGTTCAAAGGGAAACTCACTTATCCAGATGCAATCAGTCTTTACTTGATGATCACATACTTATTCGTAAAACTTTTACGAAAAAAATAGTCATTCCCCATTCATATGGGGGATTGTTGGGTTCATAGTAATGAAAAGGTGTGAATGGAAAAATAGAGAGGAAAAAAATGGTGGAAGAAGGAGACACCAATTTAGAAGGTGTACTCCCAAATTGGAAAGTTCACTAATTCTCACACATTGGTGAGAGAATGGAACTTTGGAGTATTTATAATGATGAATACTTAGTCCACATGGCAAGTGAGGCAAGAAATAAGAGATGCCTCACGCCATCGTTGCTTGCTCACTCGGCTCGGTTTCGGCTTCGGATTTGGATTTGGATTTGTCAAATAATCGATCGATGAGATCTATTTTTTAGACAAATTTTATTTGAATTCCGAAGAATGCCAAAGGGAAATGCAGTAGAATTTTTCTGCACAATGTTTTCGACTCCATACATGCATACAGATGCCACTGTTTGCACTGTTTCAGCGAACAGTTGTGATGTTTCACCGCAGAATGCTGAAATATTTTCTGATGCATGCAGAAACGCAGGAATAGGTGCTGGTTCAAGTGAACTAGTACACTGCTTCATGAATTGCTGCAACACTTCAATGAAATAGTGCCACTGTTTCGTGAAAAGGTGCACTGTTGCAGTAAAATACTGCACACTAGTTCAGCACTAATAAAATACTGCAGCCATGTAATTTTTCAGAATAGACACACCTTTAAGATTGAACCATTGCCACCTTTTCAAAGGGGCATCTTGTGGCTATATAAACCTGATTTCATCCACAGGTTTAGGACACAGAAAAATATTTCAGAATTACAAGCTTCTTCTTCTTCTTAAAAATACTCTAAGTGTGATCATTTAAACCGTAAGTGTGTACGAAGAATCCGCCTATTTGAGGTACCACTATAGTCATATTGAAGGCCATTTTATCCTGGGAGGAAGATTCCATAACCTCGGGTACAGTGAGGAGAATTATTCCTTAAGGGAAGTCCATGAATTCGGATGACTTGCCCTTACCAATTTCTGTTTCATCTATATTTCTGAAATATAAAATTCACCTCTTGTAAAGATCATTTTGATCTTGTGTTGAGGGTATTTGTTCAACTTTGTTGTGTTCTTGTTCATACTTGAACTCGAGTTGAAGTTGTTATTCTATTATACAAATTCTACGTACCCGTATTGTGGAAAATAGCAGGTAAGGCTACGCACAATAGACCCTTGTGGTTGCGCCCTTCATAGACGTTGTGCATAGCGGAAGCTTTAGTACACCAAGCTATCCTTTTATTGTTTAGAGTAGCAAATATGCCATTAAGAGTTAAAATAAATATGAAAGAAGGTGTTTTCCACCGAAAAGTGAGGAACTATTTTTCCTTCGAACACCAAAAAGTTACTTATTTTCTGAAAAATATTTCCCACCAATGTTTAGTGTTCTCCTTTTTCTTTTTGGTACACAAGTCCACTTAATCTCTTTAACAGGGTGGAGCCAGAGGAGTGGCGGGGTGGGGTCAATTGAACCCCCTTTGTTAAAAAAATACTCTTTTTTTGTAGCTAGGGAATAAATGTTTTTTTGCATACACATAAGTTGTGGAATCTTCTTGGCAGAAGAACTTTTTTTAAAATCCACTTGAATCCTTGCTCCGCACTGCTCTTTGACATTGTATTATGCTCTTTAAAAATTTAAGGTATTGCAAGAAATGACACATGCAAACTTTTCAGACAATTGTGTTTCTCAAGTATGAATTACAAGCCAAATGGATTGCACAAGTTTTGTCTGGGAAGGTGGTTTTACCATCGAAGGAGGAGATGTTAGCTGTTGTTGAGGATCATAACAGGCACCTAGAGGAAGCTGGCATCCCAAAACATCACACACATCTCCTTCACCCTCACGAGGTAATTATTCCGATTTGTTCTTCAAAAGTTCCATATCGTCACTACAAATTCTTGAATACTATAAAACATCACTCAGGATCGAGCTACAAAAGAATTATAGTTGAGACTTGAGAAGGATTTGTGTCCTTATTTAAAGATCCTAAAATTGCTTAGGTACAACTTTTTAAGATTTCGTCGTACTGGATTTATCAAACACTGACGAAATATCAATGAAGGATACCCTTGGCTGTTATGATCCTATTGCAAGATATTGAGGCTTGAGTCTCATATCAATTTAATGGGGAGTTCATGTGGGGCTTATATAGTCGTGGAGTCTCCCACCTCAATAGCTAGCTTTTGGGTGTGGTTATCTCCAGGTAGTATCATTGGGGCAATGCTATGAATTGTTGTTGTGTGACCAGAAGGTCACAAATTTAAGTCGTGAAAACAACCTCTTATAGAATACAAGCCAAGGCTGCAACTAGACATCATGTGATTTGACCCTTCCCTAGAACTCGCGCATAGCAAGAACTTTGTGCTCAGGTCGGGCTTCTTTTTTTTTTTTTCCTGAATGTCAATGTTGTAACTTTAAAGTTAGTGAAAAGCAATTACATGAATTTGTTGGCTGCTGGAGTACATCGACTGGATAGCAGCTCAAATGGGAATGCAACCAGTTGGTGCTGATGTGAAAGAAATGTATTGGAGTATTTACAAATATGCTATAGTAGGATATGGTTGCTACAGGGATTTGTGGGACATTGAGAATTTTACTCAATTGTCTTTGTAGTTATCAAAATTAGTGGTTTTCGATATGTAACATCATACATTCGTTTATGTGTTACAATATTCATTATGTAATTCTTCCAAATAAGACCAAATAATAAAACAAAAAAATGTGAGGTTTATGCTTTAATATGAACTTTGTATCAAAGCTTTGCATCACAAGAACTGATTTTCCAGATAGTTGAATTGTCAAATATCATTCAATAATATCTCATACAATTCTATACTGTAAACAGCAACAGGTTCCTCTGGTAGGTGTCTGCACTAGAGAACTTGAATCTTGCCAGTCATATGCTAAATGAAAGTCCTAACATGAGACTATTTAAATTTCTAACTGAACATCGGTTTCAATTTTGTGAGGCCTCGAAAGAATGATCACACGGTGATGACCAATTCGAGTTTCACGTATACGACCAAGGTGTCAGAGGACCTGCCAATGACAAATTGCATTAGTGCCAAGAAGCATGAATCTGACATTGAGTCATTAGTTTTTTTGCCCAAACATGTACAGTTGGTGGTGTAGGATAAAATACTTTGAGCAGGAAAGTAGAGGTGCTAATAGCTTAGTTACTTGTATTAGAATCTGAGAAGGGGTGGAGTGGGGTGGGGTGGGGTCAAACCAAGTATAGGCATTTTCCAATCAATCCTACATCCATTATATCAAATATGAAGTAGAAAGAGAATACTTGAAAGAAAAAAGGTGTTGAGAGATCGAATTCTTGATGAAAACCTTTACATGTCAGTGTACAAGCATTCTACCCTAAAATGTAAATGTAACTGAATGAAAAGTTAAAAGCTAAACCATCCTTTTAGAAAAATGACTCGAGTCAAAATGCAAATACACTTAAAGTTTCACCTAGTCGTGTAAACTGTCGGAGTAAAAAAGTTTTCAGTTACAGTCGTTAGTCACAATCATGTAATTTTTGTCTTCACATAAAGAACAACTCACAACTTGTATTGCTTTTCCTCTATTGTTAAGTTTCAAGGAAAATGTGCTTTCCTTTAACTGCTTCTGTTGCTGCAATATCTCTTAATTCCTGCAAAACATGAGTAGTAAAGTGTTGTAGTGGATTGCTCCTAACTTTGGGACCTGGTCCCAAACAGACTCAACCAACAAGAACTAGGAGAAAACTTAATAATAAAGTGTATGAAAGAGAGTAAAAGATACAACAATTTTGCATGAAAACTCCTTGCTCAAGGCGGAAAAACCACGACCTACCTCCAGGATTTCTAAGCTCCACTAATATTCAAGCAACTTGAATACAACTTCATTATATCAAGGATTAACCTCCTAATCCTTCTTCTCCTAGTAATACCTCTATTACAAAGAGAAATTTGCAGCAACTCTATTGCACCACTACCCAGCTAACTCTAATTGAGTAAAAGCTAACTCTAGGTTTAATATCACCTATCTTTAGATAACAACAAGGAGCTTGAAGAAATTACACCAAAACCTACTAATAATACTAACAAATAGTAGGTAACGTGTAAGATCACAACACAAAGACTCAAATACAACAAGAAAATAAATATAACTTTGTGAGCTATCAATTTTCTATTGAGAAAATGTGTCTTTGATTCAAGAGCTTCAACAGAGATATGTGTAGTAAGTATGTAGAATCTTGGTTTACTTGTTTAGGAAGATGAGCAAAATATAGCATGACACAAGAAAACCTAGAACAAATCCTATTGTCTGAGAGGAAAAAGTGCAACAACTTTTCCCACCAACTTTTGTACTTTCGTTCAGCTGTGTACTTGGCTGTGACAGTGGCGTGTAAGCTCAACGTATTCCCTAAGTAATTACAACTTCATCATTACACACTCTTTTAGGAGCTAGGTCCCAACATGCAATTTGTCAATCATCAAAACTAAGGACTTAATAATTTTCCCCTTTTTGATAATGACAAACCCGTGTACCTCTTTAACATCTCCAAGCATTCATACTATACACAACATCCTTAGCAACACATACCCTCAAGAATCTATCTCCACCTGTTCCCCCTGTCTATCAGCACCTAAGGTTCCCCCTGAGTGTGACGGCCCTGCTACACATCAACACAACTACACCACATACTACATACTATTACATTACACTAGCTATGCTACACCATATCAAACATTACACTAGCTATGCTATACCATATCTTCCCCCTTTTGGTATCATCAAAGTGGTAAAACAATAAATCAAGCATAGATAAGCATACATGTTAACTCACGGCCTTTGAGGCTACATTTACATGAGCAGGAAGGATCAGACAAGACAAGAGAGGATAGCACAAAGTTGGCTCATGCAGCAATAAAGTAGACTAGTATCAGACACTATTTAGAAGAGTGGCTATAGTGATTAAAGGCAGCAGTGCCATTGAAGACAAAGGTCACAAATTTCTGGGAAAACCCAGATAAACTAGGGTTGAAGATACAAAGAGGTCCAAACAAAGATTTGGGACCAGATTCTGAGGTCCATTGGGAATATCCTTCACTATTTTTTTTTAAGAGTACATATAATATATGCAACTGAGGTAGACCTTTCTTGCCTTGCCCTAGTTCAATTGTGAACTATAAGGGAGTGAATTCTTAATAATGGGCAAATAAGGGATGACGAGGGATTTTAGACTCAAGTGGAGGGTGACACCCTTTAGGAGTAGGAGAAGGTATGACACTATTGGTGTGGATAGAACATAGATACTATTAATCCCTATATGGTTTGTTGAGCACATAACACTTTGAGCTAACTGATGTCGCCCACAACTAAACCTCCACTTGAAGTATAATATGGTTGATTGAAAATATAATAATCCAACAAGGTTGGGGTCGATCCCACAGGAAAAACATGAAAAGTTGCTAGCCTTGATGTAATCTATGAACAATACAGGAAAGTAAATGGGGGATTTTGTTATCAGTAGTAAATAGTAATCAATTCTTGAGTATTGTTTAGTTGAAATCAATAAGAGACGAACGCTAGGACTGTGTCTCCCCTGGCTTCTCAACTATGTAAATTTCTCGTGTTCAATCCAAATATTCTATTGTTCTGTATGCAAAGCCTACAAGTTAGGTATTATCCAGAACATAAATTTTACCCTTTGACTTGGTTATCGTCTCAGAGTGTCACCTTGTTTCCCCTTGTTCCGGCCCTAGTCGTACTTGGTTATTGTACAACTGTCTTAATCCTCGCTACCCAATAATAAGCTTCTATGTTATCGAATGGATCCGAATACAGGCTATCTCAAGTTTTTGCAGCTACTTGAGGCTAATTAATATAAAGGAGAATTAAGATACCTGCAGAAACCCTAGAATAATTGGATCTCACACTTCCTCTTCGTAGATAATCCGCTAGAGTTCCCACAACCCTAGATAAGGAGATAGCCACTCATGTTTGTGCAATAAACCATGATTATCAACGAAGAACACATAAAATCAATTACACAAGATTAAGATGAATAAACTCCAAAGTCTTTAATTGAATAAAAGTAGAAAGTAATTGTGTGTAAAATAATGTCACAACGCGTAACCTAATAAAAGATAAAACCTAGGGTATTTATAGTATCTCAAAATAATATAAAAATACTATTAAAATAAGAAAGGTAAAGTTAAGTCGATAGTCGGTACGACTCAGTCTTTACTTATATCCTTAACTTACGAGTCGTACCCTGCCTTGTCGTAACCATCCAGTGTTTAATATTCCCACGGCTTCAACTCTCTGTTCAGCTTATGATTTTAGCTTATGAGTCGTAACCACATATACGACTCGGATTCTTCATCCGTATCTACCTAGGACTTCAGTCTTTTTTAGAACTGAACACTGGTTGGGATACAACATTTCTATACGAGTCGTACTCAGACTTCCAACTCGTATCCTACTGATACTTCAATTCCTAGATAGTAGCTTGGGTTATGTTATGCTTACGACTTCAGCATATAACTCGTACCCTGGCTTACGATTGAGATAGGTGAGTCGTATCTTTTTCATACTTTGTTTCTTGATTTGGATTTTGGTTCTGTTCCTCATATGATTAAGCATACGAGTCATATCAAATGATTACAATTTGAGGGCGGACTCATATACTGATTGGAGTTGGTATTTTATAGTTTTTTCTCCTCTTTTTGCTCAGATTATGTTATAAATATGTTTTACCAGCAATTCACACCAAAGTGCATCATATCTAGCAAAACACCCTAAGTTCACGCATAAATTAAATAGTTTTAACCATCGAAAGTATTGTGTTTCCATGCCACATCAACACCCTAAACTTAGAATTTTGCATATCCTTAGGCAAACAAAATCAAATACTATTTTCCACCCCTGAGATGATGCTTAAAACAGAAAGATCTCAAACAACCCATAGCAGTGATTTTTTTGAATTAAATTTCAATTTAGTTGTACTACTCTTAATTTTAAAATTTTCAATTCAACCTTATGTATAACAATTCAGCACATGTCAAAATACGAAGGGATCTGATGATAATATTACATTAGCAATAGCTACTCGGGCATAGACCTATTTTATATTCGTTAAATAATCTAGCAACTTATCATCATAATCCATGTGCACTCACAATCAAAGTGTCATGACCCAAACTACTGGATCGTGCGGGCACCTAAGCTGTTCTAAGTAGCTAGGAGAACCCTTATTACCCAACTAAAAATATGCAAAAAACTTTTGTTTTTAAGGGAATACATAATTAAATATAATAAAGTAAATCGAATACTAATAAATAAAAATTTTCAAAAACTTTTTACAAATGTCCTTCACTATCCTAAGACTTGACCAGACATGTACAAGAGCTACCTATTACAACATAGACTGAGAATGAAATAAATAATAAAAGGACTCTAGCATCTACCAGGAAGAAAGTGCAGAAGTTGGTGCTGAATATCATCATCCATCTAGTAACTGCAAAATAACCAGCATTCAGTCTACACCCTAATATGGAATGTAGAAGAGTAGAGTCAGTACAACCACACATACTGGTAGACATCATCAGTGGACCGTGTTAGTCCATATAATCATAAAATAGAATTAAGAAAAATATATCATGACATCTTGAATGGAATATAATTCAACTACGGTTGTAATAACATTATTACTTTACCAATATAACTTACATCATCCAACTCTCTTCCAAATTCATCAATATTATATTCACTACTAACATATTCTAGCCTCATTAATTCACACAATCAACCACAATCCAATGCTAATACATCACTATTCCTCTTTATTTATCCTATTTTTTTCATTACTCATATTCATAGGAACTAATCCGTAATCATAGACAACCCACACTAAACTCTCAGGCTAAATACCAAATACTTTCTTATAATATTAAAGAATGATAACTAGCCATTCTGGTCAGCTACGATTAAACCACATATAAATAAAATAAGTCAACCAATATATAAGTAAGTACAAAGTTTATCTTTTTCAAATACATATCACACAATCAAATACCCAATGAATCAACAATACAGTAATATTAGACCAAATAGTGCTCACAAATAAGCCACATAACCATTAAAAGTATCAACCATACTGTAAACATCCACAGACTCAACATAAATATGTACACACATGGTATGGGACTTATTTTTGCAAAAATAGTCATGACCTGCAGAGGATAATCTAAGCTCATGTACCACATCGACATGGTACCCGATCCACTATATACAATATGTACTGGCATGGTACCTGATCCATCATATACATATCCATAATGGTGTGATGCCCGATCCAACATATACATATCTGTACCGGCGTGGTACTCGATCCAACATATACATATACGCACCAGCGTAGTACCCGATCTAACATATACATATATGTATCAATGTGGTACCCAATCCATCATATACATGTCTATACCGGCGTGGTGCCAGTCCAACATATACATATCCGTAACGGCGTGGTGCCCGAGCCAGCATATACATATCCGTACCAGCATGGTACCCGATCCAATATATACATATCCATACCGGTGTGGTACCCGATCCACCATAAACAAGTAATATCAATATCAAATTTACACTTTCTCACAGCATACAACACGATGTACCAAGTTTACAAGTACACTTAAAGTCATGAGACAATTCCATCAAGTAAATTTTAATAATCATTTATACATGCATCAATAATCCAAACATCAACAACTTCAAACATGTCTGAATACCAATCAACAAGTATCCAATTTAGGAGAGTAAACACAATTAAGTCGAGTCTGAACTTCAATTAAACCGTAATCTAATATATACATTTTATTAAATTCACACTATCTTCGGGATGCAATACGATGTATTAAATTTGTAAGTGTACTTAAAATCATAAAGAAATTCGTTCAAGTGCTTTCATTTATCAATATTTTGACCCTCTCACGCGTATTATTTCAATAATTCATCACGATCATCAACAAGTCATTCATGACATTAACACAAGGAGTTATCACTATAAAACAAGCCTCTCATAAGCACATTTCAATAAATCATCATTATCGCCAATTTAGCCTCTCAAGGGCATATAATAGATAAAGTGCTTTTATCAATACCAAAACAAGAATATCATAAAATAAATCACAATTTTACACATAAGCATGCAAGTCACTATTGGAGTATACTTACTCATTAATTATTAAAATGTCACTCCCTTTTCCATATAAATATAATATTACACTTATTCAAGTCATCTATCCTTTAGATATTACTATGCTCATCAATACTTGATCCTATTATGATTCTCCTCATCATACTATTGTCTAATACATGCAACTTAATATCATTATAACTTAACTAGGTTCATCACTAGAAAAGCTAAGTACTATCAAGTCCAAATACTTCATTTACAATAATCTCCTTCCGAGGACTTAACACATAATATCAAAAGTATCACCTAATTAATCAATAATATAGTTTTTGGGATTAAAGTTAAGTTCTTGTGTCTTTTTCCACCTCAACTCCATGTCCACGGGTCTAGACATGCTTTCTTTCATTAATTCTAAATTATGAAAATATAAATTAACTCAATCTTCTACTCATTAAACCTAGACTACCTGGACGCCAAGCTTTTGGAAGAAACAAGTTACAACAAAGATGCTCTTTCCTTTTCCTCATGCCTTGGAATAATCAATCATCTAAAAATCAAGCAATTATAAGAGTTATTAAATAATTACTCTTCAAAGAAATATCTTGGGGATTCAAACCCCTTAATTCTACCATTAATTCAAGGTCTATATCATTCCCCAAGTTCAATTAATCATTAATTAGCCCTTTCAAGATTAACCCATCTTCATTAATGGAGTTTTTATGCTAAAGGTCTCATCAAGGTTCTTAACCATCAAAATTCATAATCTGATTTAGGAAATTCATCATAGGAATCTTTAATTTATAGTTTAGAATCAGCTCTAGGTCATATTAAAAATACCCATGAGTATTCTCCAAAAGAATTCCACCTTTAAAGGTCTTTTTAAGGATTTCAAGATGTTAAAGAATTTAAAAAACGAAGAAAATAATGAAAAAACTTACCTCAAAAAAGGAATTTCACCTTAAGCTTTGGAAAATCACCATTCTAGGGTTGGGGAATGAAATTTTAGGTTTTTAGACCTAAAATACAGCTGAAGCTGATTTTAATATCATCAGAATTTTTGCTACAGTGAAATCCCGTTTAGGCTTAGACAGTGCTAAGTAAAACAATCATAACTTTTTACTCTGAATTCAGATTGGGGAACGGTTTGTTGAGTTGGAAAGAGGACTTAGAGATATTTGATTTGGTATGTATTGAAACCCCTAATTTCTTATATTCTATGAGATATGATTGTTTGAAGTTGGCCCTAATAGAAACCCATATCAAAACTGTATCGAAAAGTTTTATACTTAACCTTTTGTTAGGGATATTGTACGACCTTAATTCATACCTAAAGAACTTTCAAACTAAAGTATTGATATTATTATGAATAATTAAATTCATCTTGATTGAGTCTATCTAGATACATTTGAAGGCTAAAATCTTCACCGAAAAGTTTGAGGTGACCTAATGAATAAAATATTGTCTATTGTTGACACAAGTTATTTATCTTATCTCTTATTTCTTATTGTGCTTATTTATCTTATTTCGTATTGCTCTGATTTCTATTTTGTTTTTAGTATGTCTTATTCCTTTTTATGTTATGCCACCCACCATGCTTAATGGTGCATTATGCTCTTGCTTACTTTTCTCTATCTTGAGCCGGGGGTCTATCAGAAATAGCCTCTCTACTTCTTTGGAGGTAGTGGTATGGACTGTATACATTCTACCCTACCCAGACCCCACTTTGTGGGAATACACTTGCTTTGTTGTTGTTGTTGTTGTTGTTGTTGACACAGGTTAATACTGAGGAATAAAAATTAAGAATTTTCATAAATTTATTATGAATAATTTAGTAACGACGAAATGGGTTATTGCAATCAAATACTAATTTATCATTCATTTATCCCCTAACGGGCATTTAGTGGAGAAAAGCACGAGGGTGAAATTAGAGAGACATTACTAACAAAATTGCTTATACTGTACCCTGTTCACTCACTTGATATCCTTATCAACTAATCCACATTCTATACTCAATCATTCTACTAAAACTTTTCAAAATACGAATATCTAGAGCCAAATATTTACACATGAATCACTTATTCTCCTTTTAATGGCCTAAGTCTGAACTTGAGTTTTACGAATGCAGGATAAAGATGGTTAAAAGATTCACCTTGAAGAAGAAAAACATCCAAGAGCACCTCTTTTTCACTACTGAAGCTCTAGAGTCCCAAATTCAATTCTGAAAAGCGCTATGAGATGCTACATGATTCTGCTATTCGAATTTCAACACTAAACAAGTCACACCTAATACACCCAACACATAAGCTCTCTCTAAGACACTTGACTCAGTTTCTAGCCAAGACTATCCTATGAAAAATCTACATCTTGATCATATGCAAGTCCCCACACCATATACAAGTCACATAACTTAGATATCCATATGAACTCAATCAAGACTATTAAATTCATTCTATAAAGATAACCTTAACATATCATAAACACTATTATTTTTACCTCAAGATTACCCATGATTCAAGCTTAGTATTTACTACTATACATAGATGAAAACATAACCTCACTTATTACACAAACTTACACTATTAGCCATAAAGATCCCACAGAATTATAGCCTACAACACATTCTCCTCCACAACATTATTAATATTCATCTAATCTTCATACCTTAATCACTCAACAAGCAATATCCACCAAGTATCACCCAAGGAAAGATCAATCATGTCATTTAGTAATTTATTTATTCTCCCATTCAGGATCATCTTTAATTATTTTATGAATGTAACTAAGCCATTTGATTTTCCATTGCCACTATAATAAAAATTACTATCCTTTAAAAGTGTCATATATCAGCCAGCTCTGCGGGACATGCAAATATATAATTCAACAATAAGGTCAAGTCAATAATAATTTATCTTCTCAAGATTTTTCCTAATACATAACTCCATAGCTAAAACTTGTGTCCTGACAATCACTAACTAGATATGTTTCAACGACAAACACTTCATGTTCAAGTCAAACCACACTTATATCACTAACACCAATTTAAGATATATAGAGACATTCTTATTTCTACCTAATAATATTTTTATTATGGGATTCACCTAACTCTTAATCACCTCAAGAGTGATCCCCACACCACTAGCACATAACCAAGGCTAGATATCAAACACAAGCAATCAATAAGCTCACAACTTTCACAAGTATTTACCTATTAACAATAATATTTACTCTCCTAGATTTTTATTCAAAATTACTAAGATACAAATAGGAATCAACTTCATTCCAATTGAGCTATGTTAAGATACCAATTAGAATTGTCTAGATACCAATTAGATTTAATCTAATAGTCCAAGATTAGGATGGTACGATGGAGAGAAAAAAAGGAAAATGACTTCTACATGCCTCATAGCCTTCCAAAGATTGGGTGTAGGGCCCTACCCACCAATCTACAAAACTCTGCTTGACATTGCTCTTGTACTTGTGGGATCGATGAACCTAATGCTCTGATACCAACTGTCATGATCCAAACTAATGGACCTTACGGGCACCTACACCATTCTAAGTAACTAGAGAACCCTTATTACCTAACTAAAAATATGCGAAAAACTTATATTTTTAAGGGAATACAAAATTAAATATAATAAAGTAAATTAAATACTGAAAATAAACTTTATCAAAAACTTCTTACAAATATCCTTTACTATCCTAAGACTTAGCTAGACATGTACAAGAGCTACCTATTACAACATAGACTGACAATGAAATAAATAATAAATAGACTCTAACCTCTTCCAGGAAGAAAGTTCAGAAGTTAGTGTTGAATATCATCATCCATCTAGTAACTTATAACGCCCCAAATCTGGTACCCGAAATGCTACACGGTGCTTATAATCCTGAAGGACCACAAGCTAACCCATGACTGATATCTGTACCTGAACACTACATAAAATACTGTATAAATGTGGAAATAGAGGCTGAAAGGCCAGAAGGTTCAAATATCTGATAAAACGTAACATCTGAAATTATGGTATATCAACACCAAAACAACTGAAATAACTATCTGAACATACTATAGTCTGAAAGCCTCTAAACTATCTGAATAAGGAGTTGATAGGACATGTCCCCAACTAACTTCAACTACTAAAATAAATTAATTAATGTGATAATAAAGTAATGGTCATGTCCTCGAAGGATGAGGACTCACTGCTAACTCTAACTGTTGAGACTAGAATACTATTGATGCTCTGGAGCTCATACTTCTGAACCAATGGTATAAAACACCATAGCACAAATATGTCAGTATATTTGAATGTACTGGTATGCATATGAGGTAGGCTGAATGCAAAGGGTTCATATGCATTAACTATATTAACTGACTGGATAACATGAACGTGAGAATACATGCATGAATACATAGTAACTGTAACTAAGTTTGTGATAACATGATTACTGAGTCTGAGTACTAATAATATGAGATACTGATAGATGTATAACTAAAATAACTGATACTGAGCAACTGTATCTGACAGTCTAGGTTCTGATGAAACTAGTTGAGTTTTGTACTATTTTGAGTTAACTGTATCTGACAATCCTAAAATTTGAAGAACTATCTGAGTTCTTTTACTGAGACTGAATGACTGTATCTGACTATCCTGATTTATAATTGAAACTGTGGAAAGTAGTCATCTAACTGACATGTCCCTAATAATGCATTATAGCTGAGTTGGGGTCCAATCTGTAACCCCAATTGAATAAGTGTCAATACCACATCACTGGTAAGGACAAGTTGTGGGTGACCCTCATTTGACAGTGTCCCTAAAAAAAATAGTGGGACCCTCATCTAACAGTGTTTATCCACCTCATCAACCCTCATCTAACAGTGTTGATGTCTTAACCTATTCTGGCTACATAGTTCTGGAACGCAAGGATGACTTCTAAGAATCACACCTTTATCTGACAGTGTGTGTTCCCATCCTTAGGTTCACTCAGTACTAATTTATACTCCCATCTAAATAGACACTAAAAATGGATTACTGAACTAAACTGGACTGAATAAACTGAGTTTCATTGACTGATGAAATACTACAGAGATTACTGAATTTCTGTGATTACTGACTTTACTGAGTTTTCTTGAATCACATGACTAGCTAAATTTCTATGAAAATGGCTCGACTGAGAGTATCTTGAAAACATGACACTGGTTCTAGGCACACAGCTAGTTGTCGGGTACAAGTACCCCCCAGGACTTGATAGCATGAAACTGACAAAGCATGACTTTCTTGAATACATGACCAACATCACAACCCATAATATAATAAGTTGGAGTTTCATGAAGTAGAAGTTCTAAACCACCATAAGGGTTACACATGTATCCACAATTCACTGACTAAGACATTTCATCAAATATTTGACATACATAAACTTGTACATGATTGGAGATTTCATATTATCATACTAGTATGGCACTTTTCCTTCACATAGGTATTTAGTCGAACACATGGGCATAATGCTTTAGTTATATAATCATCAACACATCTAATAAGCATAGATACATCAATCAATGTGTAAATTTAAGGGTTTATCATGATTATTATGCAAATCACCACATCCCAGGGTCAATCATTGAATATGTAATTTCAAACATGAATCAAAACCCCACAACATCATGACCATGAATTTCAATTCAATTTAAATCATGAACATTCATGAATACACAAATCTTGGATTTTAAAAAGAGATTCTTGAGCTTCATGGGTGAAAGGGACCTATGAATCAACACATGACATACTTGGGTTGTGTGTTTCTTGAAGTTCTTGGACTTGAAGAACTTGGAATCTCTTAGTTTCTTGAAGAATGATTTGGATCTTGTTCTTGGGGATTATCTTTGAGAGAAAACCCTAATTTGATATTGTAAATACATAATGAACTTATGAGCCTTGATATGATATTATTGGGGTTAAAATGGGTAGAAAAAGACCCAAATACCCTTTTAAAAATGACTTTAAAATAATTTAACAAACTATGCAACGGTGGGTGCGATGGTCCATCGCTAGGTAGATGGTCTATCGGTCCTGACCATCGCACCTAGGCAGAATAGGGGTTCACTGCCTCTGCTGCGACGGCTTGGTTGATGGTCCATCACTAGCTTGATAGTTCGTCGGCCTGAGCCGTTGCCCTTAGGCAGAAGGTAGTCTCACTACCTCTGCTATGACAGTTTGGATGATATTTTGTCACTAGCTCAAAGATCCATCGGCCCTCATCACCACACCTGGGTATTTTTTACTGCTTTTTATAAAATAGCCATAACTTTCTACCCCAATACCAAATTCGGACAAAATTTGTATCGTTTGAAAGCTAATTCAATTTCCCACATGACAAAAAGTGAAAATCTTAAAAATTCCATGTATATAAAAGTGGATTCATCCTTCAAAGTAAGTTTCTAACATACTTGGGATGATTTCAAGCTAGGTACAAGTATGGGGTATTACAATATCTCCCCTTAAGAACATTCGTCTTCAAATGAGATTGAGTGAGAGGGGAGAAGATAAACTAACCTACATACCAAACATGAATAACTGAAACATGATTTCATGACTGGCATGACTGATAACTGGATATATCATACTGAACATGCATATCTGATGCAGGTGTAACTGATTCATGAATTCATGACTGAGTGTTCTAATGAACCAAGGTTCTCACAATGAGAATGCATGTCTGATGCATGATTATATAATTGAACTAATACATAAATGTATGACTGACTATGCAATAGTACTTAATACCAAGTTTATAATGAAAATCTAAACATGAAATAGATACCAAGCTTGTTACTAAAATCTAAACATAAAATTGAAAAGCTTAAGGAGGACTGTTACCTTGAGCTAGATTTGAGTTAGCAGAGAAGAGGTGAGGGTGCTTGGTTCGCATGTCTATTTCTGTTGCCCAACTAGCTCCCTCAATGAACTGATTTCACCAAAGAACTTTGACTAGAGGGACTTCTTTGTTCCTCAGTCTACGAGTTTGATAGTCTAGGATTTCAACTGGAATCTCTTCATAAGAGAGGTTATTTTGAATATCTATGCTCTGAATAGGGACTACGACTGCTAGGTTACCCATGCACTTCTTGAGAAAAGAGACATAGAAGACTGGACGAACTGAGGCTATATCTAAAATCAATTTAAGCTCATAATCTACCTTGTCGAAGTGACTGAGAATTTTGAAGGGACCGATATATTGGGGACTGAGCTTTCCCTTCTTATCGAATCTCTTCACTCTCTTCATGGAAGAGATCCTCAGATAGATAAAGTAATTAATCTCAAACTTGAAATTCTTTACTGAACATACATGAATAGGAATATGAGAACGTGACTGAGTCTATAACGTGTGACATGGACTGAGTATCGTAAACCGAACTGAGCCATTGAGTACATAGCTTACGGTTAAGATTGGAGCTTAAGGGTCCACCTATGAGTACCCACTACTCCAAGCTAGGTTCCTTACATGAAGAGGGGAAAATATTTTTATGTAATGAAAGTTTAGGTGATTATAGTGTATCTCCCCCTTAGGACACTACGTCCCTCATAGAATGCTGACTTAGCCGAGATACTGAGGAGAGACTGGAACGATGCACAGGGCGCTCATGAATAGAATCACGATTGAATATCCTGGATCTAAAAATAAGTCATGAAACATGAATTGAGCTGAACAAGCGATGCTTGATTGGTCCATCTTAGGATGGTTACATCCATGAGACTTCAAATAGTGTGACTAGGTGGACAGAATGGAAAAATATGTAAACTTGTCCATCTAACTGTCAGACTGAAGTACTGTTCGTTTAAACTAATTCCTACTGGCTGACTCATCTGATCTGCTGACTGATTGATGGCTGAGTACTGGGCATAAAAGACTGAACTGTACGTAGTCTGAATAACTAGACTGAGAATATAGATTTCTTATGAATATGAGAAAAAGACTAACAGAGTAACATGAGATAGCTGAGCATGAATTCATGAAATACTTGTATTGTTTGAGAATACAAGACCAGGCGTATAACATGATTCAGAAACATTCTGTAAGCTGAGGTACTGAAACACTGATAAAATGCGTAACTAATAACTATATGCTATGGTCAAGCAAACCTGAAATTAGACTATGGTACTGATCTGATTTCTGAATTGAGGCTAAGGCTGGCGCTATATCTAAGACTGTAGCAGAGACTATAACTAAATCTATAATTAAGACTCATATTGGGACAGAATGTTGGTTTCTGATAATTGAGGTTTAGACTAGTACTGAAGTACTAAATTCTGATGGCTAGGAAATTGATAACTGAAAGCCATGGTCCTGTAGGATTATCTGAGTCCTTTACTGAACACCAATTATTCAACTGACGCTGTAACTGAGGCCTGAGAGATAGAACATAGATACCATAGATTCACTGAGGGATCTAAACTAAGGGTATACGTTACATAACCTGAGTTAGGCTAATCACTAGGAGTGGAACATGAGTCATATGGGTTGAGCGTACTGTAAAGCACGACATGAGTACATGAGTCATGAACTGCATGACCTGAGTCTGAAGGTTCTATATTCATGAGACATGATCCATACTATTGAGTAAACTGGAAATCCTTATACTAGGAATTGGAAACACACATGATTCTATAGAAGGTGCATAAATATAAGTTGTGTTCATGGAACATGATACGTACCGCAAAGTAAACTGGGTCTCTTTATACTACGAACTGAAATCATACATAATTTTCACTAATGTGCACAATTATATGTGATTATCATGGAGATGACAGGTAGGACATGAATAGATATCATTATACTTGATGGGTTTTAAGGATCTACAATGCTATTCTGAAATGGTCTGCATGATTATGTTCACTGCAGGAATAGACGAGGATGTCATCTATAAATACTATGATGAACATGTCCAAGTAATGCTTGAACACATGGTTCATCAAGTCCATGAAGGCTACTAGGGCATTGGTAAGACCAAAGGACATGACTAAGAATTTGAAGTGACTGTACCAAGTTTGAAAAGCTATCCTTCGGATGTAACATTCTCTAACTCTGGGCTGATGATAGCCTAATCTGAGGTATATCTTAGAGAAATAGCTGGCACCCTGAAGTTGGCCAAACAAGTCATTGATTTTGGGAAGTGGATACTTGTTCGTAACTATGACTTTATTAAGCTGACGGTAGTCTATACACATTCTGAGAGAGTCGTATCTCTTTCACATAAATAGAACTGGTGCACCCTACGGGGACACACTGGATTTAATAAAACCCTTATCTAGGAGATCCTTCAACTGATCTTTCAATTCTCTTAGTTCTGCTGGTGCCATTCTGTATGGCGGAATAGATATGGACTGAGTATCTGGAAGAAGGTCTATGCCGAAGTCTATTTTTTAGGAAGATTTTTAGGAAAGACATCGGAATATTCATTCACTACTGGGACTGATCTGAGACTGGGATTTTCAGAACTAGAGTCCTTAACTCAAATAAGATGATAGACACATCCCTTAGATATTATTTTTCGTGCCCAGAGGTAGGAAATAAGCTGACCTCTGAAAACTAAAGTACTACCCTTCCACTCTAGGATGGGTTCATTTAGGAACTGAAACTGGACAACTCTGTTTCTATAGTTGACTATGGCATAGCAGGAATGAAGATAATCTATGACGAGAATGACATCAAAATTAGTCATCTCTAATTCGACTAAGTCTGTTGAAGTGACTTTAGAAAATATCACAACCAAGCAGTTCCTGTCTAACTGCTGGGCTATAATGGTTTTACCCACTGGGGTAGAGACTGAGAAAGCCTCTGCTAGAATTTTAGAACTAACTCCAAAATCAACTGCTATATATGGAGTAACAAAAGACAAAGAAGCTCCTGGATCTAGCAAATCGTAAACATGTACATAAAAGATCTATAACATACTAGTTACCATATCAGGAGAATTTCCCTGATCCTGTCGGGACTGGAGAACATAAAGTCTATTTGGGCGTTGCCCAATGTAGCACTAGAGTTGGCACCCTGCTGATTCAAGGGACCAAACTGAGCTGCTGATTCTGACTCTGTGGCTTGGCTTTCTATATCCAAAACAGACGTCATTGCCAGCTCTGCAAATACCCTGATGGTTCTTACCACAAGTCTGACAAAGGGGAAGGGTTCAAGCACTACTAATACTGCCCTGAGGTTTAGGGCCTCACGCCCTATCCCTATTGTCATCTCTAAATTTTAGCACTAGAGCATTGGCTAAAAAAGGGGCTAGGACAACAACCTACTGATTGCTCTGAGCTACTACTAAGTAAGATAAAGTAAGGGATTCAATTTCGAATTTACCATGAAAGGCATGCTCGTCCAGGGAATCTGCTTGAACAGGCAAAGGTACTGACTAATTTTTGGTTCTCCTTTTGATAGACTTTTTGGGAGACATATTCTATAAATAAAATAGAAGAACGGATTAGACTACGAGTCTACATTTGAGCTTATCCTCACTGACATGACATGAATACTAAAAGAAGGGAATCTGTTCCTAAAACATCTCATAGCCTCCTGTCCATAAGTGTGGTGCACAACACACCCATGCAAAAGACTCTGCTAGATGTGGATTTCCAGACTTTCTAGGACACTGTTGAACCTTAGGCTCTGATACCAAGTTTGTAACGCCTCAAATATGGTACCCGAAATGCTATACGGTGCTCAAGACCCCAAAGGACCACAAGCTAACCCATGACTGATATATGTACCTGAACACTGCATAAAATATTGTATAAAGGTTGAAAGGTCAGAAGGTTCAAATATCTGATAAAACACAATATCTAAAATTATGGTATATCAATACCAAAACAACTGAAATAACTGTTTGAACATACTATAGTCTAAAAACCTCTAAACTGTCTGAATAAGTAGTTGATGAGATGCGTCCCCAACTAACTCTAACTACTGAAATAAATTAATTAATGAGATGATAAAGTAATGGTCAGTCCTTGAAGGATGAGGACTCACTGCTAACTCTGACTATTGAAACTGGAATGCTACTGATGTTGTGGAGCTCATTCTTATGAACCTATAGTATAAAACACCATAGCGCAAATGCATTAGTACGCTTGAATGCACTGGTATGCATGTGAGGTAGGCTGAATATAAAGGGTTCACATGCATGAACTATACTAACTGACTGGATAACATAAATATGAGAATACATGCCAGAATACATAGTAACTATAACTATGTTCGTGATAACATGATTACTAAGTCTGAGTACTGATAACATGAGATACTGATAGTTGTATAACTAAAATAACTGATACTAAGTGAATGTATCTGATAGTCTAGGTTCTAATAGAACTAGCTATGTTCTATACTGTTCTGAGTTGACTGTATCTGACAATTCTAAAATCTGAAGAACTATCTGAGTTTTTTTACTGAGATTGAATAACTATATCTGATAGTCCTTATCTATAATTCAAACTGTGGGAAGTAGTCATCTAACCGACATGCCCCTAATAATCATTATAGCTGAGTTGGTGTCCAATCTGTAACCTCAACAGGAAGGGTGTCAATGTTGTACCACTGGTAAGGACAAGCTGTGGGTGATCTTCATCTGATAGTGTCCCCAAAAGAAAATGGTGGGACCCTCATCTGATAGTGTTTATCCACCTCATCAACGCTCATCTGACAATGTTGATGTCTCAACCTATGTTGGCTTCATAGTTCTAGAATGCAGGGATGACTTATAAGAATCACACCCTCATCTGACAGTGTGTGTTCCTCTCCTTGGGTTCAATCGGTGCTAATTCCTACTCCTATCTGAATAGAAACTGAATATGGATTACTAAACTGAACTGGACTGAATTAACTGAGTTCTGTTGACTGATGGAATACTACTGAGATTACTGAATTTCTGAGATTTCTAAGATTACTGAGTTTACTGAGTTTTCTTGAGTCACATGACTGACTGAATTTCTATGAACGTGGCTCAACTGAGAGTATCTTGAAAACATGACACTGGCTCTAGGCACACAGGTAGTTGTCGGGTACAAGTACCCCCAGGACTCAATAGCATGAAACAGACAAAGCATGACTTCCTTGAATACATAACCAACATCACAATCCATAATACAATAAGTTGGAGATTTCATGAAGCAAAAGTTCTAAAGCACCACAAGGGTTACACATATATCCATAATTCACTGACTAAGACATTTCATCAAATATTTGACATGCATACACTTGTACATGATTGGGGATTTCATATTATCATACTAGTATGGCACTTTTCCTTCACATAGGCATTTAATCGAACACATGGGGAGCATGCTTTGGATATACAATCATCAACACATCTAATAAGCATGGATACATCAATCAATGTGTAAATTTAAGGGTTTATCATGATTATTATGCAAATCACCACAACCTAGGGTCAATCATTGGAATATGTAATTTCAAACTTGAATCAAAACCCCACAACATCATGAACATGAATTTCAATTCAATTTAAATCATGGACATTCATAAATACACAAATCTTGGATTTTGAAAAGAGATTCTTGATCTTCATGGGTGAAAGCGACCCATGAATCAACACATGACATACTTGGGTTGTGAGTTTCTTGAAGTTCTTGGACTTGAAGAACTTGGAATCTCTTAGTTTCTTGAAGAATTATTTGGATCTTGTTCTTGAGGATTATCTTTGAGAGAAAACCCTAATTTGATATTGTAGATGGATAATGAACTTATAAGCCTTGATCTGATATTATTAGGGGTTAAAACGGGTGGAAAAAGACCCAAATACCCTTTTAAAAGTAGATCCATCTTTCAAAGTAAGTTTATAACATACTTGGGAAGACTTCAAGCTAGGTAGACGTACGGGGTATTACATAACTGCAAACTAACTTGCATTCAGTCTACACCCTAATAAGAAATGTAGAAGAGTACGGTCAGTACAACCACACGTATTGGTAGGCATCATCGACGGACCATGTTAGTCCATATAATCATAAAATAGAATTAAGGAAAATAAATCATGACATTTTGAATGGAATATAATAACTAAGGTAGTAATAACATTATTACTTTACCTGTATAACTTACATCATCCAACAAATTTTTCAACTCAATCAATATAATATTCACTACTAATATACTCTAGCCTTATTAATTCATACAATCAACCAAAATCCAATGCTAATACATCACTATTCCTCTTTATTCACCTTATTTTTTTCATTACTCATATTTACAGGAACAAACCCGTATTTATAGACAACCCAAACTAAACTCTCAGGATAACAACGAAATTCTCTTTTATAATATTATAGAATGATAACTAGCCATTCTGGTAAGATACAATTAAAACATGTATAAATGAAGCAAGTCAACTAACATATAAGTAAGTATACAAAGTTTCACTTTTTCAAATACATACCACACAATCAAATACCCAATGAATCAACAATACAACAATAACAGACCAAACAGTGCTCACAAACAAGCCACATAACCATTAAGAGTATCAACCATACTGTAAATATCCACAGACTCAATATAAATATGTACACATATGCTATAGGACTTATTTTTCCCCAAATAGTCATGACCTGCAGGGAACAATCTATGTTCATGTACCGCACCAATGTGGTACCCAATCCATCATATACATATTCGTACCGACGTGGTACCCGATACATCATATACATATCCATATCGATGTGGTGCCCGATTCAATATATACATATCCATACCGGTGTGGTACCTGATCCAACATATATAATCCATATCAGCGTGATGCCCAATCCATCATATACATATCCATACTGGCGTGGCACCTGATCCAATATATAAATATCCATACCGGTGTGGTACCCGATCTAACACATATATATTCATACCAACGTGGTACCCGATCCAACATATACATATCTGTATTGGCGTGGTACCGATCTACCATAAATAAGTAATGTCAATATAAAATTTACACTTTCTCACAACATACAACACGATGTACCAAGTTTACAAGTACACTTAAGTCATTAGATAATTCCATCAAGTAAATTTTAATAATGATTAATACACGCATCAACAATCCAAATATCAACAATTTCAAGCATATCTGAATACCAATCAACAAGTATCCAATTTAGGAGCGTACACATAATTAAGTCAAGTCTAAATTTTAATTAAACCATAATCTACTATATATATTTTATTAAATTCACACTATCTTTCGGGATGCAATACAACGTACTAAATTTATTAATGCACTTAAAATCATAAAAAATTTGATGAAGTTCTTTCATTTATCAATATTTTGACCCTCTCACGGGTATTATTTCAAAAATTCATCACAATCATCAACAATCCATTCATGGCATTAATACAAGGAGTTATTATTATCAAACAAGCCTCTCATAAGCACATTTCAATATATCATCATTATCACCAATTTAGCCTCTCAAGGGCATCCAATAGATAAAGTGTTTTTATCAATACCAAAATAAGAATATCCTAAAATAAATCACAATTTTACACTTAAGCATGCAAGTCACTATTGGAGTATACTTACTCATTAATTATTAAAATGTCACTACCTTTTTTCGTATAAATACAATCATTACACTAATTCAAGTCATCTATCCTTTAGATATTACTATGCCCATCAATACTTGATCCTATCATGATTCTCCTCATCATACTATTGTCTAATACATGCAACTTAATATCATTATAACACAACTAGGTTTATCACTAGAACAACTAAGCACTATCATGTCCACATACTTCATTTACAACAATCTCCTTGTGGGGACTTAGCACATAATATCACAAGTATCACATAATTAATCAATGATATAGTTTTTAGGATTAAAGTTAAGTTCTTGTGTCTTTATCCACCATAACTCCATGCCTGCAGGCCTAGACATGATTTCTCCCATCAATTCTATATTATGAAAATATAAATTAACGCAATCTTTTACTTGTTTATCCTAGCCTACCTGGAAGCCATTCTTTTAGAAGAAACAAGTTGCAACAAACATGCTCTTTCCTTTTCCTCATGCCTTAGAATAATCAATCATCTAAGAATCAAGCAATTATAAGAGTAATTAAATAATTACTTTTCAAAAAAATGTCTTAGAGATTCAAACCCACTAATTCTACCTTTAATTCAAGGTCTATATCATTTTCCAAGTTAAATTAATCATTAATTAGCCCTTCCAAGCTCTACCCATATCCATTAATGGGGTTTTTATACTAAAGGTCTCATCTTTACGAAATTCAAGGTTCTTAACCATCAAAATTCATAATCTAGTTTATGAAATTCATGTTAGGAATCTTTAATTTATAGTTTAGAATCAACTCTAGGTCGTATTAAAGACACCCATGAGTATTTCCCAAAAGAATTCCACCGTTAAAGGTCTTTTTAAGGATTCAAAGATGTTAAAGAATTAAAAAAAAAAAAGAAAATAATAAGAAAACTTACCTCAACCAAGGAATTTCACCTTAAGCTTTGGTAAATTACCTATCTAGGATTGGGGGATGAAATTTGGCGTTTTTAGACATAAAATACAGATGAATCTGATTTGAATATAATTAGAATTTTTGTTACAGCAAAATCCCATTTCAGCCCGAACACTGCTCAGTTAAATAGTCATAACTTTTTACTCCAAATTCGAATTAGGGAATAATTTATTGCGTTGGAAAGATGTAATGACCCCTTAGGTCATTTTCCATTTTTATGACTATCTTTACCATTTGAACTTCTGCATAGCTGTCCCAAGTCATTTATGACTTGCTGGGATCGATTGTTCAGTTATCGGGTAGTTCGTTTGGTTTTTAGAGCCAATTCCTTGTTTAGAAGTCTTCACATATTCCAAATGGCCACCGAGTGAAAACTTCAGCAAAACAATCTCAGATGAAAATTTTGACTATTTCAGCAGATCTAAAATATTGATTTTAGTCTAGGTAGACCTTTGGTTCGGGTTCTAATGCACTCGAGCTCATTTGGAGCTATTGAGCAAAATTTATAAAAAATAAAACTATAAGTGTGGGTTCCACTTTTTGTTAAAACGAACTTGGATGAAAGTTTTGATGATTCCAATGAATTTAAAATGTGGTTTAAACTCAAATTTCACTATTGGATCATATATTTTGGACTCCGAATGAGTTCCGAGGGTCAAAAATAAATTTTTGACTTTCCTAGTAGCCTAGACAGCGACTGCGGATCTCCAAAGCTGGTATGGGTATTTAAGCACCCTATAGGCCACATTTTTCACCATTTTTGACTCAGTTTTATGAGCCTAAAATCCTAGATGGGTATGATAACTCAAAATTGAGTCCTGTGGGTGCCTAGGGAGCTTGGTAAACATCTTTTATCATGATTATCATTTGCATTACAGTAAGATTTTATCACTTTATTGGTGAATTTCTCAATCCTTGACCCGAAACCCCAATTTATCTTAGGCCTTGATTTAGCACTTAATTTGGTTTCTTTTCACCCATTAATTAAGGGTTACAATTTCTTGGTGATGTATGAGCATTGGGTTGACCTCAGAAATACAATTTTCATACATGGGACCCACTTGGTTTTTTGGGGTTGTTTTTGGACCCGAAGCACAATAGTTCCATATGGGTATTGTTAGACTCTTATTGATTAGTAGATTATAATTTTGATAGTGAGACGGTATTTTGGAGATTGCAGTTTAGCCTTGAGGTAAGCTCCTATCCACTTTCATTCATAGATGATGTATGATATGTATTACGTGTGGATATGAATGATAGGATTGATTATGATTAAGATAGCTTATCCTTGATTATTGATATTTTAGGAAATTAGATGATGATCTTAGTCCCGTAAGATAGTATGTTTATAACCTTGTGGACTCCTATTTCCTTCTCCCTAGTTTAGATTGAATTGTAGCATAGATTTGATACATTGCTAGATTATGGATGTGGTTTTAGTATTGGAAGCATGATTAGTATATTTGATCTTATTGGTCTAGTATGGTATTCTTGGAATCATAATTTGGAGTGAAATGACTTAAGTGCCCTTATTTCTAGTTGAAGTTCCTATCTTAGGCTTGTATGTGGCTTACTTGACATATAGAAGTTGAAGTAGATATCTTAGCCTAGTTTGTTGAATAGAGTACATAATTAAGGAAATTGAGGTTTAGAAGTGGGATTGTTCGACCCACTTAGGCCTAGACTTGTGTTAGTCATTGTGGAATTAGCTGCAGATGTTAGACATAGTTGAGACTAGTAAACCTAAGTATAAGGTTACTTTGTGACTTGGTATATTGTAATGATGTTCCTCTTACTGTGACTTATGAGTGTTAGATATGTTGTTTCTTATAGAAATGATGTGATAAAATGGGACCTTAAAGATGTTATTTCCTTTTAGACTTGATACTTGGACCATAGAGATGCCATTTCATCTTAGACTTGATACTTGGTCCATAAAGATGTTATTTCCTCGTAGACTTGATACTTGGACTATAGAGATTCCATTTCATGTTATACTTGATATTTGGCCCATAAAGATGTTGTTTCCTCATAGACATGATGTTAGGTCTATGGAGATAATTTTCCTCATAGATGCGATGTTGGTCCTATATAGATGCTACCTCTATTTAGATTTGATAGTTGTCCTAGAGAGGTGATATTTCTCACCGTCATTATTAATGACCTTTATATATGAAATGACTTATAGTCGCATCATACTTATTGATATTATGCCAGTAATACCCCACAATTTTTCTAGCTTAAACTCACCTCAAAAAATGTCAAGGTTAGGTCTTAGAATAAATTATGTTTAATTTAAGTGTAATTCCTTAAATTTGAACTTTCTATGATGTAGAAAATTGAATAATCTTTCCAACGATATAAGATTCGCCTAAATCAAATAACCGGGTAGGAAGTTATGGCCATTTTAAGTTCCAGTCGTAAAACACCGTCATTTGGACCCTTAACGCATCACGAAGAAGTGTTAATTCCTAATAGTCATTTTTGAGTGGCCCTCCACAATATTGGCGTATTTCGGAAAGGGCCAATTTACCGTTGGTCAATTTCCAGAGGTCCAGCGCAATAATAGCGCATCGCGCCATGTGCCAAAATGGTATTCCAAAGGAGAACCATGATGACCCCACGTCGTGGAGTCTACCCAGTTCCCAGTTGGCATTTTCCAGTGGCTTGGTGCGATTGTGGCGATCGCGCCAAGGCTAAAAATCAGGGCCCCAGTTCGTTTTTCCAGTTTTGTTTAGGAGTTAAAGGGGGTATTTTGGTCCTTTCCCCAACCCCCAATCCGCTCAAATACGAGATTAAAACCTTTTTAGAAGCATTATATGCTAGGTTTCATCAAAATTACTCTCATCCAAAACCTTAGGCTTCAACATTCATCTCCAAGAAACTCAAGATTCTACCATCCTTTCTCCAAATTGATTCAAGATTTAAGATCCTTAGACCAAGAGCTTCAAGAATCTTCATTCAAGAGTATGAATATAGTTTAAAAAATCAAGCTTGTGCATCTAGTTCATCATCTAAGGTATGTGGGGTTTTAACAAGGGCCATCTTTTCGTCCTTGTGCCCAAAACTTGTTTTTAATTACAAAGATACATGATTTTATATGTTTTCCTATGAATTTGAAGTTGGGTTTATACACCATAGTGCTATTCATGAGATTATGAGATTTTCAATGCTTTAGAAGTTGAATTACATGAGTATTAATAAATTTTTATGCATATTGCTGAAATTTCCAGATTTTTTGATGAATTATAAATGTTTATGTTATCAAGCATGACTTTTAAGATATTTTATCATGAGATTTAAACATGGGTCACTAAGCCCTATTTAAGATTGTTACTTTGAGAATTGTTATTCTATAAGTACCCCATGATTAGAATGCAGATTTGACCTTTTGGTCTCAGAACAGATTTGAAATCCACTTTACAGATTCAGATTACAGATTTATAGTTGGTTTTCATTATAAACCATTATATTACTTTTAAACTAGATTTTTCTTGAGATTTTGAGCATGAGAATGGGAGTAGTATTTAGCACCGAGATGGGTACATTACTATGAATTCACATCCCAGAACTACGTGCCAATGTAGGATTTAGATTATTCCCACTTCTACGTAGATAACTGAGATTGTGATCACTGATATCAGATTGTTCTATTCCGATGGCAACAGTAGAACAGTCCTAACTTTACGAGGGCTAGTTGTGGGACACCATGGATTCCCACATGGTGTACATGTTGGTTAGAAGAACCTCCTAAATAGATATCCCCCACTCTTAAAACAAATTTTGAGATAAAGTATTTACTATGTTGAATGAGCTTTAGATTTCATCTAACTTACCTGGTTTGAGAACAAAAAGAGAATACAGATTTTTAGAACGAAGTGTAATGACTCATAATATTCATAATATATACATTACTATTTTTGGTTTTAGATTTCAGTATTTCAATTTCACTCGAGCTATGTGAGTCAGTTATGTTTAGCATGCATGATTTATAAACTGTGATGATATTATTTACTTATTGCATACAGTCCCATATACTCAGTACATCATCAAAGTACTGATCCACATATATTTCTATGTGCTACATTGTCTCATAATTAAGGTACAGGTGCTCAGTCTCAGCAGCGTGATTGATCTTCGAGCATCTTATCTATATCCCTGCAGTTGGTGAGCCCTCATAGTTTTGAGGGCTTAGTTATTTTGATTTCCAAGTTACTAGTAGATATGTCTTTACTCATTTCAAAAAGTTGAGTTAGCTGGGGCCTATCTATATGGCTCTTTAGATTCAGCTAGTAGAGGCTTGTCGGACTACCAGATTCTGTCTTAGATCTCAGTTGTGGCATTCAGACTTTTCTGTATTTTTTTAATCAGATTGATGAGATTAGTACTTTTAGATATATTCATATTATTTAAAAAAATTCTCATTTTATCATGATTTTATACTTATATTTCCCTATGTTGAGATTCAGATGTGTTGGAAGGCAGCCAGGGTTAGCTCAGGACTATTTGTAGTTCAGAGCACCATGTGGCATCCTAAAAACTAGATTTCGAGGCATTACAAACTTTGTATCAGAGCCTAAGGTTTAGAGATTCCTAGGGAGTCATACAAGCCACGTTACATAGAGTCTTGATCATCAGTGTGAAGTACTCCACATCTATGAGCAAGAGGCTATGGAGCATTTTAGGAAAATCCTCTTTTTTCTTTCATAATTCATCGTTCTTATAGTTGTCTCTATATGCTATTAAATCTTGCTCTTTTATGATAGAATATGTCTCCTCGCAGAGCTAATGCTCATAGGAATAATAACTAACCACCTCAGCCGATAAATTTTTTGAATAAGAATGTATCACATGCAGAGTTTCAGGTAACTTTTCAGGCGCTAGCCTAAGCTGTGACTTCTAATATTCAAGGTAATCGTCAGGCTACAGTCCCACCTTAGCAGGATGGAGATTTAGCTACAACCAGAATTTGAGACTTTTTGAGAATGAACCTGCCAAAATTCTTTGGGTCGAAGACAGGTGAGGACCCACAACTTTATCTGGATGAGGTGAAGAAGATCACCCAATTTATGCATATTTCTGAAGAAGAAAGTATAGAATTAGCATCCTATAGTCTGAAGAATGTTGTTTATGATTGGATAGTGATGTGGAAGAAGAGTAGAGGAGAGAATGTAACTCCTATGACTTGGCAGATATTTTAGGATGCATTCCTAGACAAATTGTTCCCACTTGAGATAAGGAAAGCTAAGATGGAAGAGTTCATTAACCTGAGGCAATGCTCTATGGTAGTAAAGGAGTATTGCCTCAAGTTCAACCAGTTGTCTAAGTATGCCCCTGATCAGATGGCTGACACTAGGTCAAACATAAGTAAGTTTATCATCGATGTATTTGGATTGGTAGTTAAGGAGTGTAGGACTGCTATTCATAATAGAGACATGGATCTTTCTAGATTGATGATGCATGTTTAATAGATTGAGGCAGAAAAGATAAAGAAAAGAGAGAGTAAATAAGAAGGCTAGAATAGGGTAGTTTGATTATGGTTAGAATAGGTCTGGAGGAGAAAATCATTCATAGTTTCAGAATCATTCATCTACGCCTGCACCTTCTTCATCCAGTGCTCCTGCACCCAGAAATAGGCAAGAACAGTCGAGTAGGTTTTTCATGTCCAGATCTTAGAATAGTATGAGTGGTAGGCCCAGTTATCCTCAATATTCTAGGTGTGCCAAGAATCATCCTGGTAAGTGTTTAGTGGGATGGAGAGGTGGTTATGGGTATGGCCAGCCAGGCTATGGGATTAAAGAGTGCCTGTATGCTAGACAGGGAAATAAGGATGTTCATCCTCAGACTCAAGCTAATAGTGCACCAACTCCTTTAGGTCGCCCATCACCTTCTCAATGTGTATCATCTAGTATTGCTGGCAGTCAGCGCTAGAACTGATTTTATGATTTACCCTCATGCCAGGAGCAGGAAGATTCACCTGATATTTTTACTAGTATGCTTTGTGTCTTTTATTTTGATATGTATGTGTTGTTATACCCTGGGTCAAGTTTTTCTTATTTGACCCCATTAGTTGCTGTGAATTTTGAGATAAATTCTGAAAAGATTTCCAAGCCTTTCTTGGTTTCTACCTCAGTAGGCGAGTCAGTTGTTGCCAAACAAATTTATAAAAAGTGTCCTATCACTGTCCTTTACAAAGTCATGTTAGCAGACTTGATAGAGTTAGATATGGTTGACTTTGATCTTATTCTTGGTATGGATTGGCTCTATTACTGTTATGCTTCTATAGATTGTCGCACCCGAGTGGTGAAGTTTCAGTTTCCAGTTGTGCCAATTTTTGAGTGGTATGGTAATTCAGTGTCTCCCAAGAGTCATTTCATATCTTATCTTAAGTCTAGAAAGTTGATATCCAAAGGTTGCATTTATCATCTCATTTGAGTTAAATATACTAAGTCTGAAACTCCAATAGTTTAGTCAGTTGATGTAGAGAATGAGTTTCTTGATGTTTTCCCAGAAGATCTCCCAGGGGTACCTCTCGATAGAGAGATAGAATTCGGTATTGACCTTCTTCCAGATAACCAACCTATCTCTATCCCTCCTTATCGTATGGCTCCAGCAGAGCTTAAGGAGTTAAAGTAGTTATGATGTCTATAATTATGTGTTGATAGTTACGATGATATATTGATACCCAACAAGATTGGAGGATATTGTGATGACATATTGATACCCAGCAAGACCGGAGGATATTATGATGATATTGATTCCCAGTTTGAGTTCGGATAATACTATTGAGATGTTATTGATACCCGGTTCAAATATGGAGAATACTACTGAGATAATATTGATACCCGATAAGGTCGGAGGATATTATGATGATATTGATATCCGATTCAAGTTTGGAGGATACTATTTAGATGAAATTGATTCTCGACAAGGCCAGAAGTTGATTACGATGATGATGGTCCTGATGTGGATATTTATTATGAGTTATGATATTGATGGTATACTTTTCATTCATTTTTACATGCACATCGCCTATCACCAGTATGCACCTATATTTATTAGTCGTTATGGGATGGTTGCATATATACGGGTGAAGGATATGTCTTGTATTGTTGTATATTGATTGAAATTTCTGAGCTTAGGGCGATAGGGGTATGTATAGGCTTATCTAGGTATTTGGTTGTCCGGAGTAGTCGATTATTAACGTTGTTATTGATATTGTTATTATCATAGTTATGATCACTACTATGGCTAGCTATGATAGATTGATCATTGATCCAGTATTGGGATTTGAGGTATGTCTTTGGCCTCTCCTATTATTCATGAGTATTTCACATCTAGCCATATAGATTAGAATCCCTGAGTATGATAGTATGTAAATCATGATAGTATTATAATAAGGTATTAAAATGAGAACATGATGATCTAGGTTATGTTTGAGATGACCTTCTATTTATATGTATTATATATATATATATATTTAGCTATATAAAGCCATGGTACTATTGGATATCCCTTCCATTGTTATTGATATTGTATAGTCATTCCTTCTCCTTGTGTATTAAAATATATCTTTCTTTCACTCTTTATTTGTATATTGACCTAGGATATATGGTAAGCACTAGCATATATTGAATGTAGCTAGAATAGGATAGTTCACCTTGATACTTCCTTAGTCTTATTATGTTAGACTTATAGACATAAATAGGATAGTTGTCCCTTGTTATTCTTATTAGCTTATTACATGATTTATGGACTATTGGTTGTAGTTTTCATTATGTTTATGTGTTGTATATATCTACTTTATCTTTGGAGCTCAGTTGGCAGTTGCCTACAGAGTCCCATTCGTTTGGTACTCATACTACACCTCTGCAGCCTGCAAATCATAGTACGAGTTATCACCATTAATGTGCGCATCGTGTGGAGTAGCCCTGATCTAGAGACTTAGAATGAGCTTTTGTCGTTTAAAGTATTACTTATCTCTCTCCTATGTATTAGACTAGCCTCTAAGTTATATTCAGAGGTAAGTGAAATCGATGTATTTCTCCTTGATATATCACTTTTGTACTCTTATTATATTTATAAGCTCTTGTACTGATACCACTAGATTTCAAGATTCATCTATGTATTGATCTTTATTTCATATATTCCACATTCTTTTCCTTATGTTATTGAGAAGTCTGTTACTAGCCTTTCCAGACTACAGGTTGGCTTGCCTACTGGTGGGTTATGGTAGGCACCATCATGACCTGAAAAGTTGGGTCATGACAAATTAGTATCAGAGCCTAGGTTTCATTAGTGTATTAGTACAAGAGCTAAGTGTTAGTAGAGTTATGTGGATCGATGCAGAGACATCCATAACCTATCTTCGTGAGGCTATAGTGACATTTTAGGAAATTCACTTCATGAGTCTTTATCGTGTGTTCGCATTCCTATGAACTTCAAACATATTCTTTAACTCTATTCTATCCCCGATGAATGATCCGATACTGTCAATAGATGCAGATGAGACTTCAACATATATTTTTAGAAATTTTACACATAATCAAACTTGAGAGTTAGAGATGGATATCTAAGATCTTCAGTGGTAGCTAAAAAGGATTTGTACTGAGTCCCATCAGACTCATGGAGTATGGTATGGTTCTTCGAGCCATGGTGACCATTCTAGATTATAAGGGGTAGTATCTCAAAGTATTTTAGATTCTAGTTTGGTTGTGTTGTAATGGGACACCAGTTCTGAGAATGCCCCTGGTATGAGATAGGTGGTCAGATAGAGTTAGCCTATATTCCCCGCCAGCCTAGAGTTCCTAAGACAGACTATGACTTTGGAAGTTTAGACATAAATTTGCGGATTTATCCCAGCATCGATTGGCCATCTATTTGGGCTTAGCTTTTGTTCTCTCCATATTGATGCTTCAGGAATTTGTATAACCACAGAGAGACGGACTACTAGTCTAGGGAGTATTCCTGGCATGAGATTCTAGTCATTCATCTTATTCAGATCAACCCCATGATGTTGTGGCATCTTCAGTAGAGATAGTATGTGTGGTACCTCAGTCGATGATTCAGTCAGTTGGTTCAAGTTGGAACTGTTTAGATTTATTTTCCCTATGCCCATCAGGTAGGTGATTGCAGATGTCACCACAATTGGTGTGCTTTAGTTTCCCATATTTATCTTTTATTATGTGTATTGGATAATTTTTCATACCTGCTGATGATTATATGCCTTGATGAGTCATATTGGTCATTATGTGCCTTATTGTTGAATTCATAATTATATTACTACTTTGTGATTTATTTCTTTTAGTAGTGGATGGAGTAGATATGTATTGATATTTTAGCTCTATGGGAGTGGTTTTGGGTTTGAGTCCCATTTATCTTAGCACATTAGCCCTGTTGTGGCCCTTAAATGGTACAGGATATTGATATTTATTTTGGTACTACCTGTTCAGTATGTTGATATTGATATTGCTGTTACTATTGCTACCACTTTATGAGGTTATTGATATTACTTGATGTTATTACTAGATATTATTATATGATAAATTTAATTCTCGCTGGGTAGCTATTTAGACTAGTATTATCTAGTTAGAATTTCATTTTATGATCTTATTTGGTGGCTTAAGCAGATATAACCTGATTTGATGATTTTTTCCCATAGTGAGGCGAGGTTGATTTTTTCCCTCTTGGTTAACTGTGCTAGACTAATTTGGGCGTATATTATGGTATCAAAGGAAAGTTGACCTTCCATGGTTCTGTGTAGTTTTTAAGTTGGAAATTTAGTTATATTTCTTGTTATTGTGTTTAAGATTCTTAGATTTGCTTCCTGGATTGTGAAGGCTTTTGTTTTTGCTATCCCTTTCGATATAACCCATTTATGAGATTGATTAGTTTGAGGTCCATTCTTTGGTTATGACTATTTCAATCGCCCGATAGTGGTTTTTACATTGATATTGAGGTGTCGTGGATTCATTCTTAGATTTGATAGGTTTGATCCTTTGTGATGGTTTGCCCTTATTATTAGTGTGGGAACTAGATACTCTCTCCTTGCTATGATATGGTTTTATCATAGGTGGTGTTGGAAAGTTTAAGGCAGGTGACCTTTCTTGTGATCGCTTCTTAAGTTGGAAAATTAGAAATTCCTTATCTTGAGTTGTTGATTTTCTGGTGGTGTTCTTGACTTTGACATTGGTTTCGGGATTGGTATATCCTTTGATGATATGATTCTTGGGTGGATTCAGGAAATCTCCATTTCAGCATTTGTTTGGCCTAGTGAGGCTTGGTGGAGTAATTCTTCTCGATGATATGAGCATGTGTCTATTTCCTTGCCTAGATGGAGTATTACATTGGTTAGTTCCTAGCTTAAGTTGTGTATATTTGATTTGCTAAAGTTTATACCTTCACTGGTGTGGTTTTCAGCCTTGAGAAGTTTTGAGTATTTTTAGATAGTTCATGCCCTCGAGTGGATATAGAGTAGGTTATATGCATTTTCAACCAATGATTTATCCTTTCGCATGACTCCTATTTTGTAGCTTTGTTGCTTGTGTTCTCAATCAGTGTTTATTCCCGTGATGGTTATTTAAATTTTGACCTCGAGTTTCAGTTTTATTTGGAGATTTTGGATGATTTACTCAATGGAAGCAATATGCTCGAGTTAGATTTGGTATGCCTTTATTATCGATTGATGGGACATCCTGGAGCGAAATATTCAGTCATAAGTAGTTATAACTTGGGCTTTGGGATTTCAGTTTGATTTTCATCTAGACTGGTTGTAGTAATGGCATAGATTGCATTCCTTGATTATCCCTATTTGTGTGCTAGATATCATCTTATAAGTTTATTCTCATGTTTATGGTATGAAATTTCAGTGGATCAATTTCAGTTCTTTGAGTTCTCCATGATAAGACTGTATGGACGAGACTCACGTGATTTTCCTCTTGGTTTGGAGTAGATAGCATGTGCAAAATAGTAAAGAAAGGTTATTTTTGGGATTTGGAGTTGGTTTAATGACTCATGCCTTGTTTTGCTTTTGTCTTCGATGAGCCTTTATTGATTTATGTGGAAATAGCGGTGGTGTCAGCGTGATGTGGTTCAGATGTTCCTGCATCAACCTTTTTAGTTCAGTTGAGTTGGCTATTTTGGAAGTAGAATGAGAGTGCTTGTTGAAAAAGGGATACATGTGACAAAATCCCTTAGAAGTGTTTTCTCTCCATTGAGGTTACGTGGGAAGTCATGCTTGGAGCATGCAGGTCCAATACCTCATCCGTTAGAGCTTTTGAGATTCTTTCTATCCGTTGACTTTTGGGGACGAAAGTTCTTTTAGTAGTGGATGTTATAATGGCCCTTTAGGTCATTTTCCATTTTTATGCTTATCTTCACAGTTTGAGCTTCTCCATAGCTTCCCCAAGTCATTTATGACTTGGTGGGACTGACGGTTCGGTTACCGAGCAGTTTGTTTGATTTTTAGAGCCAATTCCCTGTTTAGAAGTCTTCACTGGTTCCAAATGGCCACCGAGTGAAAACTTCAGTGAAACGATCTCAGATGCTCTGACTATGCCAGCAGATCCAAAATATCAATTTTAGTCTAGCTAGACCTTTGGTTCGGGTCCCAATGCACCCAAGCTCATTTCGTGCTTTTGAGTGGAATTATGAAAAACAAAACTATAGGTGTGGGCGCACTTTTTTTTGAAACGATCTTGGATAAAAGTTTTGATGAATCCAATGAATTTGAAATATGGTTTAAACTCAAATTTCACTATTAGATCTTATATTTTTTATTTCGAATGAGTTTCGAGGGTCAAAAATAAGTTTTTGACTTTGCTGGTGGCCTAGACAGCGATTGCGAATCTCCAAAGCTGGTATGGGTATTTAAGCATCCTATAGGCCGCATTTTTTTACCATTTTTAACTCATTTTTGAGAGCCTAAAACCCTAAATGTGTATGATAAATCAAAATTGAGTCTTGTGGGTGTCTAGGGAACTTGGTAAATATCTTTTATCATGATTACCATCCGGATTAAGGTAAGATTTTATCATTTTATTGGTGAATTTCTTAGTTCTTCATCCAAAACCCCAATTTATCTTAGGCCTTGATTTAGCCCTAAATTTGATTTCTTTCCACCCATTAATTGAGGGTTATGATTTCTTGGTGATGTATGAGCATTGGGTTGACCTCGAAAATGCGATTTCCGTACGTGGGACCCACTGGAGATTTTTGGTGTTGTTTTGGGACCGGAAGCACAATAGTGCAATATGGGTATCGTTAGACTCATATTGATGAGTAGATTATATTTTTTATAGTGTGATGGTATTTTGGGTATTGTGAAGTGAAAATGGGCATGTGGTGCTTGAAGTGTTATTTTGCGGTTTAGCCTTGAGATAGGCTCTTGTCCACTTTCATTCATAGATGATGTATGATATGTATTGCGTGTGGATATGAATTATAGGATTGATTATGAGTAAGATAGCTTAGCCTTGATTATTTATGTTTTGGGAAATTAGATGATGGTCTTGGACCCGTAAGATAGTATGTTTATAACCTTGTGGACTCCTATTGCCTTATTGAATCGCAGCATAGATTTGATACGTTGCTAGATTATGGATATTGTTTTAGTGTTGGAAGCATGATTAGTATATTTGATCTTATTGGTCTAGTGTGGTATTCTTGGAATCGTAATTTGGATAGAATTGACTTAAATGCCCTTATTTCTTGTTGAAGTTCCTATCTTAGGCTTGTATATGGCTTACTTGACATCTAGAAGTTGAACTAGATATCTTAGCCTAGTTTGGGGCATACTGTACCGAATTAAGGAAATCGAGGCTTAGAAGTGGGATTGTCTGGCCCACTTAGGCCTAGACTTGTGTTAGTCAATGTGGAATTAGCTACAGATATTAGACATAGTTGAGACTAGTAAACCTTAGTATAAAGTTACTTTGTGACTCGATATATTGTAATGATGTTCCATGGATTGTGACTTACGAGTCATAGCTATGTTGTTTCTTATAGAAATAATGTAATAAAATGGGACCATAGAGGTGTTATTTCCTCTTAGACTTGATACTTGGCCTATAGAGATGTTATTTCCTCTTAGGCTTGATAGTTGGCCCATAAAAATTTTATTTCCTCTTAGAATTGATACTTGGCCCATAGAGATGTCATTTCATCTTAGACTTGATACTTGGCCCATAGAGATGTTATGTCCTCTTAGACTTGATACTTGGCCCAAAGAGATGCCATTCATCTTAGACTTGATATTTGGCCTATAGAGATATTGTTTCCTCTTAGACATGACATTGGGTCCTTAGAGATGATTTTCCTCTTAGATACGATGTTGGGCCTATAGAGATGCTACCTTTGTTTAGATATGATATTGGACTAGGGAGGTGATATTCCTCACCGTCATGATAAATGACCTTTATATATGAAATGACTTATAGTCACGCCATGCTTATTGATATTATTCCTCCTATGTAAGAGATGATTATATGCTTATTAATACTATACCTCATATATCCGAGATTCCTCCTAGATGTGAAAGGATTAGAGATATGCTATGACTTATAAATATGATGATAGAGATGATTTTCCAATATATATGGGCCGAAGGCGATGATGATGATATTGTGATTATTTTGGATATATTATTAGGCCGAGGGTCGATAGATGATATCGATTGGATATTCGAGAAGTATTTATACCTTGTTGAGCATGCGGCTACAGTTTATGAATATATATATATATATATATGTATGTGTGTGTGTGTGTATACACATCTCTCCGGTATGGGACGGAGGAAGGTATGGTATGATGCTTATGATTTCACTGATTGAATACTGGTGATGGCATGCATAGATTCGATAAATTCATGATTATTATGTCGGTTATTGATGTAATTCTAACTGTTTAAGACCCCGCAAAATCCTAAGCTTAATTCAGTCCATTTATGCTTGTTTAAGGGGTCCCATACTTAGAAGGTTCTAGCTAAGTTTCCAGACTTAGTTTATTTTAGCCTTCGAAAGTTTGCAGTATCATTTCGTGACTTTAAGGTCCTTTAATGGTCTGTATTCTTGCTAATTCATGACCAGGAAGGTCAATAGGTGTTTTCGGACAAGTTTTGAATTTTTTAAAACTCGCTTAGACTATGTTCGGAAGCCCAAAACAGTGGACCAACGCGATCTTGGCATGCCATGTCGCGAATCGCGTTTGTTGATATTGTTGTAGGTTGCTAGGGTCAAAGTACTGAGACTCGATGCGATGATGGCACGATGTGTCGACTATCGCGTTGATGGCATCGACGCGCCGCGTCGATAATAGCATCGATGCCTAGTTTTAGTCATTAAATGTCTGCATTTTTAAGGGCAAAAGGGTCAGTTTCCTACCCCTATATAAGTCTAAAACACAGGATTTAGCCCCAATTCAACCAAAATATAGTGTCTCGGTCAATTTTCTCTCAAGAACAAGTTAGGATTTTCAATTAAGGATTCAAATTCAATACTCAAATTAAAGAATCTCTCTGTCAATCTTCATATAATCAAGAACTAAGGTATGCATAGTATTTATTCATTGATTCCTTTCGTCCATTAAGCCCAAGAATCAAGTTTTAAACTATGAATTCTGATATTCATGTTATGGATTGATTATGTTCGTGTGGTTGCTGTTTTACGATTCCCAAGTTGTAATCTTTATTTGTTTTATGAAACTATGTTAGCATGCAAGTCAAAAATTATGAACTTAGTTGGTTATGGAGTATTAATTTGATGATTATGTCTATGCCCTAAGTGGTGCAGGTAAGGTGTTTTATAAAATGCCTAAGAGAATAGAAATTATGCATTATAGCTTAATTGTGACCCAAACGATAAATACATGTTTTACCGTTATGTTTGAATGACTCCCATGCTATAAATGTGCATTGTAGATGTTTATTGGAATGCTCATAATGTTAGAGTATGAAATTATGACATGATTATATGCATTCCTGTCCACGTACAACATTATGATAACCATGTGCTTCATGAAATCCCCAACTTATTGTATGATGAATTGTTGATATTGGTCATATGTTCAAGAAGTGTCAAGTCTTGTCAGTTTCATGCTATTGAGTCCTGGGGGTACTTATACTCGACAATTTAGTTGTGTGCCTAGAGACAGTGCCAGTTTTCACGAACTCTCAGTCAAGCCATGATCATTAGAATTTAGTCAGTCTCATAACTCAGGAAAATTCAGTGAATTCGATATTAGTTTAGTCCTACTCAGTAACCTCGGTAATCTCAGTAACCTCAGTGATCTCAATAATATCAGTAATCTCTGTAATCTTCATAATCTCAGCAATCCCAGTCAGTTATCAAATCTCAGTAGTCTTTCGTCAATCAACAAAATTTAGTGAAAATAGTTCAAATAAGTTATATAATACGATCAGTAATAGTTCAGTTCAGTTAAATGAGTTCAGTGTCTTTTCAGTTGGAAGTAGGATTCAGCACCGAGTGAACTCAACGATGAGGGCTCACCTGTCAGTCAGTAAAGGGTGTGATTCTTAAAAGCAATCCTTGAATTTCAAAACTACGTAGCCATCATAGGTCGAGATGTACCCCTATGAGTCTAGGGACTATACATATCCTTTGAGTTTTTCTTACAGGAGGGGTTGATGGAAGCGTTCCCTGTCAGAGAGAATTTACTCACAGCCTGTCTTTACCCGTGGCACGGTACTGACACCCTTCCAGCTGGGGTTACAGGTTGGACCCCACTAGTTTAAATTCAAGGCATGTCGGTTAGATGATTATCTCCCATAGTCACAGTTTCAGATTCAGTCTCAGTAATAGAACTCAGTTCAGTTCTACAGATATCAGGATTATCAGATACAGTCGCTCAGCTCAGTATGGAACTCAGCTAGTTCCATCAGAATCAAGACTATTAGATACAATCATCCAGCTCAGTCTAGAACTCAGATAGTTCTTCAGATTTAGGAATGTCATATACAGTCACCCAGTCCAATAAAAAACTTAAATATTTTTTCAGTATCAGTACACTCAGTTATCAGTTATCTGTAATATAATACCAGTAACCTCAAATATTATTTACCTGTAAACTCTGTAATTAATATCATCAATTAACTCAGTTATTTAGTATCCCAGTATTAGTAAACTCAGATGTCATTACATTAGTATTCAGTATTGTCACAACCCCAGTCCCAATTTATGTATTCATGCATGTATTTCTCACGCGTTCATATTCATGTCATCAATCATTTATTATTGTTCATGTATATGAACCCTTACATTCAGCCTACCTCACTTGTATACCAGTATATTTAATTGTACTGACGCATTTGCGCTATAGTGTTTTATACCATAGGTTTAGAAGCACGAGCTCCCGAGCATTCTTAGTAGATCAGACGTTTATTAGACAGACTAGCAGTGAGTCCTCATCATTCGAGAATAGCATGATTATTTTAATTACTTTATTATTTCAGTACTTCAGAGTTAGTTGGGTATTGTTATCCCCCATTATAGATATTATTTTATACTCAGTATTAGTTCAGTTTTGAACCTTATGGGCTTACATCTTATATTCCACATATTTACAGTATATTATTTAGTGCTCAGCTATAAATATCAGTTATGGGTTAGCTTATGGTGCTTCGGGGTCATGAGCACCGTGTAACATTCTGGGTAACGATTCGAGGTGTTACAAACTTGGGTTTACTCACAGGTTGTTTTTACCCGTGGCACAGTACTGACATCCTTCCAGCTGGGGTTACAGGTTGGACCCCACCAGTTCAGATTCAAGGCATGTCGGTTAGATGATTACCTCCCACAGTCTCAATTTCAAATTTAGTCTCAGTAATAGAACTTAGTTTAGTTCTACAGATATCAGGACTGTCAGATATAGTCAATCAGCTTAGTATAAAACTCAGCTAGTTCCATCAAAATCAGGACTGTCAGATACAATCATCCAACTCAGTCTAGAAATCAAGTAGTTTTTCAGATTCAAGACTGTCAGATATAATCACTCAGTCGAGTAAAGAACTCAGATAGTTTTTTAGTATCAGTATACTCAGTTATCAGTAATATAGTACTAGTAACCTCAGATATCAGTTACCTGTAAACTCTGTAATTCATATCATCAATAGACTTAATTATTCAGTATCCAGTATTAGTAAACTGAGATATCAGTACATTAGTATTCTATATTATCACGACCCCAGTCCTAGTTTATGTATTCATGCATGTATTTCTCTCACGTTTATGTTTATGTCATTAGTCGGTTATTATTGTTCATGCATATGAACCCTTGCATTCAGCCTACCTCACTTGCATACCAGTATATTCAATCGTACTAACGCAGTTGCACTATGGTGTTTTATATCATAGGTTTAGAAGCACGAGCTCCCGATCATCCTTAGTAGATCAGACGTTCAACAGCCAGACTAGCAGTGAATCCTCATCATTCGAGGATTGCATGATTATTTTAATTAATTTATTATTTCAATAGTTCAGAGTTAGTTGGGGACATGTCCCATCAACTCCACAGATTTTAAATAGTTTAGAGGCTTTCAGACTACAACATGTTTTAGACAGTTTATTTTAGTTTTGGGTATTATTATACCCCCATTATAGATATTGTTTTATATTCAGTATTAGTTCAGTTTTGAACCTTATGGCCTTACAGCTTATAATCTGCATATTTATAGTATATTATTTAGTGCTCAGTTGCAGATATCAGTCATGGGTTAGCTTGTGGTCCTTTGGGGTCATGAGCACCGTGTAACGTTCTGGGTACCAGATTTGGGGCGTTACAAACTTGGTATCAGAGCCTAAGGTTCAACGGTGTCCTAGGAAGTCTGAAAAGCCGCATCTAATAGAGTCTTGTACATGGGTGTGTTATGCACCACACTTATTTGCAGGAAGGCTATGAGATGTTTTAGGAACAGTTTCCCTTCTTTCAGTATTCATGTCGTGCCAGTGAGCATAATCTCCAATTATTTTCTTAGTCTTATCCATTTCTTTCTCTTGCTTACAGAATATACCTTTCAAAGGGAATAGTGAAAGAAGAATCAATAACCAGTTAGCACCTCAGCCCGTTCAGGTAGATCCCCTGGACGAACATGTTTCCCATGTAGAATTTGGGATTGCATTTACTACTCTAGCCAATTCAGTTACAACTCAGAATGAACGGCCAGCTGTTGTTCTGGCTAAACCAGTCGCCACTTCAGCTATAGCCAGGATTCAGGACTTCACCTGAATGAATCCTCTCTTATTCTCAAGTTCTAAGTCCAAAGAGGATCCATAAGAATTCCTCGACCGGGTTTAGAAAGTCACAGACATTAGGGGAGTGACTTCCAATGAAAGTGTCAAGTTAGCCGCTTATCAGCTACAAGATGTAGCCCATACATGGTTAAATAGTGAAAGGTAGATAGGGTTATAGATGCAGAGCCCATGGAATGGGAAGAGTTTGCTACGACCTTCTTAGATAGATTCTTTCCCCTTAAGCAGAAAGAAGCCAAAGTATTAGAGTTCATCAATCTCAGATAAGGTAGCATGAGCTTAAAAGAATACTCCCTCAAGTTCACCTAGTTAGCCAAGTACGCTCCCCATGTAGTAGCAGATAGTAGATCCAGAATGAGTCAGTTTGTGTTTGGGATATCATAAACTCAGTTACTTTCGTGATTACCTGACCATAGCATATGGCCATCAGTTATTCAGTCATTGGTATTTCAGTACCTTAGTTTACAGAATGTTTCCAAATTATGTTGGATGCTTAGTCTTGCGTTCTTAAGGTAATATAGTTTTTCACTCATTCATGCTCAGTTACCTCATGTTATCCAGTCAGTTATTACCTTTTATGTATAATACTCTATATAGTCTAAGTCCATCCTTTCATGCTAAGTACAGTTCAACCTTACAGACCTAGTAGTCAGCTATCACTCGTTCAATTAATCAGATAAGTTAGCATATTTATGCATTCGTGCTCAGCACCCACGTGAATTATTTTCAGTAGTCTCAGTTGCAGTGCATAAGGCTTAGTCACTTTATCTTAGATGATGTTTCATAGGCCTTGTCTCCTAATACAAGAATCTCAGTCATGTAGCGATCTCCTATTCTGATGTCCTACTCAGATCAGGCTAAGATTAGCTATCTCCCTTCAGTCACTAGAACTCTACAGAAAGAGTGTTATAGGACCGCTCCTGTCGAGTAGAAGTTTTTAGTATGATTTAGTTAAGCAGCCAGTAATTCAGTTAGCAGCCAGACAGACAAGTTCAGATGGTGTGGTTTTCATCTTTCCATCTATTTGCACTATCTAGAGTCTCATGAATATGATCATTCTAAGATGGACTAACTAGGTAGTTGCGTGTTCAGCCCAATTCATGTATCATATATTAGTTTCAGATCTCAGATATTTAGAGAGAAGGTGCCTCGTGCATCGCCACAGTATTCCTCATAGCTTAGCGAAGTTAGCCCAGTATTTTTCAAGAGACATAGTGCCCCAAGGGGGAGATACACTATAATTCCCCAAACCTTCATGACAAAAACGTGTCGCTCTCTCTTTTTGTAACTAATCCAGTATGGGGTAAGGGGTACTCATGAGTTGACCCTCAAACTTCAATCTCAGCCGTAAGCCATGTATTCAAGGTACTCAGTTTAGATCACGATATCCAGCTCATGTATCGTATTTCAGACTCAGTTACGTTCACGTGTTTCTGCTCATGCATATCTAGTAATTAATTTCAGGCTCATTAGAATTTTCAGTTTAAGGAAACAGTCTCCCTTAAACTTATCCAGTTTCTTTGTCTAAGATAATTTTGTAAATGTAATATGTGTGACAATTTGAGAATTCCGTCATGTTTTGATATATACTGCGTGAATTTTTAGTGTTGAAGCTATATTTAGCAAATTTAAAATGGTACATTTAGCTTATCAGATGTCACTCATTTACCCTGATTGCCTATTTCGATTTTGCCTTGATTTTTGAGAAAATATTTCACAAATTGATTTTCTAATTTCTCTTTGCCCTTACTTAGTGTGACATATATTCATTTACATGATAATTATGGTAAATGGGGATGGTATTGCAATTGATTGATTCTATTGTCTTTTACCCACCTCTTGGCTTCCTTTAATAAGCACGGAGGATTTTCTTACTTGTTTTATTTATGGAAGATTTCAATATTAAATTTAAAAAAATTCTAATTTGTTTATTTGTGGCAGCCATAGCATGACAGGTGAAATTAATTGATTTAGCTTATTTGTATAAAAAAATAATCTCCTTAACTGAATTGTCACATATTCTCCTTTTTTTGTGAACCTTTTGTTATATAAACCCCCTTTCTTCTCTTAATATTAACTTCCTAATCTGCTATTTACTTGTGAACCTTTTATTATATAAAACTCCTTTTCTTCTTTTAATGTTCACTTCTTCATCAGCTATTTACAGAGAAAACTTTTAACTTTCTTTTACTTTATACGAAAATAACAAAAAATATTCTAATTTCTTTTTTCTCGAACTTTGAATTTGTGTTTTACTTATTGCAATTACTGCGTGTTTAACTCAAAGTGTTGATCTTCAAATTTTTTCTTTAATTGCTTGTTGCTACAAAACTGGTTAGTTTCTTAAACAAAGTCTTCAGTTGTTACATGTTTGTTTAAATGCTTCGATGTTTGTCCTGGTTGCCTTTTCTAAACTCTATCTATTATGTTGTTTAATGTGATTGTTAGTGAATTCACTGTTTCTCCGTATGCTCTTTCTATTGGAATGCTATAATATCCGTTTGATTTGTTGTGCATTTGGGATATGTTGTTTTATACTACAAATACTGTTGAACATTCGATATAGATGAGGAGTCGCGGAAAATTGGGAGGATTATTTAATCTTAGTCCTTTGTATTTTATATCTTTTCTCTTTCTCTTTTATTTATTCAAGTCTGTAATAATCATTGTATAAACGCTATTGATGTAATAATAAATTATGGGGATTGCTTGGGGGGACGGGGATTATATGAATCATGTGAATCACTTAGGCAAAAGAATAATTTAGGATCAATAATAAACTTATGTGGTCACTTACAAATTATGTTTTAGGGGATTATTAATTAACTTTAATCGAAATTAATCTTAAAATGTTTGGTTAAGTTTCAACGTTTTGTGCATGTCTATTTAAGCCATAAAATATGAAAAAATTATTTTAATTAAATAAGTTTTCAACAGGTTTCTATTGACGTCCAACGATGTAAACTTGTTTTGAGTAGTTAAGCAAATTGCCAACATGTTTTGTATTAGTTTTTGAGTAAAAAAATCTTTCAGCAATAAAATAAATCTCCGTCCATTAGTTTTTCACATTTGGAAAAACTATTTTTTCACCAATTTCAGCAATATTTTATTAATTTTCTGCAGTGACAAAGATACTTTTTAGCAACTACAATTGAATTTTTAGCCTTACCCATAATGTTTTCAACAATTTGAACTTTCCAGCAGTTAAATAATGTTTTTTAACACTAAAATGTGTTTCAACTTTAAATAAGTATTTTCAACAATTAAAATTCAGTTTTCAACACTTTAATTTACTTTCCAGCACCTTAATATACTTTTCATCAAATTTAGTTCATTTTTAGTATTTAAATTAACTTTCAGCATATTTAACCTATTTTTTAGCGCCTAATTTTAATTTTCAGAATATTTAAATTATATTTTTCAGCAACTAGATTTTAAGTTTTAGTATGTAAATTATATTTTTCAGCACTATAATAATATTTCTATCAACTAAATTTTATTTCTTAACATGTTTAATTAATTTTTCACACATTGAAATTAAGTGGCATCACGCTTATCTAAATTTCCAATATGTCTATTATGTTTTGATATTTTGAATTGGCGGTGCAAATAACTGTTCGTCACCTAGACATCACGCTTATAGATTTTAACAATAAAAATGAGTAATTGTTGTTTAAGCATGTTACGTCTAACCAATCTTTAATTAGTCAAGAGGCTTGTTTGAAACCATTATATACTACATGTTAGTCCAATGAGCTTTGTTGACGCGAGCTTTGAGTCTAATTAGGAATCCTAATTTTCTTTATCTTGATCCTAATTTCAAAGTAGAAAGTCCAATGTCTCTTGAAAAATAAGTTGGAACGGATAGACATTTTAGGGAACGTTAATTTTTTATCAGTGCATTTTAGGAAATGCTAGTTTGTTTTTTTTTCATTCCTTTATAGCGCTTTTAAGTTTAATAAACAAACTAGGTCGGGGTGAATAGGTGTTCGGAAATGATGGAGGGTGACCCGAGCATAATTCGACAATGCGACATACGACATTGTTACTCGTTAATAAGCTGGATGTTGATCCGAATAATATGATAATAATTCCTCATATAGCCTTTAGAATTTGTCGTCTCTTTTACTTTGCGTATTTAATTTGTGTGGGGTAGTTTAGATTCGCTTATATAATAAATTTTACTATATAAATTGTGTCACTTCTGTCTTCTCACTTGTCTAATTTATATGTTTTATTTATTTTATCACTTAGATAATTAGTAGCTAAAAAATAATTAAATTACATGTCCTGCTTCTTCATATTTTCTACCACTTAGTAACACTAAGTTAGTAAAACAAGTGACCCTTGTTCATCACATAGAATCCCTATGTAAAATATGAATTCGATCGAAATCATATTTATGGACCTCGAAAGGTGCCTAACACCTTCATTTCGAGGTAATTTGAACACTTACTCAATTTTTGGTGATATAAACTAATTAATTTGATCGTAATTAACCTAGAATGATACCCTAACACACCTTAATTCGTTAGGTGGCGACTCTTCACTCTTTAAACAATCCTAAAATGTCACGTCGAATTTCATTTTTCGCAAGTAAAATGGGGCGCGACACACTCCAACTAATATAGGTCCACTCATCAAGTGTATTCTGTAGAGTAATACACCACCTATAAAGGATATAAATTGGATTAAGAGTTTTAACTCAGTCCTCACTTTGCCTTTTGTAGCACTATATATACACATGATAGAAGGAACATAATTTCATAATGCTTATTTGATCAACTAATGACTTGTAATTACCCATATGAACCTAATTCTTGAGATCTACAATCAAATAGGTTGGGTTACCATTATTGTTAATCTTCTCAAATTGCCCAAAAATTCCACCCCATCGTTGTTTCTTTTTAGTCAGTGAATTGATCAGATTCACCTCCGACTACACAAAATTTATTTACGTAATAATTTTATTTCACAACAACTGTTTTATCACATTATGTCTCAAACATATGTATCAAGCTTTACCATAAAAAATATTAATTTTATTCCAATTGAAATACTCACTAAGAGTTATCTTAATTAGTCTCATCACCAACATGGGTTGTGGAGCAGTGGATGAGGCTGTTCTACGCTTAACCAGAGGTCCAAGGTTCGACCTTGGGTATGGAGAAAACTCTGTTGGGAACGCTGTCACCTTAATGGGCCCTATAACGCACGATTTGAATTAGTCGGGGCTCCAATGAGGGCACCAAACACTGAACGAAAAAACAAAAAAGACACTACTTAGTCTCATCACCAACTAACTCCAAAACAACTAACTATATTTAGTTGATTTTTATATTATGATACCGCCATCTATAATAACTCATAATTACTAGTGAATTTTGACATTCACATTGCAGCATTGTACACTTCTAATACAACATAAAATTCACGATATATAAAGTTCATGTCATCACCAACAGAAATATTCATCAAAAAACTTAATAATAATTTTTTTTTCACTACAACTGTTGTGCACAATTACATCACCATTAGTAATGAGAATTTAATATGCAACACATAGCATATTCAACAAACACAGTCAAAAATATTACTATGTCACCATAACCCCCATATAAAACAATATATCTATAACTCAAAACTAACATGCCACAATTCAAATAATCTAAAAAATATAAGCATGCATGTGATTTAACTTTATCAAAATCGCAAGCAACCCATTAACAACAAATATTTTTATGCATAAAGTTTGAACATGCAACAATTACACAAGCCAATAAACTAAGCACAAATCTAGCACTTAAAAATGCTTCAAAATTACTATTAAAAATAAGACCTTGTAATTGCTTAGTATAAGATAAACAAAAATATACAAGACTAACATGTCATAAATCATATGAATCCATCAAGTAATAAACATGCTAGCATTTCATCTATAACTTAAAAAAATATTAGGCAGAATCATGGTTTGCAATATTCATCACCCATAACAATAATATTGTATTTGTTAACATTTTATCAAAATCGAAATTTTCACCAAACCCTTTTCATTGATCTCATAAACATCAAATTGGTTCAAATATCATCACTTCTATACCACCTCAAATTAGTGTCAATAATATCCATATGTGAGTTTAACAAGAAGAACCTTCACTACAAAAAATAGGTTAAATTATGGGGGTTAATTTTAAGGTTTGCTGGAGTTTTAAACCCCCAAAAATCTCAATTCCGGCGGTTCTCAAAATCTCCACAATACGAGCCGTCACAAACAATTTGTGGCAGTTTTTTTCCGACCGTCATAATTAATTTACGGCGATTATTTTGTGAAGGTCGGCCCCCGTTACTCTAAATTTAATTTTTTTATAATAAATTTTTATTTAAATATTGTGGGAGTTTAAAACCTCCTAAAAAAAATTTAAAATTTAGTGGGGCCCATCAATTTTTAATAACTAATTATAAATTCTAATTTAGCTCAAATTTAATTGTTCATTTAGGCATAACCTTCAATTCAATATTTGCTTTTATTTAAATATTATAGGGGTTTAAAACATCCGTAATTTTTTTTAAATTTAGTGGGGCCCATTAATTTTCAATAACTAATTATAAATTCTAATTTAGCTCAAATTTAATTGTTCCTTTAGGCATAACCTACAATCCAATATTTGTTCAATTCATATATCATTAACACAATATGACTAATAAACATTGTAATTGACAAACATATCAAAAATATGTTGAACATTAAACTTCAAAATTAAAATTTCAACATTAGCTTCTTCAAACTCCAAATTTTCAACATTAACTAGTATCTTCAAACTCCAAAATCAAATTTTAACACAACCTTCAATATTCTAAGATTCACTCCAACCACACAATTACATCATCATAATTGAATATTCAAAACAATTTGCAATGAAATCAACAATTTTCATTAGGATCACTATCATCACATGATCTCCTTGCATTCATGGGCGAAATGCATAGGTCCACTAGCCGCATCACTTGGCTACATAAAAATGTTAAGTATAAAAAATTCAATCAGATAAACTGTTTGCCTAGGCTACTGGAACTAAATGCAGTAACTACACATGGTTGGAACTTAGAAAAAGTACATATAACATGTTATACATGGGATGACTCTATTCAAATACTCAATATAAGGATAAATTAGAGGTTCTTTAAATTTTGCACTTACCCCTATAATAACATACAAATCTCTAATCAAGCTAAAATGGACTCCTAACAAACACTAGACCTGATGTTGCTCTGTTTGTATCTTAGTAACAACTAACCCTTAATTCTAACTAGTTGACACCATCTACATAGATCCTTCACTTCTACTAGCTATTGTTTGTTTCCTGTAGTAATAAGTTATTGCTAATTATCCTAAATATAAATTCCAGGTTACAAAATACACCAAGGTTCTAGGATCCTCATTCTGTTAAGCCTGCATTTATTGATGATATTTGTGGGCCTTCAGACAATTTAAATTCAGAGCAGAATACTTTTTAGAGATTTGGTTCTTCTGCTGGATGGAGCAACGAAGTCCAGCAAAGTGCTTACCATCACAATTATAGTGCTAACAAAGTGACTGCCAAAATTATAGTGCTCAAGGTAGCTACCCTTGAGTTAGACCTTCCCAATTACGTTACCAGAATGTTAATCCTCATCAAGTTCCATACAGAAGCAACATAGGGAACAATAGCCTTACCAGCACCTAAGTGCACAAGGTTCTTCCCAGCTAGGGATGGAGTTGCATTCCCCTTCTACTAGTCTGCTTGATCCAGTCATAGCTCGAGACCTTAAGGTGCTAGGCCATTTTTTTATTAAAAACCCTCTTTGGATTAATCCACACCTCAGTCCCTACCACTTTCTTATTTTTCAGCTGCTTAGAAGCTATTACTTCACCTCTTCTTTGTTGAACTTGCCTGTTCACTTGGCCAGCAAGTTGCACTACATTCTCAATCTACTAGGCTGCACTACCATGTAGACAATGTTGAACTAGTTCTTCTCCAGGCTACTCAGTACCCTGCTCAACTACTTCATCCTGACCTTAGTTTTATCATTGAATTTCCCCTTTTTCCTGCAGACATCCTAAGAATATCCATACATAATATAGTCCTCCATTCATAAGTGACTCGTTGCTCACTACCCCTCTTTCATTTTTTATGCATATAGTATCAGGCAGCTTAGACCCCATGCCAACCTCCACCATGAGCCTAGAATGCTATACATGGGTTGACTCTATTCAAATACTCAATATAAAGATAAATTAGAGGTTCTTTAAATTTTGCACTTGCCCCTGTAATAACATACGAATCTCTAATCAAGCTAAAATGGACTCCTAACAAGATTTACACATCATCGTTGAGCCACCTTCCAAGACTTACCACCACCACCACCTTTCAAGATTTACCACCACCACTGCCACCTGCCAGTATTCACCACAACTTACTAAGATTTACACATCCCCATCGAGCCGTAACTATGTCACAGCAACCCAAACCACTATTGCAGAGAATATTTCAGTATGAAATGTCAAAAACATACAAAAATGAGCAAAATAAAGAGTAGACACTAAGTGAGTAGAGATATTTGATATTTTAAAATTGAAACTATATCTGAATAAGCAAGTTGGAGGTAAAATGTGGCTGGTTAGTCTCAGGCACTAGTCACGGCATCACTATATGGTTAGTACTTATTACTCCAAAAGGATTGAAACCATTACTAGCTAGTCCTAATTAAACATTTCGAGGATCAGAAGAAAATTCAAGATAATTTGTATTAAGCCTTTTCCATGCTTCACCAAGGGGGCCTTAAGATCCCATCTTTATTACCATCCTCTGCATGTCATCTCATATGCTCTATAATTTTAGAGCACATAAATAATCTTTGTAATCTTGGTTTTAATGGAAAGTAGCGCAAAACTTTTGCAAGCTTCTTTTGTTTCTTCTTTGGCTTATTTTTTTGTTTCTTACTTGTAATAGGAGCATGATCAAGATTGCTATCCTTCTCGGGCTTACATCTAGAAGTGTGACAATGCTTGCATGATTCTGTATTAGCATCATCTTTCCAGTAACATGCAATCATTTGGGCAAGCATCTATCTTGATATAATTATTACACAACTTGTTGATGGTTTTCTTAGCGTCATAAAAACAAATAGGGATCTTTGCAAATTTAAATGCATCCCCGAGTAAATCTAGTAGCATAGTCATCTCTTTATCACTTAACCCAAACAAACACTTTATGTGACAAAGCTTTAATAAAAATTCTAACTTTGAGTACTTGGATCCTTCATACAAATCCTCACTTCCATCTTTAATCAATCCAAAATAATCTTTGTTATTTAAATCGAGCAAATCATGTAAAGTTTCTTCTTCTCCTGCTGCTTATGACAGACCTGCATCAACACCCTCATGCCTTAAACCCCTGAATGCTTTATTAATCAATAATTCAATAGGATTTTCAAAAGGTTGTGCATCTTTAGTGACCTCTATGTTTCTGGAATTAGGCAAAATATTTATTTCCCCATGCATAACCCAAGTGATGTAATGTTTAGGGAAATCCTTCTTCATCAAATGGTGAAACACCATATTTCTTATTTGCAACTTTTTCAAACCATATATAGGACATAGACACTTTATTTTATCTCCTATAGCTCCATTGGTAAATGCAAAATATAGAAACTGATTCAAACCAAGCAAATACTCTATTGTGTTTCTTGGCATTCCAATCCAAGATCTATCCATTAAAGAATTTGATAAATATGCTAAATATCACCTATAATATTTCATAAAGAAGAAAATTAAACGTAATAGAAAATAAATAAATTGTTGAACTCTAACATAGAACATACATAACAAAATATCATATGAAAAATTACTGTAAGAGATAATTTTAATTCCCGGATCAACTTTCGCACAACTCGACTAACTTTACAGTCATAAAAAAATAACTTCAACGACCATAATCAATCAACTTGACTTCAACCCCAAACTAGTTGAGATCCAACAACAACAACATACATAGTGTAAATCCCACAAGTAAGTCTCGAGGGTAGAGTGTCTGTAGACCTTACTCCTACCTCGTAGAGATAGAAAGACTGGATTTAATGGTAAACCTAGTTTAACTATCCAATTCATATTCTTCTAGCCAAAAGGAGAAACTCTAACTTGAGCAAATAGATTCAAAAGCTCAAGAAGTTTGTTATTATAATCATTTGTTTTTATTTTAGTTTTATTGTAATCATTTTTGTCAACAGAGAATGCCTCCCTGTAAGTACTACTTACCAAGTATTAATTAGACTTTGTTCTTATCTTAGTGGGTAACTATTAAGGCAATAGAACTCTAAGAAGTACTACAAATCACCATCTCTGTACAAGTATCATGTACTCACCCTTTACCACAAAAAACCTATTGAATATTATCCATCACACAAATACTACAAAGTACCTTTTACCTTCTAAGCATAACTATTACAAGTCGCCAGTGAAATATTTCCTAACTACCCTCACCTGTAAAGTATAACAAGGTGCCTACTCCTTCAACGCACTACTACACATCACCAAATCCTTCAAAGCACTACTAAAAGTCGCCAACTCCTAAATACTACAACTCACCAACAACAACAAAATAATACAAGGCACTAGACTAAATCTCCACCAAATAGAATTGCATAAAGTAGCCAAATGCGGCTTAAAATGCAATACAACTATAGTTGTTGTTTTTGTTCTAATAAAAACTCCACTTTGTAGGAATACACTTGGTATGTTATTGTTGTAATATAAACTAAGGAATGCATTACGAACTATATGCTCAGTAAAAAACTATAGGAGCCCCTTCACAAATAGACTACTGATAACAGGTTGACATTTTCTCTCTTTGAAGTCAACAGAGAAACACAGTAACATGATATATATATATATATATATATATGTACACACACACACTCACTCCAATAAAAAAGATATGGCACGTTAAGAGTAGACATTTCACAAAAATTGGCAAGATGAGAATTAGGTTGAGTGGTCCTCCACATTTATCAACACATAAACATTCAACGAAAATAGTCTTCACCTGAACAATAAGGTCCACATACAACATAAATTGATTTAACTACATACAACATCTGAACAGTTTGTTCGTATCAAGTGTAATAGAGATATTGAGCTAAACTAGTAACAATATGACCAATAAATAATATACAGAAACAGATCCACTTGCTTACTAACAAAAACTAATATGGGATCCAAAGCAAACCAATACATCAAACAGTTAAAACTGTGAAAGCATATATTACAAGAAACTGGGCTCATTGCAATTTTATACAAATCACCATACATGTACACAGAAAGCTTCGATAGACTAATGCACTTGAAAATCAACCACATTATATGTACAACAAGAACTTCAACGACTAGCCTATTACCTCTTCTTCTATCTAGCCGGCCTGAGAAGAACATTTCATTTGACCTGAGCTCCTTTGACAACTGGAATTGAAATAGGATTAAATAATTAAAGTTACATTTAAAACTCCATCAATGAACCATCTTTTTCAAAGTCCTTATTTGAGTCCTAATTTTATACCACTAAAATAAATTACAGTTTTCAACTTACCAAAAGGGAAAAAAAGAACGAGAATCTATTTGGGCGAATGGCCGGCCAGAGATTTAGAAATGGAGGGCGTACAATACACTACCTAAAAACCATTCAAACAAAAGTGTTTAATTAATAGGAAGTTGGCTGAAGCTGATTCAATAGCGAAACAAAACAACTACGTACTAACAATCAACCTAATTACAACAAACATCTAAGTCTAGTAGCATGCCAATCACTATATCATCAAAATGGATATCACAGTATTATTCCAAACATTTAGCTCTTCTAAGTTGACGCCTTCATTTCAAACAACAAATGTAAACTGAAGGAGGCAGACAACTAAACTAATATACAGTTAACTGCAGTTCTAGAAATATTAATCCATGCCACCCAGAGGCAAAAGAGCTCTAAAACGTGAATACTCATTTTTACCTTACCCCTTTAACCCTAACATATTTCAAATTTCGACAAAATCACTGAAACGGGTAGAGTGATCGAAATTATGGGAATGAACGTAAAAGATTACGGGATTAAGTTGGCTTTCCAACTATAGATATTAATAATTTCATATAACAAAATGTAATCCATCTGCACCATATATGACCTGTTTTATCCCTTTTGTATTTTATTTGGTGAGAAAATGGTTTCGACCTTCTTAAGACTATTTTAAATATTTAAGAAAATTTTAAAATAATTTTAAGAAAAAACAGAGAGTGGCCACTTGATTTTTATACAAAAAATCAAGAAACAATTTAAAAAAAAAGAGTTTCAAAGGTTCAAAAACAGAAATAAACCTTTTAAACTAGAGAAACTGGGTAAGGGTTCACTTAATGCCCTTAGAAGGTTTTTAAGGCACTTAGGAGCATCCGTTTAAAACAGTTTACCACAAAAAACTAACTTCACTAATTAAAGTGGCTAATTTTTGCAAAGACTTGATTTTATAGAAAATATTACAATTATTTATTTAATTAAAAATGACATTTATTTAGATGAGAAAATATTCTATTTGAATTTAAACTAAGTTTTCATTTTTTTCGGACTTAAGAGGAAAATAATTTCTTGTTTTCATAAAAGAAAAAAAAAATTATAAATTATTATAATGCAAAAGTCAATTTTGTTATAGTAAATACCTTTGGAAAAATAGTTAAGCGACTATTAAATTAAAATATCTTATTAATTATAGAAAGTTAGAATTTATAAGGAAAAAATTAATTTCTTGAGTTTGAAGAAAATTACTTTAATCTAAATGATCCATTAATTGCATGAACAAAACAAATGTAGTTTTGGAAATAAAATACTAATCTTTAAAAGACTTGTTTTAAAGAGAAGATTGAAGGAACTAATTAATCTGTTCTACACAATATAAACTCTGTGAGAAAATTATAGGTTAAGTAAGAAGATCAAGATAAAATAAAATGACGACAACATAGTGAATTACTTAGTTCGAGTGAATAAAATTAGAGTTAATACATATAAACAAGAATAAAATACAAGAAAAGGGGGAACAAAGGTTTAAGATTTGGGCCTTTGTTGGGCCATTAGCAAGCCGTCCAGCTTTTGGGCCCAATTTCCCTGAATTTCAGCCTACTTTTTCATGTATATCAGTTGTATACTTCAGCTATTTCCCCTGCGTTTTATTGAATATCCGATGTACATATGACTATATATCAGTCCCACGTGGAACTTAATGTCAGCCTATTCGGATTTTCTGACCCATATTCCATCCTTGCAACCTGTATATCAGTGTTCTCCTATATATCTTCCGTGTATCGCCACAAATCAATCCTGTTTTGAGACTTCGGCATGGGGTTTTGACTCGAGACAATGCGACCATCTTTGGACCGTGGAGATGCTAGGGAAAAGAGTCCAATGGACTCATGGATAAGTGTTACATGCATCAAAGAATAAAAGAAAAGGATTACACAAGTAATAGAGGGAAAATAATATCGATGCTTTATGCAGGTGACACAAAAGAGTTCAAAATCTTCTATTTAACAACTTTACTGTAGTATGTCATCTTAGATAACGAGTGAAATTTTCCAACTTTACACAAAACAAAGCAAAGAGTTGTAATGGAAACCTTTTTATCTCATATCTTGATAGAAATCACAAACTAGTTAAGCTCGATACATTTTGTACTATAAAAGAAAAGAAGACAACTAGAACATCCAATCAGCAAATATTAAATGAATATGCAAGGAGGAAAAACAAAGAATTGGTCTCATTGCTTTTGACCAAACAAGGTGGCATGCAAACAAAGTCATGTCCAGATAAAACATATTTATTTCAACCTATCAAAAGTTCACTCATCTTTATAATCCTAATGCTAAAAGGGCCTTAATGTCAAAATTACAAGCGAAGTGACTAATTTAAATTCCAAAGGGACATCTTAAGTTATGGTGAGAGAGCAGGACAAATAAATAACCTTTTTCAGATAACCCAAATATCCACTTCTGATGCTCAAGAAGAGAACATAATTTGTTTTTCTTTTTTTCTAACTTATTCTTCTAAAAATTTTCTTAAACAGGACCCTTGACAGCTAAACAAACCACTATAATTAGTCACATGAAAAGGTGCATATTTAACCATGTCAAAAAGAGGGCACAACTAAAACTTGAACAACAAACTGAGGAGAAAAGTTACTGAACAAGCAAACAAGTTAGAATTTATGATTAAATCACCAATGTAATAATATTCTAATAAAATGTCAAATTTTTCAAACACTAACTAGGCCAATTTAATGAGCATCGGATTAATTTAAGAACATATCAGTTGTATCAAATACACCAAGAACAGGCTAGAATTGGCTCGACAGAATCACAAACAAATTGTATCAAACAGAATCACAAAGATCCTATGGCCTTCGAAGCCTCTACAACACATAATCCCACAATTACGCTACTTGTGCAAAGATGAAGAAGAAACAACGAGAAAATTTAAAAGTGAAAAAAATGTTTTCCTTTTTTCAAACAGCGAACTGAAACAACGAGTTGACGATGACTTCTAATGATAAATTTAATTTCAATCTGTAGAAACTCAAAATAATTTTATTGAAAGTTGAGTTTTTTGAATTATTTTCTTTGAGAAGTTTGGTTCTGTGAGATTAGATGCATACGCCTCCAAAATGCCCAATTTTCCCCAAAAATCCTCTTTTTTCTCTTGTTCTTCAACGGGTATTTATAGGAGATTTGAGACTGATTTTGGGGGAAAATGGAGGGTTAAAAGGGAAAAAAGAATTAGAAATTTGAATTTTAAAATTGGAATAAGATGAGATGGAATATGTATAGAATCTGAACATTATTGCATGTTGTTGATTTTTGCTGCTATTTCTGCATCATTTGACTGTTGATACAGCTGTTGTTACTGTCATATTGACTTGTTCGTTGATAACGTTGTTATTTTACTGTTGAATGATGTTAAAGGGGCCTAGTCAGATTTTTGTTATTTTTGCTCCTTGTTATTATTGTTTGTTAATGTTGGAGCTGGTTTGCTGAGGTTTGTACGGTGGTGGATTGTCGTTGTTTGCTGAAACGGAGGAGGGATTAGGTGTATAAGATGTATTGGTCTGGTCACCATGGTGGCTGGTGATGGGGCGGTCATTTTCTTGGGCTGGCAACTGAATGAGATTTTGGGGTTGTTGATTATTGTTATTGGTTGTTGGGCTGGGGCAGAGGAAATTTGGGTTAGTTGGATGTTGAGCTGGCTGAATGGCTGGCTCAAAAACAAAATAAGAAAGGTTATTTCACATTAATGAAATAGTGACAATTGAATAAATTAGGATATAGTTGAGACGAAATTATCTTTTAATTAATTTAACAAATTTATCAAATTTAATAATTTTAAAATTAATATTTAATGCAAGCATAATTATTTTTGTTTAAAAAATTAAGAAACTAATTATGTCACTAATTTCTTATTTTCAATCAATCTTGGAAAAAAGTAAAATATTTGCACTTTATAAGAAACTAATTATGTCACTAATTTCTTATTTTCAATCAATCTTGGAAAAAAGTAAAATATTTGCAATTTAATCAAACTTTTCATACCGAATAAATTCAATAGCATTTTCTTTAATTGATAATTATATAATCATGTATAATTAAACACTAAATATAGTAATTTCACCTAAATTCAAAAGGTAGGGTTGAAATTTATTTCAAAATAACTTAAAATAAATATTTTAAAACTATTTAAAATTGAGAAATTCAAAAACTAATTTGGAATGTGGAATGTAAAAGTTAGGTGTCAACAACTGCCCCCTCCTTTTGGTTAGGGTGGATGGAAGTAACTCTAGACAAAGGGAGTTTTACGTTTCTAATTTTGTCTTACCATAAATTCCTCTCTAAGATAAGATTGGTTTTCGCATGAATTCTGGGAGCTATGGATGGACCTAGATATTAGGTTTCCTCCATATATCAGGTTACATGAGAATTTAGACCACTTATAGTTCATAAAGCTTAATTTTAAGCACGATTTTCAAAGAATCCACAAGATAACCTGATTTTGAAATTTAGTGAAATCGAAAAACTGGGGCATAAGCGGATTTAGGGAGAGGTTAGAATATAGTCGAATTTTCTACACAAATCCCAGCCTACATATCCTAATGATTCAGGAAATCAAACTGTTTGTAGTTTGACTCGATCTGTAGAAAAGACAGTCTTTTATATTAGGCAATCTTTGGTTCAGGATGAGTGATAAGTTAATTGAGTTAAGGAAAAGAGGCTTGTAACCTCTTAACCATGAATGTGGGATCCTTCACATTCATAGGCAAGAATATATCTGGACATAATTTCCAAAACTTTGAATATATTATCACCCAGATTTGAAGAAAAGAGAGAGTTATTTCTAGTATAAGTTTAGAAATATCCTGAAAGCGAAACTGAAATCAAAATATCCCAAAATACCCCATATGCCTTCTAAAAGAGGTGTGGTTTAATGGTGGTGGAAGTCCCCATTTAGCTCGTGTCAAAAGAGTTTGATATTTCTCTTCATACTATGTTCCAGTTCGCTGCTAAGAAAAGTTTCACATTGTGTTGCATCCTTTTTAGAGTCGTCTACACCTGTGGTTTTGATTTGAGAATTTCATCATTTTGGATGCTCTCGACAACAACTCAAACAAACGAGTAGTTGTACATGTTGCATTACACAAACTTAAATTAGTGCAAACCTATTTGAACATGCTTATGCTGAGATAGTTAAACCAATTTGCACAACTACTTTGAACGGAGTGATAGTCTAACACATCTCATTGAGAAAAGGGTAACCAAATTTTGAATGTAATATGCCACTTTGAATGGAGTGACAGTCCAACTTGTCTCATTGAAAGACAAATGGTCTATCTTGAATATAACGTGACACTTGAATAGGAGTGGTGACCCAATATGTCTCATTGAAAGGCGGACAACCAATTTTGAATATAACAGGTTACTTTGAAAGGGGTGATGACCCAATTTGTCCAATTAAAAAAAGAACGACCAATCTTGAATATAATATGTCACTTTGATCAGGGTGATGGCCCAACGTGTCTCATAGAAAGGTAGACAACCTATCTTGAATATAATATGTCATTTTGAATGGGGTGACGGCCCAACGTGTCTCGTTGAAAGGTGAACGACCTATCTTGAATATAACATATCACTTTGAATGGGATGACGACCCAACGTGTCTCATTGAAAGGCAAACAACCTATCTTAAATGTAACATATGACGTTGAACAGAGGCGAACCACCTAACTTGAATGTAACATGTCACTTTGAATGGGGTGATGACCCAACATGTCTCATTAAAAGGCAGACAACTTATTTTGAATGTATATGTCACTTTTAACGGGGTGACGACCCAACATTTCTCATTGAAAGACGGACGACCTATCTTGAATATAACATGTCACTTTAAATAGGGTGACGGCCCAATCTATCCTCTTAAAAGGTGAAAACCCAAATATAATAAGATGTTTTCTTTCAAAAATATGGATGAACAAATATGATAAGAAAATTAGATATTGATTCATTAAAGTTCATCATTTGAATCAGGAGTCCTTTAAAGGACTTGTACATGTCCTGAGCTTCTGGATTGAATCCTCAAACTTTGAGAGGACACCTTTGCATTATTTCTTAGAGGCTATCTTTCATAACATCACATATATAACCTAAACAACATTCATTATTAATACAGAAGACGGAGTAGCTAAGTTAGGAGTATAACAGAAGATGGAGTTTAAAGATAAAGATGAGGTTATTTGACTCATGAAGATTTAGAGATAGTAGTTTGGATAATATCTCCACATCTTCGTCGTTATGCTGAATTATTTCCTTATAAAATTAGAGAAAGTGTTAGAGATCATAAAAAAGTGATAGAAACACAAATCAAGAGAAAAATGAGTGAGAGAAGTTGTCTGGATTATTATGGCAAGGCCACAGTGGGTCTGATAATGCTTTGTGTCATGCTTAACGTTGTCAACTTTGTGACTTCACTGTTCCTGCATCCAAAGAAAAATTCTTAATTTTGAGAGACTGGCTGTGTTGGTATTGCCTTGCTCTCCTGATGCACCTTGTTGATCATTGATTTGCAAACTTTTCTGATCTTGAAGTATAACTTTTAGTGGAATTTTTTAGGATCTTCCTAAAAAATTCTACCCCAGACTATGACTCCCAAGCTTTCTTATAACTTATGACATTCATGTGTATGGAATTTTTGAGATCTTCTCAACAATTCTGCCCCAGTCTAAAATATAAATTATTTGAATTGTTTATGACGTATAGTACTTTTAAGCATAGAGAACTTCAAAAGTTATGTTCCGATCTCAACAACACCTGATTTTCAACTTTGTAGCTAATGTCAAATTCTGTGAAATTTTTGAGACCTTCTAAAAAATTTCTATCCCAGTTACATGCTTCAATGTCATCTTCATTCAACTTGAATTTTTAAAATCTTCTAAAAAAAATTCATAGTTTCTATGAAAATATTATGAGAAATATGACCGATATAGTGTGGCACCTACGCATTCCATTGAGGTAGGAAAGGTAATTCCAATATAAAATAAAAAGGTAATTCTTCTAAGGGATTGACCGAAATCGACATAGGTCGCCTACGTATTCCTTTTTGGAAATTCAGGTCAAACATAGTTCCTCTAAACAAAAGGGATATTTGATACTTTTAAAACCATGACCGAAGCCAATATGGGCTGCCTACGTATTCCACAAGGGAAATAAGGTTGAACGTAGTTCATTACAACTAAAAGAGTGCAATTATAAGGAAATCAAACTATAAAGTGCGATTACAAGAAAATAAAGCGACAAAGTGCAGTTAAAAGGAAATAAAATGAGGATGTACGATTAAAAGAAAATAAAATAACAACTTCTAAATGCAGGATAGAAAGACGCCAAAAATACACCTTTTGAGGAAAATTCATACTTCTTCTGATTGATGACTTTGATGACTATTTCTTGTGATTGGGCAATGGATTATTGTTAACATTAGTTGGAGATTCTTCAAGAGTTATCACATTGTTGTCAATCAGATCCTGAATTTTGTGCTTAAGAGTGATACATTTCTATGTATCATGTTCAATAGCTCCAGAATGATAAATGCACCGCTTGTTTGGATCATACCAATTAGAAAAAGTATTTGCAAGCTTTTCTTCCATTGGATGAAGTAGTTTTGCTTTTTTCAGCCTTTCAAAAAGTTGAGTGAGAGATTCTGCAAAAGGCGTGAAAATTTTGGAAGGCTTCTATCAATAATTGGCATGAGGAGCATTATTTTGATAGTTGTGCGATGGAGGTTAAGCGTGATATATTGCTTGTACATTGAAGACCAGATAGTGATTATGTCGATCATTGGGATGGTATCGAGGAGGTTGCTTATAGTTGGAAGAACTTTCTTGAGTCATCACTCCCATTACTTTCTTCCCTTTTTTCTTTCTATTTCTAAAAGAGCTAGTCTGGAAGCCCTTATGAATGGATTGCAGTTCTGTCATATTTATTATTCTTCCTGTCTTAAGGTCATCCTCAATCATTTCCCCAGTCTTTACAATTTCGATAAATGTTTTTCTAACCATTGTTACCATGTGATTGAAATATTCTGGATTAAGTTCATGAATAAAATAACTGATCATTTCAGCTTTTTTCATACGAGGATGTACCCTGGTTGTTTCTTCTCTCCAGCGTATGGCATACTCACGAAAACTCTCATTTGATTTCTGCCTTAGCTTTGTGATAGAGACCTATCAGGAATGATATCGACATAAAACTTGTAGTGATCCACAAAAGCATTTGCCAGGTCATCCCAAGTGCACCACATAGTCACATCTTGCTTGGTATACCATTCTAGAGCATTTTCACTCAAACTTTGACTAAATAGCTTGACCCGTATTCCTTAATTCTTGCCCACACCAATCAAATTTTCATAATAAGTTTTCAAGTGAAAGAATGGATTTCCAGACCCATCAAACTTTGGAATCATATAACCGGGAGGCAACTCAATCTCGAGAAATACACACAACTCTTCACACTTCACACTTTGGTTATTCCCAAGCCCCCAAAGGCTTCTTATTGAATTTTCCAAGACCTTGAGCTTTCTGTTCATCATCTAATCAGTGCACACTCTCGAATCATTCTCTGTTTCAACATAATAATTAGCATCTAAGCGGTATAACCTTGGAGTTTGTGCCACTGGTGGAGCGGTAGAATAGGTGTATACTGGTGGAACTTGGTGTGACAAGGATATGTTCTGAACCTTTGGAGAAGCAAATGTGTACACAAAAGGGGCATTCTGAGAAGCATGAGCAAAACGACCTTCCTGATTAACTCCTTCTGACGTTGGAAGCATAGGTCTCTTTGGTCGAGCCTCAGGAGGCAAAGTCATGTTTGCATCACCATAAGCCTTACCTCGGTAATTTATTACTCTAAACCGGCAGCGAGCTCTGGGGTTATTTCGCTTTCTATCGAGACACTCGGGTCCATTGCCACAGAAAAGGTGGGAACTGACTCAGATGAAGTATTTGTGTTAATCAAACTAGGATCCATAATTGAACGAGTCCTTCTGTTGGCTCAAGCAAGAACTAATGAATCTATAGTTTCCTTCTTGACCTTAGACCGTGTGAAATACTGTTGTTCTGCCAGCGATTACTTTTGCCTTTATGAAGAGAGCAAGTTTGACTACCAACATAAATCAGCCTCTCTTTAAAAGGAAAGAGAAACACTCAAAAGATAAAAAGTTAGTTTATGATCGTAATGATTGACCAAAATAATATATGAAATGAATGACATGTATTTAGTTTGAAACAGACTAAGTCCAGAATTTGGAGGATAAGACACTTGAGAAAGTGACCGAATGATCAAAACTTTGATAATTTGACGTATCTTGAATTTGATGGGAAAAATATAACTTCGAACAGGATGAAGTAAGTGATTTGAAAAAATTGGATATTAACATATAAACATCCTAAATAGGCTTATTTGAAAAAGCTTTGAAGACAATATAGTCTTTCATTAACAGAATGTCTGGATAGCTCTGACTACAATCAAATGCGGAAAAAATGACTTGTGAGTGCAACGTGATTAATGTGAATTGGATAATATCCTAATGAAATTTTGAAAAAACTTGGGTAAATCTGAAGGAATTTTATAAACGAACTTCTAAGGGTATTTTGGAAGGTTCAAATTTTGAGTCTTATATGCCTATTAATGCTCTAGGACTTCAAAATAGGAATAATGGACTAGTCTTGTTTCAAGCCAAACATATGTTCTTTAAACACACAAATAAGCAAACATAGACAAAGCAAAACAATAAAATACTTTAGCACAAAAACAGTTATTATGCATAAGATAATTATATCACGCAAAAAATAGAGTAATAAATAACTTGTCCTACTTGGGTGACCCTTTTGAGTCAAGGGTGGGCGTAAACATCAAATCTTGATTGAGATTTCGATAAATTGATTCAAGCTTTAATTAATGACATTACTCAAGTTTAGAATTTTTTAAAGTTAATTTGGTCAAATTTTAACTTGGATCAATTTATCATTCTCTCTGCACACAATATGAGGATAGTCATTGGGTCGTGAACCCTTTTAACATGAGGGCGTTTCCTAAATTTGTGGAATGACACCACAAGTCAAACCACCTAAGGCTTATGCATGCATGACCTATATTCAGGGATGCTCTATCTTAAGTTCTTCTAAGATTTGACTTACTAGAAACAAGGCTTCCGAGTGGACAACTCGAGTAAAGGCAACGCGGTCACACAAAAAAAGATCCGAACAGACCGCACATACGCCAACTCTCCTAGAATTTGGAATTTAAAAGAAGTTTGTGTGTGCGCGAAACACACCTCATGTGTACGTGTGACGGTGTCAATTTTTCTGAATGAAGAAGTATGAACGAAATGACAATTTATATGAAATTGAAACAAATAAACAAGTAATAATTAGTGACAACAAGTTAGAAAATTTCTTTTGATTAGAACCTAGATAATTGCCCAGTAAAATCGTCATTTCTATTTTATCCCTTTTGAATTTCTTTTGGCGAGAAAATGGTTTCGACCTTCTTAAGACTATTTCAAAGATTTAAGAAAATTTTAAAATAATTTTAAAAAAATTCACAGAGTGGCCACTTGATTTTTATTCAAAAACTCAAGAATTTTTTTTTAAAAAAGAGTTTCAAAAGTTCAAAAACAGAAATAAACCTTTAAAACTAGAGAAACTAGGTAAGGGTTCACTTAACGCCCTAAGAAGGGTTTTAAGATACTTCAAAGCGTTCGTTTAAAATGGTTTACCAAAAAGAACTAACTTGACTAATTAAAGTGGCTAATTTTTGCAAAGACTTGATTTTGTAGAAAATATTAAAATTATTTATTTAAACATTTAAAAATAACAGTTATTTAGATGAGAAAATATTCTATTTGAATTTAAACTAAGTTGTCATTTTTTTCGGACTTAAGAGGAAAATAATTTCTTGTTTTCGTAAAATAAAAAAAAATATTATTAATTATTATTATCAAAAAGTCAATTTTGTTATAAAAATACCTTTGGAAAAATTGTTAAGCGACTATTAAATTAAAAATATCTAATTAATTATAGAAAGTTAGAATTTATAAGAAAACAATTAATTTCTTGAGTTTGAAGAAAATTAATTTAATCTAAATTAACAGTTAATTGCATGAACGAAACAAATGTTGTTTTGGGAATAAAATACTAATCTTTAAAAAACATATTTTAAGGAGAAAAATGAAGGAACTAATTAATCCGTTCTACACAATGTAAACTATGTGAGAAATTTATAGGTTAAGTAAGAAAATTCAGATAAAATAAAATGATGACAACTTAGGGAATTACTTAGTTTGAGTGAATAAAATTAGAGTTAATGCATATATACAAGAGTAAAATACAAGAAAAAGGGAACAAAGGTTTAAGATTTGGGCCTTTGTTGGGCCATTAGCAAGCTGACCAGCTTTTGGGCCCAATTTTCCTGAATTTCAGTCTACTTTGGCATGTATATCAGTTGTATACTTCAGCTATTTCTCCTGCATTTTATTATATATCTGATGTATATATGACTGTATATTAGTCCCACGTGGACCTTGATCTCAGCGTATTCAGATTTCCTGACCCATATTCCTATCCCTGCAACCTGTATATCAGTGTTTCTCCAGTATATCTTCCATATATCGCCATAGATCAATCCTGTTTTGAGACTTCTGCATGGAGTTTTGACTAGAGACAATGCGGTCCTCTTTGGCCTGCGGAGATGCTAGGGAAAAGAGTCCAATGGACTCATGGATGAGCATTACATGCATCAAAGAATAAAAGAAAAGGATTACAAAAGAAATAGAGGGAAAATAATATTGATGTTTTATGCAGGTGACACAAAAGAGTTCAAAATCTTCTATTTAACAACTTTACTGTATTATGTCATCTTAGATAACCAGTGAAATTTGCCAACTTTACACAAAACAAAGCAAAGAGTTGTAATGGAAACCTTTTTATCTCATATCTTGATAGAAATCACCAACTAGTTAAGCTCGATGCATTTTGTACTATAAACGAAAAGAAGACCACTAGGACGTCCCGATCAACAAATATTGAATGAATATGCAAGGAGGAAAAACAGAGAATTGGTCTCACTGCTTTTGACCAAACAAAGTGGCATGCAAACAAAGGTCCAGATAAAACATATTTATTTCAATCTATCAAAAGTTCACTCATCTTTATAATCGTAATGCCAAAAGAGCCTTAATGTCAAAATTACAAGAGAAGTGACTAATTTAAAATCCAAAGGGACATCTTAAGGTATGGTGAGAGAGAAGGACAAATAAATAACCTTTTCAAATAACCCAAATATCCACTTATGATGCTCAAGAAGAGAACATAATTTATTTTTCTTTTTTTTTTTCTAACTTATTCTTTTCAAAATTTTCTTAAGCAGGTCCCTTGACAGCTAAACAAACCACTAAAATAGTCATATGAAAAGGTGCAGATTTAACCATGTCGAAAAGAGGGCACAACTAAAACTTGGACACCAAACCGAGAAGAAAAGTTACTGGACAAGCAAACAAGTTAGAATTTATGATTAAATCACCGATGTAATAATTGTCGAATAAAATGTCAATTTTTTCAAACACTAACTAGGCCAATTTAATGAGCATCAAATTAATTTAAGAACATATCAGTTGTATCAAATACACCAAGAACAGGACAGAATTGGCTCGAAAGAATCACAAACAAATTGTATCAAACAAAAGCTCAAACAGAATCACAAAGACCCTATGCCTTCGAAACCTCTACAATACGTAATCCCATAATTACGCTGCTTGCGCGAAGACGAAAAAGAAACAACGAGAAAATTTTAAAGTGAAAAATTTATTTTCCTTTTTCCAGGCAGTGAACTGAAACAATGAGTTGACGACGACTTTCAATGCTAAATTTAATTTCAATCCGCAGGAACTCAAAATAATTTTATTGGAAGTTGATTTTTTCGAATTATGTTCTTCGAGAATTTTGAATCCGTGAGGTTAGAAGCATGCGCCTCCAAAACGCTCAACTTTTCCCCAAAAATTCTCTCTTTTTTCCTCTTGTTATTAACAGATATTTATAGAAGATTTAAGACTGATCTGGAGGGAAAACGAAGGGATTAAAGGGGAAAAAGAAGTAGAAATTTGAATTTCAAAATTGAGATAAGATAAGCTGAAATTGGTACAGAATCTGAACATTTTTACGTGTTGTCGGTTTTTGCTGTTGTTGTCGCATCATTTGACTGTTGATACAGCTGTTGTGCGCAATTGCTATTGCAGTCATTGTTGACTTGTCATTGATAATGTTGTTATTTTGCTGTTGAATGATGTTAAGGAAAAGAAGAAAAGGAAACGGGCTGGGTTAGATTTTTATTGTTGTTGCTCGTTGTTATTGTCATTTGTTAACGTTGGAGTTGGTTTGCTGAGGTTTGTACAGTGGTGGGTTATCGTTGTTTACTGAAAAAGAGGACGGACTAGGTGTATAAGGTGTATTGTCCGGGTTACCATAGTGGGCTGGTGATAGGGCAGTCATTTGATTGGGCTGGCAGCTGAATGGAATTTTGGGGTTGTTGATTATTGTTATCTAAAAATTACACAAATACACAACTTTTGTTTTCAATATTACAAAAAATTCCAACTCCCTAAACATATTACAAAATCCCAACATATACACAGAATGCTATGTATATGTCGGTTATGTTATGTATATTAATAGGGAGAGAGAGTAAGTAATTAAAAAGGTGGGAGAGAGTGTAATTACTTCCAAAAGAATTGGTATTTATGTTATTTATACTATTTTTATTGGTTGTTGGGTTGGGGCAGAGGGAATTTGGGTTGGTTGGATATTGGGCTGGCTGAATGGTTGGTCCAAAAACAAAATAAGAAAGGTTATTTTGCATTAATGAAATAGTGATAGTTGAATAAATTGGGATAAAGTTGAGACGAAATTATCTTTTGATTAATTTAACAATTTTCTTAAATTTAATAATTTTAAAATAAATATTTAATGCAAGCACAATTATTTTTGTTTAAAAAATTAAGAAACTAATTATGTCGCTAATTTCTTATTTTCAATCAATCTTGAAAAAAGTAAAATATTTGCACTTTAATCAAACTTTTCATTCTGAATAAATTCTAAAGCACTTTCTTTAACTGATAAATATATAATCATGTATAATTAAACACTAAATATATTAATTTCATCTAAATTTAAAAGGTAGGGTTGAAATTTATTTCAAAAAAACTTAAAATAAATATTTTAAAACTATTTAAAATTGAGAAACTCAAAAACTAATTTGAAATGTGGAGAGCAAAAATTAGGTGTCAGCATACCCAATATCATTCCCAAAATAACTGCACATAATTAATTTCTTGGTAAACAAAGCTATAATAACAAACTTAACACAGGAAATCTGGAAACTGCAGAGACCTCGACAAGGAACAATAAAATTTTCAAAGAAAATAGGACAAATATCATCAGTAGGAGGCTTCTTAATGACCGCTAGGCTCTTCGAATAGAGGCGGACCCACAACTATTAGAGGAGGTGCATGTGCACCCGTTAACGTCAAAAAAATTATACGTATACATATGTATATACCTTCAAAAATTGAGATATAGTTAATAGTGCACCCCCAAATGAATGCTAGTGCACCTTGCCACGCTGGATGAAGACATCACATCCGTCCACGCGACCAAGGATCGATCCTTGGGTCGCATAATATTTTATCTTTTATTTTTAATCTTCAGATTAAAGGCTTACTACTACATTAAGTTGAATGTTAGTGCACCTTGATGCGCTGGTTGAAGTCAATGCTTCCGTCCATGCGACCAATCCCTGTGATACAAGCATGAGGAGCACAAGGATTACAAGTTTTTGTTGAAGGTCCATGTTTTAGATTTGCAAAGGAATTGAAGACCTTTTGAAGCCTTTTTCAAAGCCTTGTCCAAGCTTGAGAACTACAAAGACTACAGGGCGCGTTATTGAAAATGGACTCAGTTGAGCATGTCTTAAGTTCATCCAAGGAAGTGTACGTATTAAAGTGTGAAGACATACCTTGAGTGTCTTAAAAACACTATAAGTCAGCACCATTTATACACTCCAAACCCACCCCCTTCATTAAGGGTAAACGTGTCATTTCCCATCTTTTTTGTAATAGACTATAAGTAGGAATCCCTTAGTCTTATTTTCTTAGTTAGCTCATTCATGAAATCACTTGTAATATTGAACATCACTTTCCTCTCAAGAAGAGAGTAGACCACCACTTTGACATCACAAGAAATGATTTCTTCTTGTGTTGTGTGTATCGGCTAGAAACGAGAGTGCTTGAGTGAACCGAGTTCCTCTTGTGTTCCGTAAGAACATGATGCTCGTTAACTTATTTTGTGGAGGTTTTAGAGTATTAATACACTCTTTAGTTGTTGCATTATGAGTTCTTATTGTGTCAAGTTACATATATTCTTTATCATTTAAGTTTGAGTTTGTTGTTTTTGTTTAGTGTCTTGTGTGTGTGAATTGTTTGTGTGTTTGCGGACCGTTTTCGTGCTCTTTTAGATACCGTTTGGTATCATTTGGTATCAGAGCTAAGGCTGGGTGTGTTCCTACACTACCAATCTTGGGCTCTCTAATTCAAAAAATAATAATAAAAAAAAAGGTGTTGAAAAACTGAAAATTCCAAAAAGAAGCAAATCTGTCCATTCTTGTTGTCTTTGCCGAAATTATGTCTTCTTGTTGTTTTGGCCGAGATCTGTGCCTAATTTTCTTGTAAATTTTATGTGTTATAGTGTTAGATCTTTGTTTCCTAACATTAGAAGAGGTGTCCAAGGTCGAAAATCTTACAAAAAAAAGTTATTCTACGGGTTGGGTGTCTTGGCCAAAGTGTTGTTGTTGTTTGGCCGAATTTGTGTCTAGATTAGGTGTTATTTTGCTTGTCTTAGTAGTTTCATGTGTTATCTTGTTGTTTTCCTAGCACACTTGAGTCTAAAGTCCAAGATTTGAGCTTTGGTAAGTTGTTGGTGAAAGGTTGGATAGTTTAGATATTGTTATTGTTCAAAGTGTTCTTGTTGTTGTTCATGTTGTTCTTGAGTAATATTCAACAAAATGCCCTGTTTGATTTGAAAAAAGGGAAGAGAGAGGTAAGGTATTGTGTTGTCTTGGGACTACTTTCAAGACAACACTAAAGTGGCAAAAAAACAAAGACCTACCAAAAGCTTGCCTAGCAAAAGAGTGTCAAAACATCTTTCAAGAAAGGCCAAAAGAGGAAAGGGAAAAGACAAGGCAAGAAGGTGTTTTTCCATTTTAGTGCAAGTTGGTGAAAGATGATGTACACCTTTTTGAACTTTGGAAAGAGAATCCAAAGCCTTGTCTTGTTACTCCAAAACCGAAAATTCATGACCAACAAACAAGATTAAACAACTTATGTCTTAATAACATTATACTCCACATCAACAACAATATCAACGACCAAAGAAAAATAACAATAAAAATCGTGGGCCATGCCAACAACAAAACAAAAACCTCAAGTTCTTGGACATCCATAGTTTCTTTCCTTGTCTCTATTAGTTTCATTTTCATTGACTCCTATACTAGTTGACAACTAGTAACAACCTACTAAGTTCTGAACTAGTTTTTGAGTACTTCTTTCGTGTAAGTGTTACTTGTGGTGCTTTGCTCATTTATAGTTCGTAGTTATTTTTCGTTCAAGAACGTACAAAACTTCTTTGAGTCTTCTAACCGAAATCCACTCCAACTCAAAAGTAGTCTCATTCCTAAGAACTGAAGGATTGATAGTCGGCTTACAACACTTGAAGGACCAAGTGAGGAAGCCGAGTGTGAAGAATGTCTAGCGTATTTTGAACTAACATTTGCTTGTTTTGTAGTTACAATTTCAAATGAAACCCAAAAATTCTAATTCCCCAATCGTGGAAAGTAATGTTATGAATGTCCTTTTAGCTAGTCTTGAAACTTTTTCACGAGGCGTGGCTAGGATGAAGGCAAATATTGAGAAGTTGGGTTAGGATTGGGCCTCAACGAGTGAAAGATTGGAGAGGATGGAAAGCCAAAGGAGTTCTCGACCTCATACCACTCAAAACACCTCACCTACTATTACTCTCTAGACCTTGCACCAAATATTGTATCCACCAAGTGCTACAAACCAAGTCAATCTTTACTTCCAAACCCGAGAACAAGATGGACCTAGCCATTCCTCACTCCACCAAGTTTCACAAGGAGGACTTGGAACCCAAATTCCATCCCTAAACCCAAATCCTCCACTCCAAAATCCTCCAATTCAAAGACCCTACACTCCACTAAATCCAATGTCTCCTTCCTAAGCTACACTAACCCAAAAACACACCATCCAAGTAGAAAAATGGGGAGAGTTAGGATCCAAGGATAATGAGGCCAAGCCTCAAGATGGAGAGGAACTTAGTGGTGAGATACAAGAAGAATGTGAAGAGAAGAAGGCAAGGGAAAGGGAAACTGCGGGTAGTGAAGTAGAAAAGGGAAAGAAAAATATGCTTGTGGGATTTGCCCACAAAGGATCTTTGATAATCACTAACCCATATGCTAGCGCTTTGCCTAGAATTGACCCTTCTTATGTACAGGTTTAAGTTCATATACTATCAAAGAAGGATCAAAAAAGAATTCCACACGATAACATGGGAAATGAGCTAGTGACACCCTTGGCCAAGAGCTCCAAATAAGTGAACTGTCATGGCAAACACCGAGGTATAATTGATACACTCTACACTTCCTTAGGATTGAAATATTGTGATAAGGATATTAGTATCCAATGTGAAGTAGCTTCGGGTTTACATAGTGTAGAAAAGAATGAATCTTTCTTTGGTAGTTCTCTTGTTGCATATGTTGGTCAATTTGCTCTTAAGGATTGCTCACTACTTGATCATGTGAGTGATGTGATTCAAAATCCTCAAGTTAGTGTTCGTTCTTGTAATATTGACCATGATATTGGACATATTCCTTTGAGCTTGTGTGATGCAAACCATGCTACTAGTTTTGCTTAAGGTAATCATATTCTTGGAAAACTTTTGAATAAAGGTGTGCTTTCTCTTAAGAGAAGACTTATAGGCCACAACTCTTTAGTCTTGGATGATAGCCTAGTAAAAGATTGATTAATCTCGACTTTTTACCCTTGGTTACACCATTCCTTTGATCCCGGAACACTAGTGGGTTGAAAAAGGGGTTGCCTCGGCTTATGATTATCTTTCCTTGATGATTATCTTATCCCTATCCTTTGTAATTTTCAAACTACGTGTTTCATGGTAAAAATAAAGGATTACTGGTTGAATTTTAAACATGTACCCCCTCGGCAAGATATCTTCACACTTGATTCCTTTCTATACTACCTCTTTACTTATGATGGATGATAACCATGTTAATTTTGAATTTTTATTGTGTAGTGGTAGGAAGTTTGGTGACTGGTTTTCTTATTTGCATGATGGTGATATATGGTTGAGCTGGATCTTAAGATCAATTGTGGCACTATATTTGATGAGGTCCTTTGTAGAGGTAATGAAACAAATGTATCTTATGGTTCCTAAGATGAAGAGAGTATTACCTTTTGGGTATAGTAAAGCAAATAAGACCATTGTAGTTTTCTTATCTCTTGATATTTGCCAAAACCACTTCCTTTGTGCCATTCATGCTAAGCTTTTCATGTCACACACAAAGGACCCATGGGTATATTCAAAATGTGAACAACCTTGGCTTGATGACATATGTGATAGTTTCGAATTGCAATCCTCTTTCCTTGAAGTTTATCTTCGTCATGTCCTTTTATATGCTTGTGGTACGTGTTTCATGATCATAACAAAGGATTATTGGTTGTATTCCAAAAGTGTACCCCCTTGGCATGTCTATATAATTTGTGGTACTAATACTAACCCTCCTATCATGAGGATTGTGTGCTTGTTTTCCCTTTCTTTGGTTTTGCAAGGTGCGAATTTGAGGACAAATTTCTTTCAAGGTGGAGAGGATGATACAAGCATGAGGAGCACAAAGATTATAAGTTTTTGTTGAAGGTCCACATTTTGGATTTGTGAAGGAATTAAAGACTTTTTGAAGCCTTTTTCAAAGCCTTGTCCAAGCTCGGGGACTACAAAGACTACAAGGCGCGTTTATGAAAATGAACGTGGTCGAGCATGTCTTAAGTTCATCCAAGGAAGTGTATGTATTAAAGTATGAAGACATGTCTTGAGTGTCTTAAAAATACTATAAGTCAGCCCCATTTATACACTCCAAATCCACCCCTTTCATTAAGGGTAAATGTGTCATTTCCCATCTCTTTTATAATAGACTATAAGTAGGAACCCCTTAGTCTTATTTTCTTAGTTAGCTCATTCTTGAAATCACTTGTAATATTGAACATTAGTTTTCTCTCAAGAAGAGAGTAGACCACCACTTTGACATCACAAGAAATAGTTCCTTCTTGTGTTGTGTGTATCGGCTAAAAACAAGAGTGCTTGAGTGAACCGAGTTCCTCTTGTGTTCCGTAAGAACGTGGTGCTTGTTAACTTGTTTTGTGGAGGCTTTAGAGTATTAAAAAACTCTTTAGTTGCTGCATTATGAGTTCTCATTGTGTCAAGTTACATATCTTCTTTATCATTTAAGTTTGAGTTTGTTGTTTCCGTTTAGTGTTTTGTGTGTGTGGACTGTTTGTGTGTTTGTGGACTGTTTTCGTGCTCTTTTAGATACCATTTGGTATCACCCTGGTAGCACAATATTTTTTCTATTACTAAATTTATAACGATATTTTTTCCATTACTAAATTTATAACATTAAAATGTTGGAATAGGGATTCGAACTTGCAACCATCCCATGAAGTGAATCCCCTTTGACCATTGAGCTACTACAAATAATTATCCAACAATCTTAAAAATAAACCTCATATTATAAGAAAGTAAAGTTATTAGCTTAGAACTCATACTTGTTCCATATATTTATTTTTTTAATATTGTTTATATCTTTGACGACCAATTGAATATGATAATATTTCTTAATCGACACTGAAAGTTTTTCTAATGTTTTAAGATAATAATGTGCTCCACAGTATTATCAAAAGCAACAAGCGTAAAAAAGTTTCACGGTCTATTGTGTTTAAGCATAAAGTACAAATAAAACGTGAGATTTAACAAAAAAAAAAGCATAAAGAGAAAAGAATATAAATATATGTCTAGTACAAGACTAATAATATAAGCATGAATGACAAATATATGAATTTTTTTTTTTTGATAAAGTGAAATAGTCGTCTCTTAAGAAAGCCTCATTGACTGACAAGGGCAAGTATGTATTAGAAATTAGAACCTAAGTTAGACATTAAGTGAGGCGAGCGCTCAACACATTTTGAGTCTTGCTTCGAGGCTTATGCGCGCCATTGACAACACTGGTGCAACCACAAACTTCAAATCCTAAGTTCGCCTCTATCTTCGAAGATGCCTCATTTGGGGAAAAAATGAAAGAGAGGGTTAATTTGGGGGAAAAAACGAGAGAGAGGGTCAGTGCTAAAGCTGTTTAGAGATGAAAAATGTTTTGTCCAATTAAAAAAAAGAGGGAAAATGTTTGGCCAATTAAAAAAAAAGAAGAGAAAATGTTTGGCCAATTAAAAAAAAAAAGAGGGAAAATATTTTTTTTTATGGCGTAAGTAACAGATTTTTAACTCTCACATTTTATATAATTCTACGGAGGTTAAAATAACCCCCACAAATAAACCCCACAATTTTACCCGGTTTTTATAGTGCTTGTCATTCTAAGAATTTGGATAGTTATAGAATTACCAACATATAAAAATCATTCTTCTTCTTCAGCTTGGTTATAGAAAACAAAATCAACTTTGTTAGAACCAACATGCTTAGTAGGCACCAAAATCTAACGCTCAATAATTCACATTGATCATAAGATATATTTGAAAAATAACCACAATTATTATATCATTCATTTAATTAAATTTATTTTACTTGACGGGATTATCATTTCTCCGAATCTAAGTCCACTTTGAGGGATATGATGTCCTTGTTTATCATCCACAGAATAATTTTTATCTAGTCAAATAGTAGAGATTACCGAACCATTGAAACAGAAGTGTACAGTTGGACAAAATATTCTCCAACTTTCTCCACTTACCACAAATGTGTATATTTTGTATTGTATCAATGAATAAAAATAATATAGTATTGTATCAATGAATAAAAATAAAGATAACTAACCTGACTACTTTGAGATTAACCTGCTAAGAGAGAATTTTTCACCGATTTCATATACATTTGGTCTCAAATTGTGGACTTCAATTCCATCGAAACTCAACTGACATGTAGATTTCGTTATTGTAGTAATTGATTTTCTGTAAGAATAAAGTTAAAAATTTCCTTAAGATTGTTGTAAATTCTTACGAAAAATCCTCCATAACGAACACTAGTTAGAATTTTTATAGCTTGAGGGGTGCTTTTGTCACCGTCCTTAAGGATATTTATGGGTGTATCTCCCAAGATTCAACAAGCTCTTCTAGTATAAATAGGAGCCAGAAATTAACAAATTTTTCATAAATAATTAGAAAATCCAGCATTGTGGAATGTATGAGGAGAAGACTTTTTCTTTTTGTATTTCTTTCTATCTATCTCCAAATGAAAGAGTGTAAGATATATATGAATGAGACAATAATGTGTTCCATGCCTGAAATCTGTCTCCAACGTCTATATGGAATTTAAGGGAATGAAGAAGTCAAAGAATCAAGGCCATCATAAAGGCATTTAAGTTATTATTCAAGACTGTCCACTATTAATAATGGGGAATAACAATAGACATAACTTCTTATACTCCTTCCGCTTCAAAATAATTGAATTGTTGGAGTATTTTTTAGTGTTCAAAATAATTGAATTGTTCATTATTCAAGATATGTTAAAAGAAATTTTTAATTTTACCCTTCATTAATTAAATTTCTAAGGTTGAGTTTCAATGATCATTACGAATGTGTTGGAGTTTGAAAAGGGCAAAAATGAAAAAACATGATTAATTTATGTTTATGTCTTTTTTTTCTTAAGATGTGTGTCATATTACAACAATTCAATTATTTTGAAACGGAGGGAGTAATGGTTAGTAACTGCTAGAAATAAAGCATCTTTAATATGGTTAAATATAGATATTAGTTTTGAACATATTCAGAGAATGAATCTAGACATATTCATAATGAAAGATGAAACTTTCCCTTTGAGATGCACTTCGTTTTCTATCTTGGCATAGACGGGGGAATATATGATGGTCTTATGGACAAAATTGAGCCTAAGGACACCTCGGCCCTACAATATTTAGGCTTCAAGACTTGGATTATTTGCACAAAATATCGGTTAAGGGATTATCATTTTCTTTCAATAAGTGGAAGGTGTATCAGTTTCCAAAGCTTAAATTTAAGGAGGGTAAAGTGAGATTGATCTTTTTAAATAGCACTGAATACAATGTATAAGTATAAAAATAATACCGGCATTGTTAATATTATAGTTTGCTAAGTCTAATAATAGTATTGAACAAAATCTATATATATAATATAATTGTAGTGCTAAATGACCATAAAAATTTGATCCAAATTTGACCACAATAATTAAAAAAATATAAAGGAATTTAATAGAGAAGGTGATGTGACATCTCTCAATGACCTCTATTCTCATTTTTCTTTTTCTCCATTTTTTGACATTTTCCTCTCAATTTTATTTTTCTAAAAGTTAAAATTTAAAACTATGATCAATTATACTAAAACTAGATAATTTTATCGCGCTTTGCGCGATCGTAAAAAGAATCAAATATATATGACTAAATAATCATTATTATAAACAATGTTTGTAAGAAAAATCAAATCAACAAAGTAATTACCTAATAAGTTTAATGGGATTCTATGCTAAAAATTTTCCAGCATTTAGAAATTGATAATGTTAATTAGCACATAGGATACAATGGCAACCAATTTGAAGTATCAAAGATGTTGATCGATATCACCCGTTGAAATAAAATGTATCAAGGGGCGGACCTACGTAAGATTTTGGGGTGCTCCGGCACCCACTAAACTCGATGCGAAATAGATATAATTACATAAAAAATATATGAAAATAGGTGTAAAACATATAAAAGCACTCACTATAACAAAAAGTTGGTTGGGTGCATTGACATTTGGGTTGATTTTAAGGTCCTTCTTTGGAAAGAGGCCTTGGGTCTGATTATGTATCCTACTTCACACTGGAAAGAATACAGTTTACTTAAAAGACGATCAATTCTTTTTCAATTCCATAAAAATTAAAAAGCATCTCCACCTCACACTATATATAGAAGATTTGGTTTAATTACGTTAATGCCTTGGTGCTTAATATTGGGCTAATAGAGGTACTACTTCGCTAATCTTGAAGTTTTTTAAGAAAGAAAAATAAATTCCTTTCAAACTTATGTACCATAGATTTTGTGACAAACTTATGGCTTTCATTCTCGTCATCCTTTTTTCTTAATTGCAACTTTTTGTAGATAGATTTCACTTGTCATATTATAATGAATGATGGAGATGAATGATGGAGAAGAATGATGATATATTACTTTTCTTTATAACTATACCCGCTGTCAAAAGAAACAGAAAGATCACAAATAAAATAATTTTTATCGAAGAAAATTTTGATGTAATTCAAGTAATCAAAATATATTAACATAGTGTAGAATTACCTCCTATTAAAAAGTCTCTTTTTTCCTTTTCACTTTCTATAAGAAACTAATAAAATTGAGAAATAATAATTTATAAAATGGTTAAATCGAAAAATACATTCCCTGTACTAAAAACACCAATCCTAACTCTCAAACAAACCTTCTACGTAAATCAGATATTAAAATAATAGTGATAGATAAGAAAATCCAAAAAGATAGATATTTATATTATCAAAAATAAATATATAAGACATACATATGGGGAATAAAAACACAAATATACATAGAAAAAATGCATATTAAAACAGAAAATTAAAATAAGTGTACAATGTTAAGTAGAATTTGTATCTTTTAATGTCCATTAACATACAAAACCATAACTTCTGAAAAAAGAGATGAAAGGATAATTAAGAGAATTTAATTAGAGGATGAATAATGAGTAGAAACGGCAGAAGTGATATCAAGAGAAAATGAAAGATTTCACGATAGTAAATGAGTAATAATGGATATAACTAATAAATGAAGAAATAATGTAGGTAGATTTAAATTTCTGCTATTTTTAGATGAAAAATAAGAAAAAATCTCAAAAAATTGAGAAAAAAATATAAATCTTGGCCTAAGAGAGAGCCACGTCAGCAATCTCTAATGTCTCTTTTATATATACATATAGGTTATCTATATTTATTAGTCAATTAAATTTAAGATGTATTGAAGATTCTAAAACTTTAATGTGAGAGATGAAACATATTGCAACAGTTGATAAGAAGTTGAATGGGGTCTTGCATGTGATTAGAAAATATGCAAAAAAAATTATCATTTAATTTTGAAAACTACTATATAAACATACTTATTCACCATATCCTTCTGCATGTATGTAATTGTTCATATGAGTTATATCACATTTTATCTTCCGAATTTTCTTTTACATTTTGTTTATTGTTGAAATAACATTTTGAATATTTTTTTTTTTTAAAACTAGAAGGAGCTAGATCAAATTCAAAGTCATGAAGTAGATCTACACAAAGAGAGTCTCAAAATAAAAAACAAGTGACATGTTGTCATTTCTTTATAATTTTCTTCTTCTCGATACTTTTTTTCAGTTAATTTGTAGTCATGCATCTTCTACTTTTTACACATAAATTGTTAATTTTTTGTTCTATAAAATTCTAAGCTATTCTACTTACCCACGATAACAAGTTTCTCTTTATACGTATTGTATCTAATAAAAAGACTATTAGCATCGTCTTTTGCTATTAGCATCTTCAAAACGTAGAAAGAGCAAGAAACACAAGCACATATGATTATTGTTTTTAATAAATTTATTTTATTTTTAGCAATAGAATTTCTATTATGGTTTAAGTAAAATTAATTACGATCTTTTTTGATTATATATTTTGTTCGATATCAATTTAGGATTTGAAATTCATGAAAATTAATTATTAATGAAAATTATTTAAATGTAACAAAAAAATACAAAATAGCAAGATGTAAATCAATGAAATTAATTAGTAGATTTAAGGTAAATCATAACTAAGATTTTTGATATTACAAAATCATGAGAATATAAATTTTTGATCTTTTGATTTTACTTTCAATTTGAAATGCAAATGAACATGTAATTTAGAGGTCACAGTTCCTCGAATTTAAATATATATATAAATTAACATTATAAATTTTTTTGTAAATTATCTTTTGAAAGGTAAACCAATTATACAAACATACTTTGTGATTATTGTAGTATTCAGGTAACTATATATATATATATATATATATATATATATATATATTATAAATTTAAGGATATTCTATAATCGCGCATAACGTGGGAAGTTTACTAGCATATAAGTATAAGAATAGTATTGATATTTTTAATGTCATAGTTTACTATTAACAAGAATAGTATGGAATATGATGTGTAAATACTATTTATTAATTATACCGGACTTAAATGGTAACCAAACATTGTACTAAAATTTTATAGCAATATTATTCTACCTAATACATCTTACCAAACGATCGCTTAATGTTTATACTAAATCAATAAATATACATATTTTGTATAGAAATTTAACTATCACTTAACAACAACAACAACAACAACAACAACAATAATAGTAACAATATATCTTCACATATTTATAATCCTGATAGCAATGTTTTTGATTCATTACGAGTCCACATATAACCCTAAATGCCACCACCTTTGGCTTCAATGAGCCCTCTAACAGGATATTCGGTATAGATTGAACCAAAATTATTAATAGCTACCTTAGTCTCTGTAATACCTCGTACTTCTACCTAACTTAAATTCATCCCAGAAATATTAAAGACTTGTTTCAAAGATGAATTCAATTTTATACATGTGGTATTTTCAAGATTTTCACTTTTTATCATGTGAGAAATTCAATAACCTTTCCATCGATACCAAATTCGCCCAAATTCGACACCCAGGCGAAGAGTTAGAGCCTTTTTAGTAAGACAATATATCACTTGAGCCATCAGCGCATCGCAGAGCCAGCTTAAATGGCAACGGTCATTTTCTAGTGTTGCTCCGCGATAGTGGCACGTCGCGTAAAACTTACAAGCCTCAAACAAATTGGCAACGTAATAGCTCCGCATCGCGCCGTCAGCCCAGTTCCCAGTTGATAATTTCCAGTGACACGGCGCGTAGCGCTGCGTCACGCCAGCCTGTCAAATTGAAAATTTTTCTCAGGAATAAAATACGCATCCCAGGGTTAAAAGAATTAATTTCTCAACCCTATATAAACCTAATAACACATGATTCAGCCATATTTCACCAAAAATATAAGGTTTCTCTCAAGTTTCTTTCAATAACAAGCTAAGGTTTTCAATTGGGGATTCAAATCCAAGACTCGAATTCAAGAATCTCTCCATCAATCTTCATAGAATCAAGAACTAAGGTATGCATAGTATTCATTCATGGTCTTCTTTCGTCCATGAAGCCCAAGAATCCCTTTTCTAAATTCAAGTTTATGGGATTTCTTACGAATTTCATGATTGGGCTGCTCTTGTTCATATGGATAATAAGAAATTGAATTCTACTCCATGTTGGTTGATAAATTCTATGTGGGTTACATTATTATAGATATATATTCATGCAAACCTATGATTAAACCCTTGAATAATGAAATTAGAATTGAACCATGATGTTTAATTACTGTACAATGATGTTTACATTTATCATGACTATAATATGTTTGATTAAATTCCTAGATGAAGAAAAAGTGCCTAACTAGCATGATACCATGAAATCCCCATGTATGTACAGGTTATGCCTATCACATGTTTTGATGAAATGCTTCTATAAATGTATTATGGATTATGATGTTAGTTATATATTCAAGTAAGTTATGCTTGACCAGTTTCCTTCCATCGACTCCTAGGGGTACTTATACCCGAAATATTAGCTAGGTGCCTAGAGCCATGTCTTGTTTTCACGACAATCTCAGTCAAACTATAAATCCTTAGACTTCAGACAGTCTTATGACTCAAGAAATCTTCATGATCTTATAAACTCAGTCAGTTGTCAGATATCAGTAGTATTCCATCAGTCAACGAAATTCAGTAACTCAGCCCATGTTCAGTTCAGTAAATCATGTTCAGTGTCCATTGAGATGGGAGTAGAAATTAGCATCGAGTGAACCCAAGGATGGGGACACACACTATCAGATGAGGGTCTGATCCTTAACAGTCATCCTTGCATTCTAGAACTATGTAGCCAGCATAGATTGAGACATCAATACTGCCGATGAGGGTTGATGAGGTGGATAAGTACTGTCAGATAAGGGCCCAATGTTCTCGGACAGAGGACACTATTAAATGAGAGTCACCCACAACTTGTCCTTACCAGTGGTGCGGTATTGACACCCTTCTAATTGGGGTTATAGATTGGACCCCAACTCAGCCATAATGGTGTACCAGGGGTATGTCGGTTAGATAACTACTTCCCACAGTTTCATGTTACAAAATAAGAACTGTCAGACACAGTCAATCAGTCTCAGTAATAGAACTCAGATGGTTTTTTAGATTTTAGGACTGTCAGATACAGTCAACTCAGATACAATACGGAACTCAGCTAGTTTCATTAGATTCAGGACTGTCAGATACAGTCACTCATGTTATCAGTTATATCAGTTATCAGTATATTATGTTATCAGTATTCAGACTCAGTAATCATGTTATCACAAAATCAGTTAAGAGTATATTAATTATATGAAACTCATGTTTTCAGTATTCAGACTCAAGACTGTCAGATATAATCAATCAAACCAGTTCTTCATAATCAAAACTGTCATAAACAATCTTTTCTGTATTAGTGATACAACATCTGTCTCTCAGTATTCAGTAGATTCAGTCATTCATATTCAATATCCCTGTATCAGTACTCAGATATCATCAGTAAACCCATATTATCAGAATTCATGAGTCAGCATTGTCACGATCTCAGTTACAGTTACGTATGCATGCATGTATTCTCACGTTCATGTTATTCAGTCAGTTAGTATTGTTCATGCATATGAACCTATTGCATTCATCCTACCTCACTTGTATACTATTGTATTCAAAGTACTGATGCATTTGCGCTATGGTGTCTTATTCCATAGGTTTAGAAGCACGAGTTTCAGAGAACCAGTAGCATCCCAGTTCAGCGATCAGAGTTAGCAGTGAGTCCTCATCCTTCGACGACATGATGATCACATTACTATTTTAATTTTTAGTTTGTTTTAGTAGTTGGAGTTAGTTGGAGACATGTCTCATCAACTCGTTATTCAGACAGTTTAGAGGCTTTCAGACTACAGTATGTTCAGACAATTATCTCAGTTGTTTTGGTATTCTCATACCATATTTTTCAGTTATGTACTAGTATTGAACCTTATGGCCATTCAGTTCATGTTTTTGCATTTGCGATATTATTACTATTATTCAGTGCTTAGTTTACAAATATCAGTCATGGGTTAACTTGTGATCCTTTGAGGTCATGGGCACCGTGTAGCGTTCCGCGTATCAGATTCGGGGTGTTACATTATCATTTATTGATAAAATTCTTATTAAGGATTTAGTGCCATATTATATTATTAGTTTAGTGTGTTATAGTTCAATACAAAAATATTTAGCCTATCATTTAGGCTAATTAAAAGTAAAGATAATAAAATAAAGAACATAAATTTAAAGTACCTCAAAAGTAAAGAGCTTAACCAATGCCTTAGGAAAAATAAATAAACTACTAAACTTTTATTTGTGGATGAATATTTTACAATAAAAGTGAAAAAGAGAGAAGCTTTCTAAAACTTGTCTGTCAATACATAAAATGAGAACTTTATATAAAGGATTCTCTAAGTAGAAGACAATACAAAAACTAGACATTAGAAAAATGTGACTAAACAAGTTTACTAATACATCATGACTTGCTAACTAACCAATCCTAACTTATTTATTGTTGTCACGCTTTTCTGAAATATGCTTTATATAAGCTAAATCAATACGTATATTTCCCCCAATTGTTTTATGATATGGGGCCAAATATCATTCGTAGTTTTATTTTCTTTCCTTTGTCTTTTGCTGACGTAGATGATTCTTTCAGTTATTTTTTGAATTTTTGTAGGTACTCATCAATATCAATTTTGTCATTATTTTGGTTGCTTTGTGATTCTCCTGCTAAATAATTTTCTTCATTGTCCGTGATATGAACAACAGATGCCATAGAAATGTCTGATGCATTCTTCATGTCAAGATTTCTCATTAAATTTTTCTTTACTTCTTCTATGTATGAGGCTATCATTTCTGACCTAGATATTATTTTTTTTTTCATTTGAGTCTTTTTGCTATACTCTTGAAAGGACTAATTTCTTTCTTTTGTTGTATTGGTGCCATATATATTTGTTATTTGTATTTGGCAATGACCACATTGATAGAATCATTTATTACTTGTCCATGGGTATGACCTTCAGTTGTCTTTTCGTTTAACTTATTACAAAATTTTGTATAAAATACTCTTTTGAGACATGAAAAGTTATTAAGATTTGATTTTACTTCAATGGACCATTTCATTATCCAAAGAATAGAAAATTCAATAAAGAAATACATAGTAGAAATACCTTTAAAATAAATATTATCTTTCTCCAATTTTATTAATGTCGGAGATACTTCTACCCATTCAGCATATAGACTTTTGAATGATTTTGTAAAATTTTTATAGATGGTCCATAGTAAATCCACCATTGTCCAAATCAATTAAAAATATTTTGATTAAAATTATTACCACAGATTTTAATAAACCATGAGTTCTTCCTATTATGATTCTCATATCAAAAAGCTTTATTAAAGCTTTTAATATAATCCCAATAATTAAATTTAACCGAAATCTTTTGTTCAAGATGAAGATAATCCTTTTCTTTAAGAGTACTAAGGCCCTATTCTTTTGGAGTAAAAATCTTTTTGATAATAATTTTTTAAGAATTATTAACTTTTTTAGTATTAACAGGATAAAATATTGAATTTCAGCTGATCTTGTTGAATTATTAAGAGGTGTGAAAGAAAAATAAAAAGGTGGTGTTTTTTTTAGAAAAACACTAAGAGAAAGGATGCAATTTGAATAGGCACCTTTTGGGATTGAATGGTTATGACCTTTTCAATGGGCTGTGACTTTTTGAAGAGTTGCACCTTTTCGAAGAGTTACACCTTTATGAAGGAGTGCACCTTTTTGAACTATTGCTTCTCTTCATGAAGCAACACCTTGATGGATATAAATACATGAATTTTTTCTCAGGTAAAGACAATTTTTTTTAGATTTAAAAGTATTCTTCTTATTCTTAAACACACTCTTGTGATCATCAAACTGTTGAGTGCGTTTGAAGTTTCTGAAAGTTTGAGGTAACGCTACTTTCAGAAAGTGAACCATTTTGTCCTGGAGGGAAAGATTCCCTAACCTCAGGTACTTTAGGGGAGTAAATATCTTAAGGACACACTGTGAAGTCGGTGGACTTGGTTCTGAAATTTCTACGCCATCTGCATTTCTTAATAGTTGATAAACACTTCATTTGATAGTTTATTTGATTATTCATTTGAACTTGTGTTGAAGGTGTTGAACTTCATTGTAGTTCTTGAAAATTTATTCTTGAACTTAGTTTGAAGTTTGTGTAGAAAATATACAGATTTTGTACCCGCCGGAACAACAATCTTAAGGAATTCACTAAGAAAATAATTTTTTTGTGCTTGTTTGGTGAATTTTTTTTCCTCATTTATAAATAAAGTACTTTTATAATCTATATTATTTGGTTTTTGGAGATTAAATCTTATTGCTTTCTACTCTATATGAACTTAACAAGTGATTTGTAGATATAAAAACTTCATCACAAGTTAAAGGTCACTTAATTAATGATTAGAAGAACATAAAAACGTCATCGTTAAACTAGAAACAAGTGATGTTTAAAGTTGTTACAACTTTATAATTAGTATTTTGATATACTAAGTTGATTGTATTTTTATGACAAAAAAATGACTACTGATGGTCATACAATTGATGGTGTGACAAGTATAGCAGTAACAAATGTTGTTACAATAAGCCGCGTAAGTCCTACTCCCGCAATGGCACCAGCAGACAAATCCAAAAAAATTTTGGGTTTAGATTTTAAACGCTGGCAGCAGGAAATGTTCTTTTATTTAACAACTTAGTTCTTCAAAGGTTCATATCTGAAGATGCTTCAGAATTGCTCGAAGAAATATCAGCCAAGGAGCGGCTTGTTGTAATAGAGGCATGGAAGCATTCGAATTTCTTATACAAAAATTATATCCTAAGTGGCCTCCAAGACGATCTATACAATGTGTACAATGGAATGAAGACTTCGAAAGAGTTGTGGAATGCATTGGAATGAAACTGAAAACGAAAAAGTTCTTTGTTACAAGGTTCCTTGACTACAAAATGATTGACAATAAGACTGTCATTTTTCAAGTACAGGAATTTCAAGTAATCATCCACGATCTCCTTGCTGAAGGTATGAATATAATAAATACCTTATTTGAACATATTAAATGCGTTCTTAAAGCTCACCTAACCTTTGATGTAGGTTTGATTGTGAATGAGGCCTTTCACGTGGTAGCCATAACAGGGAAGTTGCCACTCTTATGGAAAGACTTTAAAAACTATTTGAAACACAAAAGGAAGGAGATGTCAGTCGAAGACCTCATTTTGAGGTTGCCCATTAAGGAAGACAACAAAGCTGTGGAGAAAAGGTCAAAAGAAAAATCTGCAATCAGTGGATCCAATATTGTAGAGGAAGACCCTAACAACTCAAAGAAATGGAAAAAAGCTGGACAACAAAATCAACCAAAGAAGAAATTCAAAGGGAAGTGTTTTAATTGTGGCAAGGCTGGCCACAAATCAGTAGATTGTTTTTCCCCAAAGAAAGGCAAGAAGAAGGATCAAGCCAATATGTCTGAATCTAAAAATGAAATGGATGATCTATGTGCCATGCTTTCAGAATGTAACTTGTTGGGAAATCCTAGAGACTGGTAGATAGATTCCAGCGCTACTGACACGACCCGAATTAGGGCCTTGTCATAATGGGCATCTCAAGTCCAACCAAGACAGAGGACCACCCCGTTACCCAACCCAATCTCCAAACACGTACCCTGAGTCAGATAAATCTTGAACATATAACAAGATAGCACTTTGTACAATTCCAGACTTTGGGATAAGTCCATAACCGTGACCAAGCCAGGCAAGTCCAACTATTCAATACCTAACTAATAACCATACCAAAACCAAAACAATAACCAAGTATGAGTTCATATCATAATAGGATGGAACAATTATAAATATAGTCAAACGGTATCATCTATAATACGAATACTAATGCCAAGGCTGACACCACTACTGACACCGTCCATACTAACCCATAGTAGTCCCACAAAGCCTCTAACCTAAAGTAAAACAATATTCGATTGGGACCTGCCCCCAACCATAACCAAAACCATAGTCATAAGATGACTAAAGTAAGTAAAGACATTCATGACATAAAATGGAGCCTTTCAAAATATGGAAGCTCACCACTTCAATCCAACTAAGTTGATCTCGAATTCGATCTCTAAGCAGGAGGAGTAGAATTATCAGTTCATGCATCGCATGGGGATACAACGCCCAAAGCCGGGTTAGCGGGTGAATGCTAGTATGCACTCAAGATAAGGATAAAATAATTCTAACCTTTAAAACCAAGTAAACTAACCATATGCATTCACAACCATACATACATATATATAACCATGCTGGGAAAGGGAACCGGGTTTAGCATGCCTTTAAAGACATTAACCTGGGTAAGTGTAGCTTAACCATCCTAGAAGAACCTATGGGCTATATGGGTCCAGTGTAACCCCCTGAACAGGCCCCGATGCATGTAATAGTACGAACTAGAGATACCATAGGAGTAGGGTATTCCCGAGTACCCTTCGCTCTCCATGATACATATCCACACGTGTACTTAGTGGATTCCCGTGTACCCCGTAAGTATTATATATGGTCACCATGCCCAATCCTCACGGCGAAAAATATAAGTTTCTAGTGTTCGTCCATTGGACTCACACCTTCACGGTTAGCTATTACACCCCGCCATTATTGGTCAATTAAAACCATTACCACACAACCAAATCACCATTTCATTTATTATTAATCAAGGCTGTAAGTAGTGGTATCGTCATACCAACTATAGCTTGTAATTAATGCCCTTAGCCATCCTTTTTAATAAGAACGGATTCCCATGTACCCATAGCTTACATTATTAAATTGACTTGGGGGAATCCCATGTACCTTACAAGATGTTTGTTATTAAGTTTGCTTGAGGGATTTCCTTATACCCCACAAGGCTTTCAACTAGACCAACCATAACTACCAAGACCTTACCATTTAACTATTCCAAACCATTTAAACCATTTATACCTTTTAGGGTTCCATTACCAAGTTATACCATGCATAGTTTAATGAAAGTCCAATAATTTAACCAAAAATATTCTCATAGACATTTTATCAAACAAGTTGGGGGCATAGTATTTCCAAAGCCAAAACCATGTACCAATTAACTATTACCATGCAACCAAATGTTCAAACTACCATAATAATATGAAAACCATAAGTAAAAGACATAGAAAAACCATAACCAACCATTGCAACCAAAACTCCAATATGTATTTGAAAACCCAAAACCATACAACATTTATGCCATAAAAAAATTGATAATATATGCCTTTAGTTGGAACTAACAATAAGGGAGGAGTACATGCCTTAGATTACGAAGATGACAGAGAGAAATCACCCTTGTAAGTCCCAAATTGACCACCTTGAGGGAAACCCTAGACTTTCCTAACCCAAGAGCCTTGAGAGAATTTGAGTATATTTAAGAGAGTTTGATTGATTTCAAATAGGTTAATGAAGCCCCAAAAAGATGCTTTATGTCATGGAGGTCATAATAGGTTAAGAGGAGAAATGTCCAGATTACCCCCAACTTAAACTGCTTTAAATTCCCAAAGGATGACACGGCCACCCCACTCCAATCGTACCCTAAGGTACGAGTAGTACCCTTATCTCGTACCCTAGGCCTCTCTTTGGACCCCAACACTGTCCAACATATGACCACTCAAGCCAAACTATACCCAACCATACAATTAGTACCATGAAATCATACCCTAGGCAGAATAGAATCACCTAGACTAAATTTAGGGTAACATACGATTGACACCTTATAATTAGTACCCTAATATATGACTTGTATATTCCAACCGTACCTTGGACAGAAACTATCCAATCCACACTGGTCACCATACGACTAAGAGCAACCAAATCGTACTATATCATATGATAAGTACCCCAAGTCATATGATGTCTAGAAGCCCAAAACTGAGAAATTTTCTAAGGTTCAAAACCTAAGGTATTTCAGTGTTTCCCACTAGGATCATTCATCCTCGAATGACAGACAAGATAATATAAGCACGAATTACACCCAAAAATAACCATTCCAACCTTGAACTAAGTTAGAAAATAAAGATGCAGGGAAATCAACCTTTTTTAACCAAGTTAGAAAACAGATGTGATCTAGAACAAATACCTTCTGCACGAATCTTTGAAGTAGAAAACAAATGCGGATACTTGGACTTCATGTCCTCTTCCGCTTTCTAAGCAGCTTCTTCCACCTTGTGGTTCTGCCATAGAACTTTAACCAAAGCTACATCTTTGGTCCACAACCGATGAACCTGCCAATCCAAGATCTCAATCGAGATTCTTCATAAGACAGAATCTGAGATACCCAATACTTCCAAAGAAATAACTGATGAAGGATCGCCTATAAAATTTCTCAACATAGAGACATAGAATACCAGATGAATGGAGCTCAAACTAGAAGGCAACTCCAATTCATATGCAACATTACCAACTGTCCTCAAAGCCACATAAGGACCTACATATCAAGAACTGAGCTTCCATTTTTTCCCAAACCATATTACAACCTTCATGGGAGACACCTTTAGGAACACCCTATCCCCAACCTCAAACTCTAAGTCCCTACACTTTACATCCGCATAGGACTTTTGGAGACTTTGGGAAGCCTCAGGCCTATCCCAAATCACCTTTACCTTCTCCATAGCCTGATAAACCAAATCAAGGCCAAATATATCTGCCTCACAAGCTCGAACCACCCAATAGGATATCTACATCTTCTACCATATAATGCCTCAAAAGGGGCCATCCCAATACTAGAATGATAGCTATTGTTGTAAGCAAACTCTACAAGAGGTAGATGCTTAACCCAATTACTACCATAATTAGTCACACATCCATGAAGTATATCTTCCAATGTCTAAATAGTCCATTTTGCTTTCCAATCCATCTGCGAAGGAAAAATAGTACTCAGACTAAACTTATTACCCAACCCCTTCTAAAACGACCGCCAAAAGAAAGATGAAAATTGTATTCCACGATCAAATATAATCAAAATAGGTACCCCATGCAGCTTCAGAATCTCATGAAGATACAACCTCACATAATCCTCAGTTGAAAATTTAGTCCTTACTGGTAAGAAGTGAGCTGACTTTGTCATTATATCCATTATGACCTAAATCGAATCAAATTGGTTTCGAGACCGAGAAAGACCAGTAATGAAATCTATGTTGATCACTTCTCATTTCCATTTAGGAAATTCAATTTCCTGATACAAGATTCCAGGCCTCATGCGCTCAACTTTCACTTGTTGACACACCAAATATTTGGCCATAAAATTAGCCACATCCTTCTTTATACCATTTAACCAATACATCTCCTTGAGATCATGATATATTTTTATCAAATTGGGATGAACAAAATAGCATAATTCATGCGCCTCAACAAATACCCTTTCTCATAAACCATCAACGTCAGGAACATATAACCTCCCTTGGTACTGCAAGCTACCATCACCATTGATCTCAAATACCATTACATTTTTCCCATATATATCACCCTTAATTTTCATTAAGCTAGGATCTAGCATTCATTTCTCCTTTCTTTCTACACCAAGAGATAACCGAACTATTTCCTGTACCAACATATCACCATTCTCAGAGTCCAAAAGACAAACTCCAAAATTAGCCAAGTGGTGAATATCTTTCATAAACTCCCACCTCTCCTTATCCCTATGAGCTAAACTCCCCATGGACAACCTACTAAGAGAATTAACAACAATATTAGCCTTACCTAGGTGGTAGTGAAGACTCATGTCATAGTTCTTGAGAAGATCAAGCCATCTCCTCTCCCGAGGTTAAGCTCTTTCTAAGTGAACATATACTGCAGAATCTTATGATCCAAGAAGATGTCCACGTGCACTCTATACAAATAGTGCCACCATATTTTCAATTCAAACACCACAGCTAACACTTACAGATCATGAGTTGGATAATTTCTCTCATGCACCTTCAACTACCTAGAAACATAGGCTATCACCTTACTATGTTGCATTAGAACACAACAAAGTCCCACCTGGGATGTATCACAATAAACCACAAACCCCTTATTACCTTCAGGTAATGTCAAAATCAGAGCCAAAGTTAGCTTATCCTTCAGCTTCTTGAAATTACCCTCACAAGTATTCGACCAAGAGAACTTTACCTTATTCTGATCAACTTAGTCAATAGGGCAACTATCATAAAAAACTCTACACAAACCTCCTATAGTACTCGGCCAAATCCCAAAAGTTCTGAATATCGGTTGGAGTCATGGGTCTAGGACACGTCTTAACTACTGCCACCTTTTGTGGATCCACCATGATCCCCTCACTAGAAATAATATGACCTAGAAAAGTGAAACGTTTAAATAAAAATCATATTTTGAGAATTTGGCATACAACTGCTATTTTTTTAAGGTTTGCAACACCACATGGAGGTGATTGACATAATCTACCTCACTATTTGAGTACACCAAAATGTCATCAATGAAAACAATGACAAATAAATCCAAAAACTAACAGAATACCCTACTCATCAAATCCATGAATGTCACTAGGCATTAGTCAAACCAAATAATATAACCAAGAAATCCAAGTGCCCATACCGGGTATGAAATGCCATCTTAGAGATATTCACCTCTCTAATCTTAAGCTGATGATATCCAGATCAAAGATCTATATTTGAAAAGAATTTTGTACCTTGCAACTGATTAAATAAGTCATCTATTCTTGAAAGAGGATACTTGTTCTTAACCATCACCTTATTCAATTGTCGATAGCCAATACACATCTAAAGGGAACCATCCTTCTTACGTATGAATAACATTGGTACGCCCCATGGGGTAAATACTAGGACAGATATAAGACTTATCAAAAAGATCCTTAAGTTTCTCCTTGAGTTCCTTTAACTCAGCCAGAGCCATTATATAAGGGGGAATAGAAATTGGATGCATGTCCAGAACCAAATCAATCCCAAACTCAATCTCTGTATCAGGAGGAGCACTAGGGTGGTCATCAGGGTAGACCTTAGGAAATTCATTCACCACCAAAACTGAATATAGAGAAGGGCCTTTCGAGTTAGAATCTTTAACCCAGACTAAATAGTAGAGACACCCTTTTGAAATTAATCTCTGAGCTCTAAGATATGATATAAACTTCCCCTTAGGATTTAGGGAACCACCATCCTATTAAATAACCGGCTTACTAGAGAACTCAAAAACAACATTACGGGTCCGACAGTCTAAGGACATATAGCACGAGTGTAACCTCATCCCTAGAATGACATCAAAATCCACCATATCATTAGCCTGAGGCAGCACATAAGAACTGAAGCAGAGCTTTGATGACATTTTGTGATAGGCCATTACAAAGCTGATAAGTTGTCAAGTTTGTCGTCAGCCTTAAACATGAAGAGCCAAAACTGAAGAAGGAGCTGACGACATTTGTGATAAGTCGTTAGCCTTCTAATAGACTATTACAAATGTTGTCACTTAATTTGAGGGATTTTTAAATTCTATTATTTTGTTTCCATAATTAGGGTGAACTATTTAAAGCCTTGTTTAAAGTTTTCTTATGAGTTCAGCACATTGAGTTTTAAAAATACTTTTGATATTTTTCTCTCTAATTTCTTGGCTTGAAAAAACAAATACTTTGAAGAGATTATTATCATTATTCTGGGATTTTCCTTGGTGATCTAATCTGCGATTCACTAGTTATTCTTCTTCTTGTGGTTAGTTTAACTTTCAAAGAATGAATACAACTTGTTGTTTTGATTTAGCATTATGAGTGGATAAATTCCTTTAACCTAAATTATTAGATCTAGGGTAAGATCTTGATAAGGTGCTAAGTGTTCAAGATTCAAAAGGTGGAAGGATTTCTTGATAATTCTGAGGTTTTAATTAACGTCTGTTGGTTGCAAATAATAGATAACACCTACTTTGGTTTGCTTGAGAAAGAAATCAAATATAGTGGGAAGTGAGTTATTGACAAGGACTTAGAAATACTCCATTTAATAATCAGTGCTGTAACAAGGTTGGTTAACCTGAGGTAAAATCTGGGCAGTGAATATTCCCTAAGACCGAGAGTATTAGGTAATTAAATGCTTAAGTAGGTCGAGAGACATTTAAGCATAATGTCGATAAGGATAACTTGTTGTCCTACCTACCATGAGAATATTGAACCACCGTTAGAATCTGTCAAGTACCGAAAGCCCTAGTGAACATAATTCTAGTTTTTCATAATCTTTTGGTTACGAACACTGAAACTAACGTAACCAAAAATTGCTTGTTAAACTAAAAACCCCCATTTTTGGAAAGATCCAAATATTAGTTGATTAATTTGAAAATGACTTACGTTCAAATCATATTCCCTGTGGGATTCGACCCCAACCTAGTTGGGTTTTATATTGATGATGATCACTTACATTCTCATTGAGAGGTGTAGTTTGAGCGTTATAAAAACTGGCATTGTTCCAGGAGTGGGCTAAAATGCTATTTGATTCAGATTATTCCCATTTTCTCTGCCTGGGGAGGCGACTTTATGGCTAAATGAGCTGACGCCCGATTCTATAACCAACTGGAGGTAGTTAAAAGAAGATTTCCTAGAAAGGTTCTTTCCGCCTTCTAGGATGGTACAGTTGAGGGACGAAATCAGCAACTTTAGGTAGCTCTCGACTGAAGCCTTACATGAAACCTGGGAAAAATTCAAGAAGAAGCTGACACATTGTCCGAACCATAACATGACGGACATACATTTGATGGAGACTTTGTACAGGGCTCTTAACTCTGTTACAAAGCTAATTGTAGACAATGCTGCTGGTGGTTTATTTGTTGATCTTACACTCCCAAAGGCTTCAGAGATGCTGGATAGAATGACCAAACAGAGTTAGGCATGGCATACCAGAGACTCTGTGGTGGCCAGCCCCACTACTTCTGTAGGTATTACTGCGGAACAACGCAGAAGAGAAGAGGAGCATGAATAAGAAATGGCTCACCTAAAAACACAGTCGGACTTGCTAACAAAGAACTTACTTCAGGCAAGGTTGAGAAGGTGAAAGCTATGGGATCTCAGGATAGGATTGAGGCTGATGCAGAAGAAGAGGATAACTATATTAATAATCAAGAGAGTTTCTGAGGCAATAACCAAGGGAATCAAGGTTGGAACTTTTATGATAAGCCTGGGTATAAAGATAAAAAGAAGGGAAATTGGAGGAATAACAATGACAAGAGCGGGCTATATGTTCCTCCTGGAAATCGTGAGGCTGCTTCAACAAGTTCTAAAAAAATGTCCATGGAGGATATGATGGCTAAGTTTTTTAAGGGAGTGGAGGCTACCAACTCTGGTGTAACCACCATGAAGACTGATCTGACATCCATCAGTCAGTTGGTGCACTCACACTCCGCCGCAATCAAATAGTTAGAGCAGAAGATGAGCCAACTCTCTACAGCTTCAACCAGAGGAAGAGCGAAACATTACCGAGTGATATGGTCCAAAATCCACGGAATGATGGCTCATGCATGGCTATTACCACTAGAAGTGGTAAGATATTACCTGGATATTTTGTGGGCAAACCTATTATTGATGAGGTAGTTATTGATGGACCAAAAGAAGGAGGTCCAGTGGAGTCTAAAAAGCTGGATAATTCTGATGATGCTCCGTAGAAAGGTAAAGATAAGGAAAAGGAGGTAGTGCTGAAAACTTTCCCAAGACCACCACCTCCCTTTCCTCAATGATTGAAGAACAAAATGAACGAGGCAAAATTCAGCAAATTCATGGCAATGCTCAAGCAATTGACAATAAATGTGCCTTTGGTTGAGGCACTTGAGCAAATGCCAGGATATGCGAAGTTTATAAAAGACCTTGTGACTAAGAAACAGAAGGTTATCCATGAATCGAAGGACAATATCCTTCATTATGGCGCTATCTCTACAAGGTCTTTAGTCCAGAAAAAGCAGATCCGGAAGTATTTACCATTCCGTGCACTATTGGTTCCCTTAATTTCACAAAAGCACTATATGATTTGGGATCCAGTATAAACCTAATTCCACTTGCTGTGTATAAGAAACTGGGTTTGGGGGATCCTACTCCGACAAACATGTGGTTAGTGATGGTAGATAGGTTTGTGAAGTGGCCTGTAGGCATATTCCCGGATGTCTTGGTTAAGGTGGCCGATTTTATTTTTTCTGCTGATTGTGTAGTCTTGGATTGCGAAGTGGACTTTAAAGTGCCCATTATCTTAGGTAGACCATTCCTTGAAACTGGGTGAGTGATAGTAGACATGGAGCTGAATGAGCTAAAGTTCAGGCTCAATGACAAAGAAGCACGCTTCAAAATATAGTTATCCATGACTCAGCAAAAAGAGATGAGTGTTTTCTCAATCGTTGATGCATTCTATGAAGATGGTAAAGGGGTATCAACAGGTTGTCTTGATGAAGTCTGAGTAGTCAAGATAACCAAGTCGTGCCGCGACATTAAATCAGGTGCTATTGGAAGGCAACCCAAAATTTTTATACTCCAGTAAATTGTTTATTTTTGTTGTAGGTTATAGTTAAAAGAAGGTGGAATTTATGTATTCAGCTAAGTTTCCCTGCTGACATTTTTGATGGGCTGTCACGATTGTGATAAACTGTCAAATTTGTCGTCAGAGACCTCAGCTCTAAAGAAGGGTCTATCAAGGCTGATGACATTTGTGATAAGCTATCGTAATTGTGACGGCTTATCAAAAATGTCGTCACAAAAAGCCCAACATTAGCTAAAATTATGGGCTAAATTAAAAAGACCCGACCCACCCCACAACTTAGCCTTTCCACCTTCTCGCTTAGTTTTTAATTCCTTTAAGTTATTTTCCTTCCATACTTAGAATATTTTCTTCCCTTATTTGAACTCCTTCCAAGTAAAATAAGAAGCAAGTTTCCTTGTGTGTGTGGGTTTGCAATTAAAATCAAGAACTTCTTCTTACTTCCTCTTGCTCGTGTAATCACATTAAAAGCTCCTATCAGGTATGCTCAAAATTTAACTTTTCTTTTTAAATGGTAAGTGATAGAATGATGACAACCCAAGTTCCCAAGAAGCTTGAACCAATTTCAACTTACAAAAAAGACTAAAAATCGAAACTAGGGTTTGCTGTGCAAGCCTAAGGCTTATAAGCTCAGCTCAAAAAAGAAACTCGAGTGGATTTTAAGGAAAAATGGTATCAAAAATTGAGTTAAAGTCAAAGTGAAATTCTGATAAGAGCAGACGACTTTCATGATGAGCTATCACAACTGTGATGACTTCTCAGAAATGTCATCAAAGGATGCTAAGAATGAAGTAGGTTCTATTTAGAGCTGACGACATTTATGATAGGCTATCACATTTGTGATGGCTTATTAGAAATGTCGTCAGAAGTTGATAAAATCCTATGAGTTCTGTTTAGAGCTGACAACATTTATGATAGGCTATCACATTTGTGACGACTTATCAAGAAATATCATCACACCTGGGACCTGAAGTATTACTAAACCCTTTCAAGGGGTGTGGAATATCAATGATCGATGAGTTTGTGTTTGTACACTTGAGGGTCAACTAATGGTTTTTCTCTTGCTACAGGTCTTGAAATGGCACCCAAAGGAAATAGCTCAAAATCCACAAAGAAAGTGACCAAGGGAAGTGCATCTCGGAGACTCTTCAATGAAGAGTCTAATTATGAAGAGTAAGAGCCTTTTCTCAGGAAGCAAAAGATGAAGAAAAGCTCTAAAAAGACTCCACCACCCCCACCAATTGAGGTGGAGGAGAGTGAAGAAAGTGACACTGAGCCAATAGCATTCGAGCATACAGCTTCTGAGCAGTCGACCTCTGAGCAACAAGAGTCTGACATGCTGCATATGAAGAGCATGATTCAGATCAGCCTGAGTTTGAGGAACATGAGTCTGGGCAACCTAATTCGAGGGACCATCAATTGAGTCCTCTTCTGCTGAACGACAAGATAATGAAGACTCTTCAATTTGGGGAACTATGAGCAAATGAAAGAATCCTGAAGTCTGAGATAGCACTAGATGGCAGATTCCCAAAGCTCAAAAAATGTTATTTGATGGACTTCACAGAACCAATAGAAGAGTTTTAAAATGGCTAATCTTTGAGGAGAAGAGAATCATTACTAAGGGGTTGAGCAGGTACCCGAAAGTGGAGCACAAATTTCATGGCTATGATTTGGGATGGACTACACGAGGAGGATATTCATTTTGCCCTATACTAGTTAGGGAGTTCTATGCAAACTACCAAGCTCACTTGGAAAACATGTATAGAGAGGGAGACAAAGCTGCTAACCAACCTTTGTTGGACAAAGTTCCGATACGGGGTATAATGGTTGATATTTCTGAAGCAACAATCAACAGGTTCCTTCATGGCCCAAACTTCACTCCTCAGGCCACTTCACCTACTTTCTATGCCCGGTTGAAGCAGTGGGAAAATCAGCAGAATCAGTTAGCCACACTCATAGTCGATAGAGAACCAAAATGGCTAACAAATCCAAGTGAAAGGATCTTTAAGGCCTCCCTAAATTCAGAGGCAAGATTTTAGTGAGGTATTATTTGTACTTGGTTGATGCCCACAGATGGTGATAATATTCTCAGGGATGATAGAGCAATATTAGTCGCAAGTTTTGTGGCTAACCTCAAATTGAAGTTTGGAGAAATTATTGCCAAAGAGATAAAAATTCATGTCTCGAGGTCTGATACAACATATCTTTTCCCTTATTTAATTACAAGGTTGTGTAGGGCAGAAAACATGCCAAAGATTGTTGGGTTAGAAGAAGAACTCCTTGCCAAGAAGACCCACAATCCTATCAGAAATAAGGAAAATCAGCCGAGGATAATGTTTGACAAGGGTACAGAGATTCCTACTGACCCACTGATCACAGGTATTAGTTCAATGCCTAGTGGAAAGATGCCTAATTTGAAGTTGTACCTACAACATCCGCAACAATGGCAGAATCATCAGTGTCCAGAACTGAGACAATTCCTCCAGCCGTAGTGCCTACAATAGAATTTGCCTTCAACCTTATGAATTTCAGAAGAGTAGCAAAATCGTCCAAGTGTTATGAGGCTCAGCTTAAAGTCTTTGCCAAGAAATTTGCAGCTGTAGTGGACAAGAGGGTTAAGGCTGTACTCGAGCCTTACAAGGCTCTACTGGGTCGGATTGATGAACTGGAGAACCGCTTCAATGCTCAATTGAGAGAGAGGTCTGCTCTAGAGATAACATTATTCAGATTAGACCTAGATAAAGTAAATATAGAGGTTAGAAAGCTATTGCAGCACCACTTTATGGCGTCAGTAGACCCGGTAGCTGAGGAGTCTGAGGAAGAGATCTCGATGCTTGATCTCATAGAGGAGCTAGTAAAGAAAAAGTAAAAGAAAGGCAAAGGAAAGAGAGAAAGGTCTGACAGTGATAAAGATAGAAAAGTAGATAAAATGGCAAGAAAGAAGTCTAAAAAGGAAGAGATTAAGAAGGCAAAGATTGAGTCCTTAGTGGATAATGAGAGATGGGAGATAGCCATCCAAGCGAGAGCAGTAGGTGCCTCCACCAGTAGGCCTTCAGAGACTGTTAGACCAGTTGCACCAGAACAACTCAAGGCTCTTGATGGAGATACAACAGTAGGGTCAGGAACCCATGACCCCCGGGATTGATCCAATCCAGACATACTCTAACCCTTAGTTCAAATTTTCTTTGATTTTAAGTTGAGGGTGTAGGGTAAATTATTGTTGTAAGATTTTGTAGTGGATTAATAGAAATACTTGTACTTGAGGCAGTTGAATTGTTTTGTGATTTTTGTACACCTCTTCAAGTGGTCTACTCCTTTAACTGTGTGATTTGCATTCAAGTGTGACCACTATGTATCTTTGTATGAAATTAGTTCTAGTAACATAATAGTTATTGCTAAACAGCTGCATGAATTGAATGAGTCGTAGCTTATGATATACGTATGTGCCATGTGTGTGTGAGCAACTACTTAGTTCCCTTTATATGCTTAAGCCAGAACTTGCCCGGTTAGTCTTACCTAGGTTGAAGGATAGGGGTTAGGAAAGGATCATAGACCGTTTTGATATTAGCTCACTTTAGCCTAAATGACCTTTCGTATGTGTATAATATTCCTTGATCCCTGTTTTAATACTAATTAGCCTATTTCTTTGTATGACACCTGTCACCTTCCCATTTAAATCATAATGAACCCATTTTGGCCCTAGTCCTACTTGGACATTATGCACCTTGACTTAGGCAAATGGCCTAAGTTGAGGGTGGCTATCATAGGGGTGAGTGATATTGAATGAGTATGAAGAAAGGTAGCATAAAAGCAAAGAATAAAAAGATGAGTGCAGAGAAAAAGAGCAAGAAAAAGAAAAATTGTAAGAAAGATTAAATAATTGAGAAAAAAACTGCACCCATCCTAAATAAATGTGATTAAGGAAAGAGAAGAGCGGAAAAGGCTAATTAGTGTAACCCCAAAAAGCTAGTGTAGTGTCAAGTAGGCTTAGTCACTTTAAATAACATCGAGTATCATACCAGCCTCTAGCCTACATTACAAGCCTAAAAGAAGTCCTATAGTGATCCTAGCTAACCTATCGGAAGATCTGGGTAATGAATATAAGGTTAAGCCTATGGTACTTAGCATACACTAATCGGATGATTGACTGACAAATGTACTTTGTAATCTCTTAGTTGTGTTGAGTTGCTTGAGGACAAGCAATTATTTTAAGTTGAGGGTGTTGATGTGTGAGCTAACACATTTGAGGCTTTTAACTAAGAATAATTGCAAAGTCTTAAGCAACTTTTGTTGTTTTTTATTGGTTTATGTTTGATTTTGCAGTTTAAGCTAATATGATAGAGAACCAATAAGAATGGAAGCAAAGAAGTTGAAATCTAAAGAAATCTGAAGACAAGTATGGATGACAGCATTTGTGATAAGTCGTCAGCCTTGTGATAAGTTATCAAGTTCGTCGTCAGCAGTAAATAGAGATTGGCCTAAGTTGAAAGATGTGACGACATTGTGTGATAAGTTGTCAAGGGTCTGATAAGCTGTCAAGAATGTCGTCAGCCTGAGGCAGCACAGGAGAACTAAAGCATAGCTTTGACGATATTTTGTAATAGGCCGTCACGAAACTGATAAGTTGTCAAGTTTGTCATCACCTTATACAGAAAGAGCCAAAACTGAAGAAGGATCTGACTACATTTGTGATAAGTCGTCAGCCTCCTGATAGGCTATCGAAAATGTAGTCACCTAATCCGAGGGATTTCTGAATTCTATTATTTTGTTTCCATAATTAGGGTAAACTATTTAAAGCCTTTTTTAGGGTTTTCTTAGGAGTTTGGTACATTGAGTTTTGACAATACTTTTGATATTTCTCTCTCTAATTTCTTGGTTTGAAAAAGAAAATACTTTGAAGAGATTATTATCATTATTCTGGGATTTTCCTTTGTAATCTAATCTGCAATTCACTAGTTATTATTCTTCTTGTGGTAAGTTTAACTTTCAAAGCATGAATACAACTTGTAGTTTTGATTTTAGCATTACGAGTGGCTAAATTCCTTTAACCTAAATTATGGGATCTAGGGTTAGGTCTTGATAAGGTGCTAAGTATTCAAGATTTAAAAGGTGGTAGGATTTATTGATAATTCTGAGGTTTTAATTAACGTCTATTGGTTGTAAACAATAGATAACACTTGCTTTGGTTTGCTTGAGAAAGAAATAAAATATAGTGGGAAGTGAGTTATCAACAGGGACTTGGAAATACTCCATTTAATAATTAGCGCTATAACAAGGTTAACCTGAGGTAAAATCTGGGCAGTGAATATAAATTCCCAATGTCCGAGAGAATTAGGTAATTAAATGCTTAAGTAGGTCGAGAGACATTTAAGCATACCATCGATAAAGATAACTTGTTGTCCTACCTACCATGAGAATCTTGAACCACCGTTAGCATCTGTCAAGTACCGGAAGACCTCGTGAACATAATTCTTATTTTTCATAAACTCTTGATTACGAACACTGAAACTAACTTAACCAAAAATTGCTTGTTAAACTAAAAACCCCCCATTTCTAGAAACATCCAACTATCAGTTGATTAATTTGCAAACGACTTATGTTTACACTATATTCCCTGTGGGATTCGACCCCAATCTAGTTGGGTTTTATATTGACAACGATCGCTTATATTATCATTGAGAGGTGTAGTTTGAGCATTATCACCACCCTTTTGACACCTATCTCCAGACTTCTTCAGGTAGAGAGCACTAGCTGTGGAGAAAAAACCAAAACTCCTCCACTTTTTCTTTGTCCACTTACCACCATCTCAACCAGTTTGCTATTAAGCATCACCTTGCTCAGAGAATCTAAATGTCTTACCCCACCTTTCCCCTACCTCAGCCTATTTTTTCTTTTCCTCCCCACCTGTTTCTTATGAATAACCAACCTAAAGATGTCTATATCCATGATCAGGAATGCAGTCTTGCTCTTAATGATCAACTCACGAGATAGTCCTGAAGTGAACTTACTCACCCTAGCCCTCATTTTTGATACTATTTTTGGAGCATACTTAGAGAACTGGTGAAAGTTCAAGATATACTTCTTGACTATCATCTTTTTTTACTTTAGATTAACAAATTCCTCCACCTTTACTTCCCTCAACTCCTGCGGAAAGAAGCGGTTAAGAAATGCATTGGAGAAAGTCTCCCATAAAGATAACTCCTCAACATCACGCTTGGCCCTATCCCATTCCTCGTACCATTGGTACGCCACATCCTTTAGTTGGTAGGAAACAAAATCCACCCCTTCCACATTCGTGGCATGCATAATCTTGAAAATCTTTTACATCTTATCCAAAAAAACCCCAAGGATCCTCCTCCACCTTAACACCAGTTAAAGTTGGAGGACTCAACCTCATAAATTGGCCAACTCTGGTGGCCTCAGAAGTTTGAGTAACAGATACACCACTCAGCCATAAAATCCAATAGCCAAGCAATTATATAAGTCGACTGATGAAACTCAGCATTAGTTACATCAGCCTGAGGAGGACTAGAAGAAACCAGTGGAACTCCAGAGAAATCAGGGATTGGACCCATAGATTGAGTATGGATCCCATAGGAAGAGCGTGTCCCATCAACATCGTCCCTAGTTGGGATAGAGGATTTTTTGTGAAATTTAGATCATCGAGGCATGATCTGAAAAGCAAAAAAATGGAAATTAGAGAGAATTCCAGGACTCGAACTCCAAGCTTAAAAATAAAACACAAAGAAAGAGAAATATTCCTAAATGCTTTGTAGCCTCTTTGTTAAGAGTATGGAGTGCTACATACCCTTAAAAGAAACTCTACTCGACATAACTTTGTGGACTCCCAATTGACCATAAATCAAAAGCTCTGATACTAACTTGAAACAACCCAAATTAGGGCCTTATCATGATGGGCATCCCAAATTCAACAAGGATCGGGGACCACCCCCATTACCCAACCCAATCTCCAAACACATACCCTAAGTCGGATGAATCACAAATATATAACAAGATAGAGTTTTGTACTATTTTAGACTCTGTGATAGGTCCCTAATCATAACCAACCCAAGCAAGTCCATCCATCTAATACCTAACCATTAACCATACTAAAACCAAAGCAATAACCAAGTACGAGTCCATAACATGATAACATAGAATAATCATAAATAAAGTCAAACAATATCAGCTATAATATCAATACCAATGCCAAGGCCGACACCAATACTGACACCGCCCATACCAGCCCATAGTAGCCCACAAAGCCTCTAACCAAAAGAAAAACAATATCTGATTGGGATATGCCCCCAACTATAGCCAAAACCATAGTTTATAAGATGACCAAAGTAAGTAAAGATATCCATGACATAAAATAGAGCCTTCCAAAATATGGAATCTCAGCACTTTAATCCAATCGAGCTGATCCCGAATTCAATCACTAAGCAGGAGGAGTATAACGGCTGGTTCTTGTATAACATGGGGATACAATGCCCGAAGATGGGTTAGTGGGTGAATGCTAGCATGCACTGATGATAAGGATAAAATAATGCCAACCTTTAAAAAAAAGTAAACAAACCATATGCATTCACAACCATACATACATATATATACCATGCTGAGAAAGAGAATAGAATTTAGCATGCCTTTAAAACCATTAACCTGGGTATGTATAGTTTAACCATCCTAGAATCACCCATGGGCTATATGGGTCCATGTAACTCCCTGAATAGGCCCCGATATATATAACCACACGAACCGAAGATACCATAGGAGTAGGGGATTCTCGAGTACCCTTCGCTTTCCACTCGAGTACCCTTCACTTTCCATGATACATATGTACACGTGTACTTAGGGGATTCCCATGTATCTCGTAAGTATCATATATGGTCTCCATGACCAATCTTTATGTCCACAAATATGAGTTTCCAGTGTCTGTCCATTGGATTCACACCTTTATGGTTAGCTATCATAACCCACCATTAATGACCAATTAAAACCATTACCACACAACCAAACCACTATTTCATTTATTATTATCCAAGGCTATAATTAGTGGTATCGTCATACCGGTTATAGATTGCAAGCAATACCCCTAGCCATCCTTTTTAAGAAGAAGGGATTCCCATGTATCTATATATTACATTATTAAATTTACTTGGGGGAATCCCATATACCCCACAAGATATTTATTATTAAGTTTACTTGGGGGATTCCCTTGTACCCCACAAGGCTTTCAACTGGACTAAACATAACCAATAATACCATACCATTTAACCATTCAAACCATTTAGGGTTTCATTACCAAGTTATACCATGCATTGTTCAACGAAAGTCCAATAATTTAATCAAAAACCTTCTCATAGATATTTTCTCAAGCAAATTAAGGGCATAGTGTTTCAAAAGCTAAAACAATGTACCAATTAACCATTCCCATGCAACTAAATATTCAAAACCGCCATAATAATATGTAAATCATAAGTAAAAGACATGGGAAAACCATAACCAACCATTGTAACCAAAACCCCCAACATGTATTTGAAAAACCCAAACCAAATAATATTTATGCCATGAAAACAATTCATAATATATTCTTTTAGTTTGAACTAACAACGCGGGAGGAGTACATATCTTAGATTATGAAGATGTTAGAGAGAAATCACCCTTGTAAGTCCCAAATTGACCACCTTCAAGGAAACCCTAACCTTCCTTAACCCAAGAGCCTTGAGAGAATTTGAGTGCATTTTAGAGAGTTTGATTGATTGCAAATAGGTTAATGAAGCCCTAAAAAGATGCTTTATGTCATGGAGGTCATAATAGGTTAAGAGGGTAAATTTCCAGATTACCCCCAACTTAAACTGCTTTAAATTCCCACAGGATGATACGTCCACCTCACCCCAACCATACCCTAGGGTATGAGTGGTACCCTTATCTCATAACCTAGGCCTCTCCTTAGACCTCAACACTATCCAACGTACAACCACCCAAGCCAATCGTACCCAACCATATGATTAGTACCATGAAATCGTACCCTAGGCAGAATAGAATCACCTAGACTAAACTTATGGCAACATACGATTGACACCTTACTATTAGTACCCTAACATATGACTTGTAAGTTCCAACCATACCTTGGACAAAAACCATTCAGCCCACACTGGTCACCATACAACCAGGACCAACCAAACTCTACCACATCATACGAGAAGTACCCCAAGTCTATGATATCTAAAAGCCAAAAATTAAGAAATTTGGTAAGGGTCAAAACCCTGGGTGTTTCAGCCACCTGTCAAGTTTGTGCCAACAAAAAGTTGTTTTCTTTATACACTCTGGCTCAAGATGAGAAGATCTATATGGCAAACTCTGTAACAACAAAGTTTTAAGGGATGTGAAAAATCTTTTTGAAAATGACATCAAGTAAAGTATTGACACTTAACAACATATTTTATGTACCGGAGTTGAGAAAGAACTTGATTTTTGTATCATTTCTGACCAAAAATGGATTTAAATATGTATTCGTTTAAGACAAGGTTGTAATTAGCAAATGGAAAGTGTATGTAGGAAAAGGCTATGTCACTAAGGACCTATTTAAGATGAATGTAATAATTGCTAAAATCAATAAAAGTTCTATTTATTGTTACTTGCTTGAGTCTAATGAATTATCGTATGAACGACTAGCACGTGTTAATTAAACACTTTGCAAAAACTGATTAACTTAGAAGTTTTTCCAAACTTTGAGTGCAATAAATCAAAATTTCAAATGTGTGTGGAATCAAAGTATGCTAAGCATATGTATAAGTCCGTTGAAAGGAATTCCAATCCCTTAGACTTAATCCATACAGACATTTATGAGATAAAGTCAACACTATCTTGTGGTGGGAAAGAGTATTTTCTTACTTTTATTCACAATTTCACTAGGTACTGTTATGATTATTTTCAAAATAGTAAGGATGAAGCAATAGATGCATTTATGTAATATAAAATAGAAGTTGAAAATCAATTAGAGAAAAAGATCAAAATAATAATAAGAAGTGATAGGGGTGGAGAATATAAATCTCCTTTTACAAAAATATGTGTGGAGAATGGAATTTTCCATCAAACTATTGCCTTGTATTCACCTCAATATAATGGAATTGCAGAAAGAAAAACTCGAACCTTAAAGGAAATGATCAATGCCTTACTTATAAGTTCAGGTTTATCGTAAAACTTATGGGGGAAAGCTATCTTTATAGCTAATCAAATACTCAATAGAGTGCTCCATAGTAAGACACTATTAATTTCATATGAAAAATGGAAAGAAAGGAAACCCAACTTGAAATATTTCAAAGTGTAGGGGTGTTTAGCGAAAATTCAAGTTCCTATGCCTAAAAGGGTAGGACTTAAGACATTGGACTATGTGTTTATTGGAAATGCTAAAAGTAGTAAAACATGTCAGTTTTTGGTTCATAAATCCAAACATCCATCTATCAATGAAAATAGGTAATTGAATCAGATAATGCTGAGTTCTTTGAATATATTTATCCATATAAAACTAGACATGAACAATCTAATGGAGGGTCTAAATGACCTCGAGATAAACCAAGTGAGAATGTATATAATGATGAGAATTCAAGGCATAGTACACGTCAAAGAACATCAACTTTCTTTAGATTGGATTTTGTAACATTTCTCCTAGAAAATGAGCCTCAAATATTTAAAGAGGCGATGTCTTCTTCTGACTCATCCTTTTGGAAATGGGCAGTCAATAGTAAGATTGATTCAATCTTGAGCAACCATACTTAGGAGTTAGTTGATCTTCCTCTTGGAAATAAACCTTTAGGCTCTAAATGGATCTTCAAAAGGAAAATAAAAGCGTATGGTACTATTGACAAATACAAGGCAAGACTAGTAGTAAAAGGCTTCAAACAGAAGAAAGGCCTTGATTATTTTGATACATACTTGCCTGTAACAAGGATAACGTCAATTTGAATGTTAGTTGCCTTAGCAGTGGCATGTGGTCTTGAAATCCGTCAAATAAATGTGAAAACAACATTCCTAAATGGAGAATTGGAGGAAGAAATTTACATGGAGCCACCCAAGGGTTTGGTAGTTCCTGGTAAAGAAAAGAAGGTGTGCAAACTTGTTAAGTCACTTTATGGACTAATACAAGCACCTAAATAGTGGCATAAAAAGTTTGACCTAACCATGTTGGCAAACGAGTTTAAGATAAATGAATGCGATAAATGTGTTTACATTAAAGACACTCCAAATCACAAGGTCATTGTTTGTTTGTATGTGGATAATATGTTGATCATCAGTAGAGACATTTCTGACATAAATGCTACAAAACAAATTCTTAAGAGTAAGTTTGATCTTAAAGACTTTGGAGTTGCGGATATGATATTATGAATAGAATCCACAAAACTCCATTGGGATTGGCATTGTCATAGTCTCATTACATTGAAAAGGCACTTGACAAGTTCAAGTATTTGGATTTCGGTATTGCCAAGACTTCATTAGACATGGGCTTTGTACTTTAAAAGAATGAAGGTAAAAGTGACTCACATTTGCACTATGCAAGAGTGTTGGGATGTTTAATATATATCATGAACTGTACATGGTCAGACATAAAATGTGGTATTAGTGAATTGAGTTTTTACATGAGTAATCCTATGTCATGACCCAAGCCTAGGCCACGCCGCGATGGGCATCCCAAACCATGAAGGCCGGGTTCCCCTTTCTTTCTGACAATCATGCACAACGTTCATGCAATATAAAGAATTTACGGAAAAATACAAAATGAAACCATGGTCAATCTTATAACACTTGAACAATTTGGAGAGAAATTATTAATATTTAAAACATATGACACCCGTTTGCAAAATCTCTAACATAACAAGATCCAACATATGTCTAAAACAAAACTGGGACAAGACCCCTAGTCAGACCATAAATTAAGCAAATAAAAATGTTTATATAAGCCCGACCTTCAGGAATAGAGAAGGCTCAACAACAACACACTTCTGTCTGACAAATTTACGGCTTAGCGGGACCCTTGGATTAAGCCTCAGACCCAGAAATATAGGGGGTCAATACAAATATACAGGTACGCAGAACAATCCAAAAACAAAATATGCATTTTCATAGGACATAGGTGAGAGTATTTCATAAATCTCATTTCATCTTAAAACCATTGAAAACACATAGGCATAATCTGAAACTTTAGAAACACATTCTGTAATTCATGACTCTATTGTTTATCTTACTTCTGAGCCATATGGTACACCCTGCAACTCTACTATTCCACAGGGTATATGGAATTCGCCCTTGACTCGGCGGCCAAGCCCCCAACCCAAGTTTGCTGCAAGGGTTGGAGTATCTATTTCTCTACTATGCCATTGGGCCGTCGCCGACGTATAATTTTTCCTTTTGGGTATCATAAACCCAAATCAAAAAATCACAATTTCGGGTAATGAATCATATGACTCGTGTCTTCTCCAGATAACCATCTAACACTCTTAAGACCAATTTTACATTCTTTAAAGCACATCTTCTTCTTCTTAAAGTTATTTCTTTCATAAAATCTTTGGGCACGTTAAAAATAGGGTATTGTCATACCTAGACTTGAAAGTCATGTCACACATATCTACTGCCCTTATCTTACTTCAAAAGATATTTATTAACCACCCAAAACAATTCAATTATCAAACAAAAGTTCACCATTCAAAATATTCAATATCAATAATTTTCTATGAAATGCTTTTATCTATAGTGGTCATCTTTTCTTTCAACATAAAACCATTCTTATGGAAAAAGCATAATTATTTACAACACAAGTTGAACACCTTCTCATTATCTGGAAAAGATAAAATAATTTGTACATAGTAGTTCATCAATAGTCTCAAGCTTTTCACAGTTTATAAGATCAATTCACAACTTGCAAAATCCATGGAATTTGTAGTAAAAGAGAAAATAGAATGTCCCATGCTATCATTAATTTATCAATTTTAACATCACAAGATCGCATGAAAGTAATACAATTTTAAAGCACCACATCACAATCCCCACAATTTTCTTTATAACAATATGAAATCCTTAACGCATAATCATCAACAATCCTGAAACCAAATTCATTTGTATATATATATATATATATATATATATATACTATAAAATTAATTTAAAATAGTAAAATCCATGCCCATTAGGTTTAGGATAGTCCGACGTACCTTAGATTAAAGAGTAGAACTGGAATCTTGATTTGTTCCTTGGAAATCATTGACTTAAGGATTGATTATTCTTGATTTCTTGTTCTTGGAGGAAACCCTAGTTTAATCTTTTATTTGAGAGTGAAGAGAGAATTTTTGATGTTGTGTAACTAATAATGATTGATTAATAACGTTTAGAGTGTAATTAAATTCATGGGAAAGGTTTTTGGAGTGAGGAAAATACCAAAACACCCATAAGGAAACCAAAAAAGTCCCAGAACTTCATCAGTTGACAACCAAGGATGGTGGACGTCACTCAGGTGATAGGACATCACTTTTGGGGATAGATTTTACCCCTTTCTGCCCTAGACTAATGACTAGGGCTGATGGGACATCACCTAGTTGATAGTTCATCAGCCTCATCGTCACATTTTAGCTGACAGACACTTCAAAGTAAAATGAGCATAACTTTCTACTCCGATATCGAATTAAGGTGAAACTAGTGGTGTTGGAAAGAAGACTCAAAGTCCTTTTATTTTTTATATAGTAGTAACTATATCACATTATATACAAGAAGTTATGGGTGATAGAAGTTGACCCAAGTTTAGACGTTCACTAAAACTTAAGGATAGGAAAGTTTTCTACTCGTCTTCGAGCTCGGAGATTTTTGTTACCTCAATTCACATTCAAAGGTATTCACACACTATTGGATTGACCATCACTCATTTATTAACAAAGAAGCATTGGGTTAGGATCTATATGTGTAGAAAATATGGTTCAAACTTTAGCCCAAAAATACGGGGTGTTACATTTTCTCCCCCTTAGGATCATTCGTCCCCGAATACGGGTAGGGACTTGTTGAAGCTCCAAAAATATAGAATAAAGGACGTAACCTTATTGGAAGAATTTTCTCCAAAAGATACATATAAAGACCTCAAGAAAAGCATTCATGATGTCTCCAAGTGAATCATGTACGCACGAAGCGTGAGAGGATATGAACTGACATAGGGATGACCTTGTACATGAATTCTAGGGATCATGATCATCAAAACATATGGTATAAGTTTATTTGGTGATCATAGGCTTGATTTCCATTGGTACTAATCATGAAATTAGATTTCGCGGAAGATAGGGATAGAAGCATTCTCCATCATACAATTTAAAATGAATGAATCTCACTTAGAGGCACTACTCGACTATGCCCAAAATAATAAATAATCAACATACTTCGTAATTTCCACTTATAATTATCCCATCACACATCTAAACACAAGAGTTTGAGTCCCACTGCATAGTACTTTTATGTTGAAGACTAACTCGGAGGAAAGAGATGCTAGCTTTAGCTACTAGACCTTGTACTCTACACCCCATTAAGAAAATTACTTCACTTTATCACTACTGTCAAACGCACCTGTGTTTTAAAACAAAGAGTACTAACTGAATAGCGCATTTGTTTGTGTTTTCATCAATCACAATATTCAAGCCTACCATTTCTACACCCACTTCATGGATCTCCCCACTAAGACCAGCCAATTCAATCATTCTCACTAAGGTTTTTTTGCCACATAACTCCTTTTTAAGTATCTCACGTAACGAAAGTTCATCTCCTTCTTCCCCCTTCTCCTATAGCCTTAGCTCAAGAAATCACATAAAAATTTTCACCTTCAAGAACATCTACTCTCCTACCAACACATTACTACACTTCCACAGCCACCATCATACTAATATATGGAGGGTTATTAAGGGACCCGAGCATAATGGAAGTAACACTTGTCAGACCATAATTGATACTTATTGCCTACTTATGGAGCGACATGAGGTAAGGATACAATAGAATAAACACAAAGTGATTCATATATCAAGTGTCCGAATCATAAGTAAAGAGTCGTTCGGCGCGAACACAACACAACATAGTTTCCTTAGGACAGACCACAATGAGAAACATGGATGCACATATCATGAGGTATATGGCATAAAGCTGAAATTTATGTAGTTAACAACTAAGACAAGGATTGCCACTTGAAGCGATTGATCCTCATTTAAAGAATTGAAATTTTCCATGAGTTAGCATAAACCTTATCACTTTGACTAATCCCGACATAAAATGAATTGGTAATGTATGGAAAACATAGTTTCTTCGAATCAAGCATCATGTGAGATATGGAATTTTATAGATCACGAGCAACATAACATAGAGCTTGAATACATTGAATATTGGATCATTGAGAGATATTATTGCTTCTAGTTTAGAGGCTGGAACATGACATGAGTTACATAGAGAGCTCAAACCTTAGACATAGGCAGGACTGAAATACATAAGACATTGGTAGATGTCCATTTAATTAGAAGTAGGAGGAGATTTCTTGAATAGGAATTGATTTATCATGATTATTACTTGAAACTTGACACCACAATAAAAATTCGGGAACTACTTTAATCCATCATCTCCCCCATAGACCAAAGTCACACCCCTAGACTTGCAGGTATAACCTCACATCAAAATCTGTAGCCACAACTCTCAATGTAAATGAGACATTACCATAAACTTAAACTCTAAACTCTCCTTGATGAAGTATACTATGAAGGCCTTGCTTTTCGAAAAATGCTACTCATAACTTTCGTAACCTCTATAGACTTAACTCTACAACTCCCACTCTCATGATCCTACGCATTCACACTCCTTATCACAAAGGGGTATCAATATACACATGAGCACAAACTCCCCTTAATGAATATATAAAGATACTAAATTCTTTATAGAACCTCTCCCTTCCTAGGAGACTAAAATGTAATTTCCTCCAACCCCCAAGGTCATTAACTTATGACTACCATCATCATAGACCTAGACATCTACACTTCTAAACACTTAACACACTATCTTCAATTCCTTAGAATGCCAGCTTTGCACCTCTAATCACACAACTTACAACTAAACAAAATTTGCCAAACTATACAAAAGGCACATATTGCCTACCTATATTTTCTCAATTCCACTATAACGAACACCATACAATAACTCCTTAGTCTTCCCCAGACGTCTCCATACTACAAATTTCAAAAACACAGACTACGTACACCAAACACTTACACACATAAAACTTTATCTAACAGCCTGCTACCTTTAACATATTCATTTATAATCACGTTCTTATCCACTTAATGACACAAAAAAAAATCATCACCTTAACACTAGTCCTCATGTACACATATATCTCACGATTACCACTTAAACCTTTTATAAATTATCAATGTAGGCCATTTCACACATCACATCAAGGCTACTAATTAATTCCAACCAAACATGCATTATTAATCTTAAGCTACTGCTCTTACCACTATACTTCACATCTAACGTTCAAGCCTATTGTCTAACATAAATCATGTACCACTAACGAAGCATGCAACATGCTATACTAATCTATCAAATTGGGAAATCAACCCAAAATACTTTATTTCACCTAGGTACTTCCTATAATCACATCCCCTCCATGACATTACTACTATACCTCAAATTCCACTGCCTACATTCTCACATAGTATTAGTTTACAACTACTAAAGAAAAGACAATCAAAGGGGGTAAAGTCATATAATAGGGATAATCGATCTTAACCTTATAATATAACCCATTTCAATCTTATCAACATATTTTAATTTCTCACATCATACTTATTTACCCATGTACACATTCTCACTATCACCAAATTCCATAAACACCAATGAGTCTCTACCCATAACTTATTAACTAGTATACTCCCTTCCATTCACAACCTATACCTAATTTCTATAACCACTATAACTGTACACTCTAGGCTCCTTCTCTAATTTAAATAAATAAAGATCATATCCTGCCACTTTCTTCACAAACTACCATACAATCTACAAATATTACTACCACATTAGTCTACAACTATAAAATGGTAAACCATCCCTCAATCAATGGTTAAACAACTAAAACTACTTTTTTTAACCAAAATTTATCCTGATTCTAACTTCTAATCTTGTGACTTTATGTCACCAACTTCTGGGCCATATCACTAACGGTAGGTCATGACATATTGACATATAGTACTACTCGGGTGGACATACAATTCCAACATTCTGTTATATATCATTACCCTTATACATGACATCTGTAGTGAGAATTTTATAAAAGAGACTGAATACACTTCATACCACAGGCTAAAAAGCATGGTTTCATCAAGATAAAGTTATATACTAAAATTAATACACCAGTTTTAAAAGATAGATCATTTAGATTATCTTAAAGTTTTAATCTTATATATACTTAAAAACATAGAAATTATAGATATTAAGAAAATAATATTAGAAAAAATAATAGACTACGAAATTGAAACTACAAATTGTCTAGAACAGTTATACGAAGAAATTTACCCAGAAGGATATTATTCAGATTAAAAAATGTTAGAATATATTAGAAAAACTAGAGAAAATCAATAAAATCTAAATAATGAAATTAATTATAGAAACCGAATTAGAAAAATAATGTTGTATAACTGGTTTTATTTCATCATATAATATCTCTGCTGGTGCAGTATAACACTTTATATAAAATAAATTTCCTTTTGTTATTCTTTTGTAGGTGGTGAATATCTTGTATAATTCTTCCATAGCTGTTAGCTTTTCTCCATCTTGGGTATATATGGTGTTCAATAGTCCATAGTCAAAATAGGTTTTAACTAGGCTTGGGTTAGTTTTGGGTAGTGCAATTAGTTTATTATATCCTTGTAATTTTTGGGTTATATAGTTGGTATTTGGTTCTTTGATGTTTGTAGCTCTTAGACGGACTGCTAACAAGATACTGTAAAATAATTGGACACAAATATCCAGATCACCAATGTTCGAGATGTAATGGAGAAGATAATATTATTCCAGAGGTACATCTAGAATAAAAATCAAGAAGACAAAATGCCAGCTGGAAAGATAAGATAAAGAGCAATAATGGAGCAGATACGACAACATCAAATCAACGGAAGATATTTGGACCTATTGTACAAATTCTTAGGATAAGATTATAATGTAGAACATTTATGTAAAGTTTAACTTTTCTTAACTTTTTAGGGTAGGTTAGGAAGGCCTATAGCCCCTTTTGTTGACTTTTTAGATCTTTAGTTTTTAGTTTTAAAAAACATGTGTAAAGATTAGTTTGATTGATTGTAAAGATTGCCTTTTGTTCTATAAATAAAGAAGGCAGAAGGCATTGCAAAGGCAAGCCTTCATGCGTTGAAGCAATCTTTCTCTCCACTCCACAACAAATACTTTACTCAGTTAATTAAATAAACATATTTCAATGGAAAAAGCTATGGAGGAACAAAACTCAGAAATATCAAAACTACCGTAAAAGGAAATCTAATATATCAAAAATTTAAATTTATAATAAGTGCAAATTATTCAGTAGCAGTAACAGATAGAAATATAGATAAATCATTAGTATTATATTGAAAAATATCAGGAATAGAATTAACCCCAGGAAGTAAAATATTTACAGCAAGATGTAAAAATCTATATGTATTAACAACAAAACATAAAATAACAGGAAAAAATAAAATTAACAAAATACAAATAGAAAGCCCATTCGAACAAATTGTAAAAACAATAGATTATAATGATTATACCTACAGAGACATAGATACAGAAGAAAATTTAGAAATAGTAAATGATAGAATAAGTACAACGAAAAGAATAGCTAATGAAAAATTAGAATCATCAAGCTCATCAAAAAGAACAAGTTATGAAACAAATTCAATAAGTAATTTAAACCAATATTATATAATAGGAAAAATCATTTTTGTTAGTACTGATCACTTCAATTGTAAATGTGAAATTTAATATATTTAAAACTAGTCTCCGAATCTCTTTTGTTGTAACTGAATTTTGTATTTTCTTTGTTAACCACCAGCGTACCTGTGTATTATCTGTTCGTACAATAAATTTGTTATATACAATATATGGCTCAAATTCTAATAAACATTTATATAATGAACATAATTCTTTCCTATTTATTTCCCATTTTATTTCTGTCTCGTTGAACGTACCTGAGTAGTATCTACAATGGTGTTCAATTTTTTCTGCTTCATATCGATATTTAAGTACTCCTCCGTAGCTATATTCACTAGCATCTGCTTCTACTATATATATAAATTTTCTATTTTCATCTGAAAATTGTAATTTTGGTAATTCTCTACAAAGTAATTTTATTTTTTGAACTTGTTCTTTATCTTTTTCATCATAGTTATATTCTATATCCTTTTTTAATTTTTTCTGTAGTGGTTTAAAAGTTTCTGCTAATTTTGGAATATATTCTCTTACTTGGTTTACTAGTCCTAAAAATGATTGTAATTTCTTTTTTGTATCTAATTCTTCTTTTGAATTTATTATTTTTTGTACTATATGTTGTTGCATTTTTACTCTGCTTTTATCTATTTGTATTCCTAAAAATTCTATCTCCTCTCAAGTCCTTGTGATATTTCATAACTTTATGGATAACTCAAGAAGAGAGAACCACCTAGCTGGGGTAGCTAGACTCTTAGACTTATATCATCTCGATAATGAGGCATGGCTAATGAAATTAGAACAAGGAAGAAATTTGGATAACTTTCTTATGGACAACGATATAGCACGAACTAGAGTATGAAAGAATAAGAACCAACTCCTAAATGTCCGGTAGCCTCCTGATTATAAGTGTGGTGCATAACACAACCATAAGCAAGAATCTACTAAACACAACTTTGGAAACACCCTGGGATGATGAACCGTGCTCTGATACCAAGTTTGTCATGACCCAAGCCAAGGCCCAGGCCGTAATGGGCATCCTAAACCATGAAGGCCCGAGCGCCCCTTTCTTTCTGGCAATTATGCACAACGTTCATCCAATATAAATAATTTGCAGAAAAATATACAAAATAGACCATGGTCAATCTCATAACACTTGAACAATTTGGAGAGAAATTCTTAATCTCAAAACATATGACACCCATCTATGAAATCTCTAACATAATAAGATCCAACATCTATCTAAACAAAACTAGGACAAGGCCCCCCAGTCAGACCATAAATCAAATAAATGACAATGTTTATATAATCCCGGCCTTTTAGAATAGAGAAGGCTCACCAAGAACACACTTCTGTCTGACAAATCTACGGCTTAGCAGGACCCCTGGACGAAGCCTCGGATCCTAAAATATAGGGGGCCAATACAAATGTACTGGTACATAGAATAATCCCCAAATAAAATATGCATTTTTATAAAATATAGGTGAGAGCATTTCATAAATCTTATGTCATCTTAAAATAGTTGAAAACACACGGGAATAATTTGAAACTTTAGAAACACATTCTGCAATTCATGACTCTACTCTTTATCTTACTTCTGAGACAGATGGTACACCCTATAAATTTCTATTCCATGGGATATATGGAATCCGCCCTTGACTCAGTGGCCAAGCCCCCAACCCAAGTTTGTCACAAGGGTTAGAGTATCTATTTCTCTACTATACCATTGGGTCATCGTCGGCAAATAATTTTCCCTTTTTGGTATCATAAACCCATGACGACAAATCATAGTTTTGGGCAATGAATATTTTGACTCATGCCTTCTTCGGGGTAACCATCTAACTCTCTTAAGCCCAATATAAGATTCTTTAAAACACATCTTCTTTATATTAAAGTTATTTCCTTCATAAAATCTTCAGGCACGTTAAAAATAGGGTATCGTCATATCCAAACTTACAAGTCATGTCACATATCTCTACTGCCCTTATCTTACTTCAAAAGATATTTATTGACCACCCAAAATAATTCAATTATCAAATGAAAGATTACCATTCAAAACATTCAAAATCAATAATTTTCTCTGAATTGCTTTTATCTACGGTGGTCATCTTTTCTTTCAACTTAAAACCATTCTTATGGAAAAAGCATGATTGTTTACAACACAAGTTGAACACTTTTTCATTATCTCAAAAATATAAAATAATTTGTACATAGTAGTTCATTAACAGTCTCAAGCTTTTCACAATTTATAAGATCAATTCACAACATGCAAAATTCATGGAATTTATAGTAAAAGAGAAAATAGAACGTCCCATGCTATCATTAATTATCAATGTTAACATAACAATATAAAAAAAGTAATTCAATTTTAAAGCACTACATCACAATCCTTATAATTTTCTTTATAACAATATGAAATCCTTAACACATAATCATCAACAATCCTGAAACCAAATTCATTTGTAGATATAAAGATACACACTTTAAAAATAGTAAAATCCATGCCCATTAGGTTTGATAGTCTCACGTACCTTAGATTACTTATTTTAAAGAGTAGAACTGGAATCTTCATTTGTTCCATAGAAATCTTAGACTTAAGGATTGAGTTTTCTTGATTTCTTGTTCTTGAATGAAACCTTAGTCTGATCTTGTATTTGAGAGTGAAGAGAGAATTTTTGATTTCATATAACTGATAATGATTGATCAATAATATTTACAGTGTAATTAAATTCCTGGAAAAGGTTTTTGGTGTAAAAAAATACAAAAATACCCCTAAGGAAATAAAAAAAGTTACAAAACTTCATTAGTTGATGACCAAGGTTGTTGGGCCGTCACTCAGGTGATAGGCCATCACCTAGGTTGTCACTTTTGGAATGAATTTTACCACTTTATGCCCTTGGCTGACGACTAAGGCTGATGGGCTATCACCTAGTTGATAAGTCGTCAGCCTCCTCATCATATTTTGGATGACTGACACTTCAAAGTAAAATAAGTATAACTTTCTACTCTGATATCAGATTAAGGCAAAACTAGTCGTGTTGGAAAGAAGACTCAAAGACCTTTCATTTGATTTATATTAGTTCCTCTAACTCATTATATAAAAGAAGTTATTTTCAATGGAAGTTGACCCAAGTTTAGACATTCACTAAAACTTAAGCGATAGGAAAGTTTTCAACTCATCTTTAAGCTAGGGGATTATTGTGACCTAAATTCACATTCAAAGCTATTCACACACACTATAGGATTGATCATCACACATTTATTAATAAAGAATAATTGGTTTTAGGTCTATACACATAGAAAATATAGTTCAAACTTTAGCCCAAAAGTGCGGGGTTTTACATCCTAATGAAACTTATTGGATGGCGATGAAAAGAGCTTTGGGGTACCTAAAATACACTCAAGACTATGCTATTCATTATAATAAAAATCCAATGATAATTGAAGGATATTGTGATGCAAAATAGATCACCGAATCGAATAAAGTAAAATTCACGAGTGGATATGTATTTACTTTAGGTGGAGGAGCAACCTCTTGGAAATCATCCAAATAGATATGTATTGTCCGCTCTACAATGGAATCTAAATTTATCACATTAGATAAAGTCGGTGAAGAAGATGAATGGATCTGAAATTTCTTGGAAGATATTCCTTATTAGCCCAAACCATTGGCACCAGTATGTATACACTATTTAGTCAAACGATGATCGATAAGGTAGGGAGCATGGTGTATAACGGTAAATCTCATCATATAAAATGGAGACTTAATACCGTTGGAGAACTACTCTCTAGTGGGATTATCACTATTGACTATGTGAAGTAAAGGATAATATGTCGGATCCACTTAAAAAGACCTATCTAGAGAAGGAGTTGAGAGAACATCTAAGCGAATGGGTTTATGGACTAGGACAAGTCAATATGGCAGTAACTCTACCTAGTAGACTGAATATCCCAAGATTTAGGTTCAAGGAGATCAAACAAAGTTATGACTGATAGCTCAACATTATAGCTATACTCAACCCATTCTTATGATGTAGACAATGTTTAGGTAACAAGGGGCTTATGGTGTGAATCTTTTTAATGGATATCGAAATTTGATAAATTCAACCATATAGTTTAATTTATAAGATTAAATGTTTAGAAATCACCTATGTGAGTATGAAATGAAATCCTCTTTAAGGAGAATGTTAGTAAAGGCCGATTCTCTATGATCTCATGAAACCAGGATGTGATAATGGCTAAAACGAATAAAATCATGAGAATCATAAATGATAAAAGAATGGTTGTATGACCTGTGTTGTCTAGGTGAACATTAAAGTTTGATGATTCAAAGATATCAAATCTATTGATTAACCGAGTGCATCCGATGCATGTTCTCTACGGAAAGTTCAAAGGGAAACCCTCTTTATCTAGATGCAATCTATCTTTGCTTGTTGACCACATACTTCTCCGTAATTCTTTTTTATAAGATAGCCATTCTCCATTCATGTAGGGGATTATTAGGTTATTAAGAGGTGTGAATGGAAAATGAAAAGGTGTTATTTTTTTCAAAAATATTCTAAGAGAATGGATGCAATTTTAATTAGCACCTTTTTTGTAACACACTACATTTTTCGAGCTAGAAATTGGACCATCGTTCCAACGTATGTAAGCTTTAATCCCATAAATCATATTTAAATTTATGTTTCATGATCTTTATCCTAGTGTGTTAAGTGATAATGAGGTGAAAAATATTCGTGGAAATCACTTAGAGCAAAGTTGAACTAAGAGCCTTTGAATCGTCTAAAATTTGGTATTTGATTCTACAAGGGTCAACTTTGAACGTGTATAACTTTTGATGTATGTAGAATTTTTCAGCTAAAGACCCACCAAATTGTATCTAATTGAATCAGCTTTCCAATGATACCTATTTCACCTAAATCTAATACTCGAGTGAAAAGTTATAGCCTTTTCATGTGAGGTAGTAAGTTGCCGTGATTAAACCGCTTGGAAGTGCCTATAGCGATGGAACCAATAGCGGTCAGCTGTAAGCCTAAAAGTTGGGATTGTCCAAAATAGTAGGTCACTACGATTATACCGCTTGGTGGTGCCTATAGCGGTGGCACCAATAGCGCTCAACGGTGAGCCTTAAAATTGGTATTTCTACTGAAACTTTTAATTCTGAGGGGACGTATTATCTTTTTCCTACACACCCAAGTCGTGTAAACGGTGAATTAAAATGTCTTTTTGGCATAATATGCCCAAATTGACTCAAATTTATCAAGAACAAAACCCTTACCTCCCTCCCAAAGATCAAGAATCTATACTTTAAGTTCAAGATTTCCAAGAAACATAATCAAGATTTGAATCCTATTCTTCGAACTAAGTAGTCTAAGATATGTGGGACTATCCTTAAACTCCATGGGCATGGGCTTTAATATTCTTAGAAAACTAAAGATATACATCCATGTTTTCAAAAAAATGGTTTTGTTAACAATTGAATGATATGTATTATGGTTTCTTTTTGATGAAAGTATTTGTTGGTTTACATCCCCTTTATATAGAATTAAATTTACAATTATATATATACATATGTTTTTGATTATCTTTTGAAGGGTTAAATTGAGAGCATGATTAATGAACTTCCTCCCTTGTTATGAAGTATATAGTTTATTTGAATTGTGCATGATCTTGAATGCATGGACTTCATTTTGAAACTAAGTTTCTTAACATCATGATGATTGATATGTTTTATGATATAATGAGGGGGGATTTTTCTTGCTATAATTAAACTCTCTGCATTAAAAAAAAGAGTTTCATGTGATTGAACAAGTAGCATGCCACCATATGTTTTAAGTCTTGCAAAAGAGGTAATTGCATAAGTTTTCTTGAGATTACAAAGTGATGACTCTCTTATAATATTGTGAGTCATTGGTAGTCATTTGCATGTTCTAAATGAGATGGGATATGAAATTGACACGATATAAACAACTTGCAAGTTGAGGTATGACGATACTTGGAGATGATAGGCCCTTAACAGAATAATTATAAAATATTTTAAAAGCATGAAACATGTTTTTAAAGAACTAAATTGGGCTTAAAGAGAGTTAGTTGGTTACCCGAAGAATGCTGGAGTTAAGACTTAGCCCAAAACTGTGTTTTGCTAATATGGGTTTATGATGTCCTACATTAAGGATTTTACGCTGGCGATAGCCATATGGCATAGTACGAATGACAGACATAATCCTTACAGCAAATGCGGATGGAGGTCTTGGCAGCCGAGTTAAGGGCGGAGTTCATATAGCCCATGGATAAGTACATTTGTAGGGTGCAACATCTAGCTCAGAAGTAAAATAAAGAGTGATTCATGATTTAGAAGACTTGTTTTGAAGTCATTAAAGTATGTCCATGTGTTTTCACTTATTTTACATTTATCATTTTAAGAAATGCTCTCACCTATGTTATATAAAAGCATAATTTTTGGATTATGTCATATACCAATACATTTGTATTGACCCTCTTATATTTCAGGATCTGAGGCAAAGTCCTGGGATCCCACTAAGCAGTAGATTAGTTTATCAGACTTTGAAGTTAGTGAGCCTCCCTTATTTTTGAGAACCTTAGTTTTATGTTATATCTTTACTTGTTTCTAGTTCATGGTCTGATCGGGGGCTTGTCCCAATCATAGGCAGATGTTGTTTTCAAATTATTTGTGATTTCATAGACTGGTGTCTAATGTTTTCAAATGTTTTGAATTTAATTTCGTATGGAATAGTTGGATTAAGATATTGACCATGTTTCTGTCTTATTATATTTTCTACACTTATTTATAAACATATGAATTATGCATATGATTGCTAGTTAGAAGGGGCACTCGGACCCTTATGGCTCGAGATGCCCATCGTGGCCAGGGCCTCGGTCGGGGTCGTGACAAACTTTGTATCATAGCACGGTTCATGGTCCCATGGTTTCTGCAATATCGTGTCGAGTAGAGTCATATTTATAAGTGTGTAGCATGCCATACTTATAAGTAGGAAACAACTACTAGGCATTTAGGAATGTTTTACTTTTCTTCATGTTCTAGATCATGCCATTATGCTGTCCACGTGGGAGTTATGCAGTATTTTTCTTTACCCTGACTTTATTAGCCATGGCTCATTATCGAGTTGATTGAAGTATAGAACCATAGAGTCTAAATGAGTCATAAAAGGTTATGAAATTCCATAAAGACTTGATTGAAGTCCATTAGTGATTTAAAGTGCATTGTTTTAAGCTTATACCCTTATCTACATTAATCGTGCGTTTGAGCTTGAGGTATAAAGTGTATTCAGTCCCGTTCAAGATTTTTGTTACAGATGTCATGCTCAAGGGTAGTGATATATGTCAAAATGTTAGAATGATATTTCCACCCAAGTAGTAGTATGTGCTAAGGTGTCATTCCCTATTGGTTGTAAGATGATCCCAAAGTTAGTGATACGACGTCACAATCTTAGAATTCAGAATGGGGGTGACTTTTGTGTAAGGAAGCTAGTTTAGTTGTATGACCATTGATTAAGGGATGGGTTGCCATTTGATAGTGATAGGCTAATGTGATAGAAATATTTGTAGATGGTATGGTAGTCTATGGAGAAAGTGTTTGGCTATGATATTATCTATTCAAAATAAGGAAGGAGCTTAGAATATATAGTTATGATGGTTATAGAAACCCCTTATAGGCTGTGAATGGAAATGGTTAGATTAGACAATTAGTTATAGGTATAAACTCATTGTTGTATATGGAATTTTGAAGGTAGTTGTGATGTATGCGTGGGTAAGTAACTATGATATGAGAAAATGGAATATATTGGAAAGATCATAACAGGTTATATTATAAGATTATGATTGACTATGTTCATTTTGTGACTTTACCCCCTTGCTTGTCTTTCTCTAGTCGTTGTAAACTAGTACAACACAGGAGAAAGTAGGTAGTAGATTTTTGAGGTATAGTAGTAATGTCATGGAGAGGATGAACTTATGGGCCATAGTTGGGTGAAATAAGAGACTTAGGTTGATTTTCTATTTTGACTTAATTTTTAGTTTCATGCATGGGATATATAGGACCTGAAAATTTTTCTAAGTGTTGGACGATTTAGGCATATTTTAAGACTCTTAACTTCAAAGATTTTTAAATTGGTCTTCGCAAAATTGAGGCATAGAATTTTGAGTTTATTCATGTTCAGGGGTGTAAAGAGCATGTCTCGAGTACGTTTTGGATTTTTCAAATGAGGATTGGGTTATGTTTGGATTTTAATTCCAGAACCTCACTGCGATATGGCGCATTGTGGTGGTAATAGGAGTGAGATCTTTATCGTATTGCAGTGACCTTGTCCTCAGCATTCAAGTTGCGAATTTAATTGCCAGAAGGTCAATGTAGTCTTTTTCTCTCATTCCAATTCATAAATGAATGAAGTATATCATCAGTTAGGGAAAATATTGCCCATTAGTATAGTATATGGCATGCTTTATATGATTGGTGTTTCTAGACTATAGGTTTGAACTATAGATGGGGATTGTGGTGATAAGAATAGTAACTTAAGATTTATGATGCATGTTTTATGGGAGTAAGTAGTAGGCTTGATATAATGTGTACAATAGCCTAGATTTGGAAACTTGGGGATTAATGAGTGGAAAATTATGATGTATATGCATATGTGAGAGCAATGGTAAAATGATGAACTGTGGTTGAATCATTAAGTTGATAAGAGCGTGAGTATATATGCTAAGTTGAACCCCCGGGTAGCATGTTGTTAGATAAGGTTTATATATGTATAACTGTCATGTATACTTACTTCATATTCTTGAATTTTTTTAGTACAGAGAAGTCTGGGGGGTTGTTGTATGGTGATCTTTAGAGTTGAATTAAGGAAATATAGGTAGGCAATATATGCCTTTGGTATAGTTTTACAAAATTTATTAAGATTGTAAGGATATGAGTAGAGGTCTAGTGTTGGCGTGCAAAGTTGTGAAGAATGATTTATTATGTGATAAGGAGTGTGGATGTGTTTGGTCATGAGAGTGGGAATGATAGGGTGATAGCAATAGAGCTAGCAAAAGTTAAGAGTAGCATTTTCGAGAAGTAATGCCTTTTGAGTAATATTTATCAGGGGAGTTTAACGGTTATGCGTATGGTGATACCCTATTGTGTTGAATGTTGTGGCTGTAAATTTAGTGAGAAGATATGTCCTCAAGTCTAGGATTGTGACTTTGATCTAAGGGGGAGATGGCGAATTAAGGCAGTTCCCAAATTTTTTTAGGTGTCTAGTTTCAGGAAGGGGTCATGAAAAAATCTATTCCCATTCAATCAAGCTCCTCTTATTTTAATTTAGTGAGGATATTCTACCAATGTCTTATATAATGAAGTTGTGCCTATGCCCAAGGTCCGAGTTATCTACGCAACGTATGTTATGATCCGACCGCCAAACTAGAAGCAATGATATCTCAGTAACCCAATCTTTCAAGTATTCAAGCCCTATGCTATGTTGCTCATGATTCATAAAAATCCATATCTCACATCATGCTTGGACCTAAGAGATATGTTTCTATATGTCACTGAATCATTCTATGTCGGGTTTAGCTAAAGTGATAAAGTTTATGCAAACTCATGGCTATCATAGCTCTAAAAATAAGAAGCAATAGCCTTTTCTTCTATGCAATAGTTCAGCAGAGCAAGTAAAACCATACAATTGTCCATGTTTCAAAACCAATTTTACAAAGTGGGTTATGGTTAGGTTGATGCTAATTCCAAACCAAAATCCATAAATTTTGGGGGAACCTATGTTTTCCATTCCAAACCACACCATATTTCCAAATTCATCCCCAGACCATAAATTAAAGCATGAATAATGCATTTAAAATCACGGGGAAAATAAATCAAGTGATTACCAACAAAACCCATAACCCAAGTTTCAAACCCACCATTAAATCATATAAATATCAAAATATTTCATGCCATATTAAAGAATGCAATATTCGGGATGAGAGACATGCCTGAAATACCACAGAATTTGAAGAGAAACCACAAAGTAGAGCCTAGATATTTAATCCTTTGAAAACCCTAGCTTGTTCTTGATTTGGCGAGTTTAAGATTTTGAGAGTAGTGTTTTATTTGATTAAATGATGTTAATAGGGTCCCTAGATGTTTTAAGGTCTTGGATAAAGTGTAAAGGAAAGAAAAAAACCAAATTACCCGTAATTTAAAATATATAAGAGAAATGACTCCCAGTCGTTATGGGTCAGGTAATAACTCGTGATGACTTGTCACGAGTCATTGCCTAGATTCATAGCCTGAGTAAAAATTTTGGGCTTTCACACGGTTATGGTCAAGAGTTCCTCATCATGACCTGTGACCTTATCCTATAACTCATGGGGTTTAGTCGTGATCATGATAGTGACCTAGGGTAACCTTACTGGTTAGGCAATGAATGGAAGTGTATGACTCATGATGAGTGGTAAAGACTCGTTACCTGAGTCATTGCCTAGGCAGTGTTCGATTTCACTTCAAAAATTTCAAAGTCCAAAACCTAGGGTATTACATTATCCCCCCTTAAGCTCATTCTTCCTCGTATGAGAAGTTAGGGGCACCCTTGCTAAGAAAACAAGAAGGAATGCAAAAAAAATCCGAGGAAAAATTTCAAAATTCCATAAGTATAAGAATAAAAAACCATACCTCAAGTATCTTCATCGACCATAGGGAACAAGGATGGGTACTTGGCCCTTATATCTTCCTCATCTTCCCAAGTAGCTTTTTCCATATTTTTATTCCTCCAAAGTACCTTTACTAAATCTATATCCTTAGTTCTCAATTGGTGGACTTACCTATCCAAAATATCCAATGGAACTTCCTCATAAGAATATACAACAAATCCATCAATACCTTCGAGTAGGGTCAAAAATGGCACTAAAGTCAATTTGTTCTTTAACTTTTCAAAACTACCCTCACAAGCATTGAACCATAAAAACCTAATGTTTTTCTGAGTCAAATTCATCAACTTCATCAACAGAGCAGCAATAGAAGAGAAACTCTCCACAAACCACCTATAATACCCATCTAAGCCCAAAAAGCTCCTAATATCGGTTAGAGTCATGGGTCTAGGCCATTTCTTAACCGCCAATAGCTTCTGTGGATCCACCTTGATCCCCTCACTAGAAACAACATGTCTAAGAAAGGCCATAATGCTTAATCAAAATTCACACTTAAAAAGTTTTGCATATAACTTCTGATCCATATGGGTTTGTAATACAATTCATAGGTGATTGACATGATCCTCCTCACTCTTAAAGTTCATTAGGATGTCATCAATAAAGGCAATAATAAATAAATCTAAAAAATGTCTGAAAACTTGATTCATGAGATCCATGAAAGCAGTCGGAGCATTAGTCAACTCAAATGACATAACTAGAAACTCATAGTGGCCATATCGGGTTTAGAAAGCAGTTTTGGGAAGATCAGCCTCCCTATTTTTCAACCAATGATAGCCCAAATAAAGGTAAATCTTAGAGAAACACCTAGAACCCTGAAGATGGTCAAAAAAATCATCAATCCTAGGAAGAGGGTACATATTCTTTACTATAACCATGTTCAACTAATGATAGTCTATACATATCCAGAGAGACCTATCTTTCTTTTAAACAAAATCATAAGAGCACCCCATGGAGACACACTAAGACAAATAAAACTCTTTTGAAGAAGATCTTTCAACTGCTCCTTAAGATCCTTTATTTCAACTAGAGCCATTCTATAAGGAGGAATAGAAATAGAGTGGGTATTAGGTAGAAGCTCAATCCTAAAGTCTATTTCCCTATCAAAATAAACTCTGGAAAGATCATAAGGAAACACTTTAGGAAACTCATTAACCACAGGACAGATTACAAAGAGGGATCCTCAGAATTAGAATCCTTAACCCAAACTAGGAGATACAGACATCCTTTGGAAATTAAATTCTTTGATCTATGATAATTAATAAACCTCCAATTAGTCACTAAGGAACTTCCATCCCATTTAGTTATTGGTTTATTAAAAAATTAAAAACTAACCTTTCAGGTCCTATAGTCCAGAGATACTTAGAACGAATGAAGCCAATCCATTTCATCCAGAAACACCTGAAGATCTTCTTCAACCTTAGAGACTGTAAAGGCTGGGTGATTCAATCTCATGAACTTGCTAACCTTAGTGACTTCAGAAGAAGGAGAAATAGAACTAACACAATCAGACTGGACTAAGATACTGCTAATTGAGTAATTAGATGAATAGACTAGTGAAACTCCACACTAGAAATATCACCCTGAGGCATTAGTGCATGAGTATCATCAACCTAGAAAGCCCAAAGAGGAATAGTAGGGACCAGTAGAACTCCATATAGAGAAGTACAATTGACAGAAAGGACCCTAGAACGACTCTGTACTCCTAAAATAGGGCAAGTTCCCTCCATGTTGTCCCCAGGTAGGATAGAGGGTACAATAAAGTTTATACAAATATTAGATCTTTGGGGAGGCATGATTTGAAATGTGAGTAAATCAGGAGTTAGGAGAATTCATGACACTAGACTCAACATCCCAAAATAAAACACAAGAAAAGAAAATATTCCTAAATACCTTATAGCCTCCGCCTTATAAGTATGGCACACTACACACCTATAAAAGGACTATAATCAGCATGACTTTGTGGATACCTAACGGCCTTAAATTGTGCTCTAATACCAAGCTTGTCACAAACCAAACAAGGGCCTATCCATGATATGTATCTCAAGCCCACCGTGGGCTGGATATCACCCCCAGCCTAACCACCTGAGCATAATAAAATAATAGCAAAAGTAAAACCAAATAATACAAATGATATATAAACCATTAGAAAGGTCCTAAGAATCCAAAATAGATAACCAGCTGATACTTTGTCCATAAAATATTCTAAAATAGAATACCAAATTAGGTCGGGATATGCCCCCAATCATAACAATGAAACTCTCTGATTTCTAAAATATGAAAAAGAACCTAATAAAATGTTAAAATTTTTGGATGATGGAGGCTCACCATTTCAGAGAAACTCAACTGATATTCACACCACCTAACACTATATAGGAGTAATAAAAGAACCCAAGGATCCTACATCATGAAATGATTTAACGTCGAGGGGCAGTTAATGGTATAAGTACTGAAATATAACTCAGTGAAGGTGATAAAATAATGCCTTGTCCAAAGTCAATCAAAACCAGATGCACATATTCATATATACATATATAAGATGCGGGCATTAGGTACAGGGTCATGAACATGAGATTTTTCAAACTAATAACCCAGACTGTGTAGCTCTATACATCCTAAGGGCACCCACGGGCTATATGGGTTCAGCTCTCCCTGCGAGAAGACCCTCAGTGTATGTTAGTTGGTCAGACCCTCAGTGTATGTTAGCTACACCAACTAAGGAAATACAAGGGAGGGACAGAGATATCAAGGCTCTAAATATCCCAAAAATATATAATGTGTGACCTGTGCGCAGGTCATAAAGATCCTTACGTCGGTAAATATGGTTTCCAGTATTAGTCCCCCTGGGACCTCCACCTTCATACCGAGCTACACAACCTCCTTTAATTGCTAAGTAAAGCATTTACACATAATCTCAACCGTTAATCCAGGAGTCATTTATTAAGGTATTTACCATTTGGTATCATCATGCCAATTATGCTTTCAAGCTAATTCCATTATGCCATAACCATTCCATTCACCGTTAGAGTCTTAAGTTTCTTTTTAATCCAAACCATGGCCAGCAAGGGCTTTCAAAATTATTTTATTTTGTTTATCCTTTAATGCTATGTAATAATTCAGAAGAGCAAGTAAAAGCATGCAATTATCCATGTCTCAAAACTAATTTTACAAAGTGGGTTAATATTGATGCTAATTCCAAAACAAAATCCATAAATTTGGGGAATAACCATGTTCCCCATTCCAAACCACACCATATTGCTCCAATTCAGCCCCAAACCATAAATTCAAGCATGAACAATACATTTAAAACCATGTGGAAAATAATTCAAGTGATTACTAACAAAACCCATTAACCCAAGTTTCAAACCCACCATTAAATCATATAAATATCAAACCAATTCATGCCATAATAAAAATGAAAGATTAAGGATGAGAGACATGTCTGAAACAGCAAAGAATATGAAGAAAAACCACAAATCAGAGCCTAGATGTTTAATCCATTTAAAACCCTAGCTTGTTCTTATTTTGGGGAATTTAAGATAATGAGAGAAGTGTTTGATTTGATTAACTGATGTTAATAACCCTTAGATTTTTTAAGGTCGTGGGTAAAGAGTAAAGGAATGAAAATACCAAGTTACACTTAATTAAAAAACATACAGAAGGAATGACTCCCAGTTATTATGGGTCGTGTAATGACTCGTGATAATTGGTCACGAGTTATTCTTGGACTCGTGGCTCGAGTAGAAACTTTAGGCATTTACACTGTTATGGTCATGATTTCTTCACTATGACTCGTGTGACCTTACCCTACGACTCATGGGGTCTATTCGTGATCACGATAGTGACCTTGGGAAACCTTATTGGTTAGGTAATGAATGACATCGTATGACTCATGACGAGTGGTAATGACTCATCACATGAGTCGTTGCCTGTGCAATGTTCAATTTTACTTCAGAAATTTTAGAGACCAAAACCTAGGGTATTGCATCCTGTATAGGAGAGTATCATCTAAAAATTCATTCTATATTTATATTTAGTAGTAGCATATGATGTAGTGTCTAGGTATCTTTGCATTAATTGCTATAGTTCATCTTTCCATTTTAAATCATTTTGATCTAGAATAAGTATGACCTTATCTACTTTATTTTGTTCATATAATTCAGTGCTCTCATTATTATCATCTACCAAAGCACTAGAATATAAAGGGATATCATTCTTCCCTTTTTTGGATTTAATAAAATCTAGGAATTCCTGATATATTTGGTGATCTTTATTAATAATATGAAGTGCTAGCCATATTTGAAACTAATAACTTTTGAGTTTTTATTTGGACATTGCCTCAGCCCATCCCTGTTTGTCCTCCTCCCATTGCTCTATTAGAGGAGGTTGAAAATTGTGACTTTATTCTGTATAAAAGAAAAGCTATTAATTCAAATATTCTCTAGTGAGAAAATCATGAAGAATATTATCAGATCCCTTTAGGTATTGTATTCAAAATCAAATGGAATTAATAAAGTTTTCCACCTTGCAAACATTTATTTAGAAATATCATGTTTGCAATCTTTATTAAATATGAATTTTCAAACATTTGTTTTTTTTCAGTTTCCTAAATAAAATTAAACAAGATATTCTTGTTTATCTTGTGGGGGATATTGTCTTAAAATTCCACCACATCCAATATCAGAAGCATCTGTTTCTACTTTTTTTTTCCAATTAGGATTGGGTAATATAAGACATGGTAGGTTATTAACCTTGCTTTAATATTTTTGACTGATTGAATATGACCCTCAATTCAAGCTTTTTGATTTCTTTTCAATCTATTATATAAAATAGATGCATCCTTAATAAGATCCTTTATAAATAGAGAAATATAATTTAAACTTTCCAAAAATCTCAATAGTTGGACTTTATCAACAATAACATCTGGAAACTTTGAAGTGAATTCTATGCTTCTATTTATGAAAATTATTTTATCATTTTTGATATTATGTCCTAAAAATCTTACTTTTGTTTGGAAAAGAGGCATCTTGGGTTTAGATAGTATTAATCCATGTTGTATAATGATTTTTTTAAAATAAATCAAGATGTTTGGAATGTATTTCCACTGTTTTTTAAAATACTTGTATATCATCAATATAAACTATTATGAAATTGCTATAAGGCATGAAAATGTCATTCATAACATTTTAAAATTTAGAGAGGACATTTTTAAGTCCAAAGGGCATGACATTCCATTTGAATTGACTCATAGGGACATCTAAAGCAGTTTTATATTTATTCACTTTGACATTTTGAATTTGCCAATATCCTGATTTTAAATCAAATTTTGAAAATATAATGACACATATAATCTATCCAATAAATCTTTTTAATTAGGTATTGAATACCCGATCCAGTTTAAAATTTCATTAAGAGGTTTATAATTAGTAACTTATGTTGAAACTCCTCTTTCTTGTTCTCCTTGTTTATTAACCTAAAAAGCAATATATGACTATGGCGATTTGGAGGATCTTATAAGGCCTTTATTTATTAAAGAATCAATTTATTTTTTGCGTAGTTCAAATATTCTGAGTTCATTTGGCATGGGCTTCCTTTAGCAGGAATATTATCTCCTTTAAGATTTTCTTCATATGGAAGGATGACTACATGTTTTTTTCTTTGCCAGAATGTATTTGGGTGATTTCCTCAAATTTCTACAAAAAATGAATTTTTCAAAAATTTGATTTTTTCACTCAATTTAGGATTTTGCAAAGTTTCTTTTATTGTTAAAATATAAATATCATTTTTTAGAAAATCAACTTGTCGACTTTTTGAAAGTACTTTTTATTTTATTACATTTAAAAAACCTTGAATAGAGTGGTGAAATCAATTCAAATATGATTTTTTTTAATCAAATGTTTAAGTTATATCGGTTTCATCCCACCTGGTAATAGGATATAAATGAAGAAACCATGGGATACCTAAAATAATTTCATCACTAATATCTTTTACCAAAATAAATATTTCAGTCATAAATAATTTACCTTGAGAAATATATGCCTTGAAACTTTTGTATTCAACTCCCAATCTATGACCACTAGCATTTCTTAAAATATGAGTGATTTTATAAAAATATTTAAAAGGTATTAGGCCTTATTGTATACAATTACAATCTGTCCGACTATCAATATGAGATGTAAATTCTCTTTAAAAATCATAATCGATTAAAAGAGTAATCTTTGAGTACAATTTTTAACGTTCTATAACTTTGACAATTTGGAGAAATTTCTCTTCCGGCATATCCAGTACAGTGTCTATAGCACGTGACAAATTTTGATTTACTAAACTAGATACTCTTTTATCTAATAACATATTGTTACTTTTGAGAATAATAGTTTCTTTCTCGGGACTATCAATTTCTATCTTCAAATCATGTGTTGTTATAGGAGTAATTGCAATTCGCTCCTTTTCTTTACAGATCCTTTGAGCTTCAGATATAATATAAGGTCCTTTTGAGAAGGAATTTTCCATTTTTTTCTAGTGTAACTAGTAGAGGATTTTTCCATGTGTTTTATTATTTGAGATCTTATCTCAGGATCTTTGATAATCTCAAAAAAGTTATTTATCATTTTTATGAACATTAATATTTAAAATTTTAAATTGAGAGTAAATATTATAAAACTCATCATCCTCACCCTTGTTATCACAAGGTTGCCCTAATTGACAGGGGATACAATCATCTTGAAAGGACATTTAATCCTCATTATAAAGGACTCTCAAAATCCTCATCTATAGAGGAATCCTCACTATCACTTTGATCCGGACTTAAATTTTTTGGAGAAGAATTTATTATAATTTTGGTACAAAAATTATTTTGTCTCCTCATCTATATTAAGATTTTTGATCTTATTCTTGATTTTACAATTTTTGGAATAATGACCTACTCTACCACATTTGTAACAAAGATTAGGCTCGTTGGATTTAATATAATCTTTTATTGTTTTAAAATTTTTGTTCTTCTAGTCCTTTTTTCAATTCTCTTGTTTTCTTATCATAAAATTCTTTCTCTTTTTGTTCCTATGAGGCTCTCTAGAATTCTTAGGAATGTCAATAATAAATTGTTCACAAATTTGCCTAATTGTTGTGTTTTATTAAGACGATGTCTTTTGATTTGTTGATTCAACATGATCTCATTACATAAGAATAGACTTTCTTTAGTGAAAATATTTATCAACTTTTCATGGGTATAATCATCATAATTTATACTTGACACTGATCCTTTAAGAGCTTTTCTAACTCCTTCTGCATAAAGGGATGGTAGTCCGTCTATGAATTTAGACTGTCACGGAGAATTATTACATTCTTGTAATTCCATAACTCTAGATAAAAATAGATCTTTGTGCCATATAAAAGATATAAGAGTTTTACATCTTACGTTTTGAAGTATAGTCCTAGTAGTCTCTCTATTGTCAGACCATCTTCCTGATAAATATTTCATAATATAAGAACTAAAGTATATACTGCATTTTGGATCAGTTGGCCATCTTTATGCTTAATCGATTGTAATATCCTATAACGCTGATCTAAGGTAAAATAATTAGCCCACCAATTCAGTTGGCCAGTAAATCCTACAGTAATCATTTTTTCAATAGTTCTATAATAATTTTCATTCGCTTTGCAAATCGTACTATGCATCAACATTTGATGTACTACTGTGACAATTTGTCTATCACTCTTATCATCTATGTTCAATTCATAAATCTCTTTTCCATTATCACTATTAGAGATCACAATTTCTGGTTCTTTGAATAGAACATTTTGGGGAGTGGGATTGAGATAGTAGTACACCCTTTGGTCTAATTTTCTAGCATGTTTTTCTGAGATTTTATTAATCTCACTAGAGATTTCATAATCATTATTTTTAATATGGGTACTTAAAGGACTAATTTTTAATCCATAATTTTTTTTCTCTAATAATTTTTATTAATCATTTTGACCTTTTTTTATTCAAGTTTTTTAATATCAGGGGGAGGTTGAATACTTATAGTAGCCATTGAAACCTGTTCTTTTTTTAGTATCACTAAGATCTATTTTCTTTATTTCATGAAATTGTCTATCAATTCTATCAGGAATAGAAATAATTTGTTCACCTAATATGCTTATAGAAATATTAGCACAGTTCTGTTGCTAATCATAATATTAACAAGTTGAGCCGTAATAATAACAATATCATTTTTAATTACTTTTGTATATGCAGGGAAATGAACAATTTTATCATACTTTTCAGTTTGAAAAGATTGCCGAGTAAGAAATATTGACTTGGTGATTTCACCATTACTTTGTTTATAGTCTCTTCCTTACATATAAATATAATTATCACATATCTTACCATAAACCATGGAACAAAAACAAGTATTTTATTATGATTAGGAAGATCTTTGTAAAATTCTTCCTGAAATAAATTCTTTTCCTCCTTATTACAATTTTATAAAAACAAATTTCTAAAAAGTTTCCACTTGGGTTTAAAGAACTCATTTGAGATTCTTTTCGTTGCTGGTGTTCCCAGACTAAAATCTATTTTCTTTTGATCCATTTTAAACCTATAGGAAAATTCATTTCGTAATCAGTTGGATCCTCATCTAAAATAACATTAGCTATATTATTCCAATACTAACTCTATTATTTTTCCTAATTTGGGAAGTAGAGGCTCAAGATGGGAAATTTAAAATATAACCAATCAGAGAGATATAAGAAGAAGTTGATCTAGTTAATCTAGATGCAACACTAAGATTATCAGCTCTATTTATTAGAGGTGTAAAATCAAAAATCTAATTTTAACAATACCATCAGTGGTCTATTCAACCTCCGTAATTTCACTATTCATATTATTTTGAGGACGGGTAGCTTCCTAAAAAATCCATTGTTTAGGAAAATACACTTAATTGGTCTCTTGATGATAACTTTTGATTTGCCAAATTAGTTTCTATTAAAATTGTTCTTTTTTAAAAATTCATAATTTTACACATAGGATTTAAAATATATAAAGATCTATAATAAATTCATATATATATATATATATATATATATATATATATATATATATTATAACTTCTGTTCCTGACATATAATTATAGCCATGTAATTTAATACTTGTTATGCCCAAGTGCACACGCAAGTGTACGTGGTCTATCCAAGAAATATAGTGGTCTAAAAGAAAGCTAAGTATCGATTCCACAGGGACTAGTGCCAAGCAACTATCTAATTTCAGTTCAACTATTAATATTCAATCAGTGCAAATGTAACCACGAATGTTTGAGACTTATAACGTAATGTAAACTAAACAATGAAGTAAAGTAAATTATTTGGATGATCAATGGGGATAGCTCCAAGGCTAAGGCACTGAAAAAAATCTTACTATGATATAAAATTTCATTTCTTGGGTTATTTATCTTGGTTGCTGGTTCACGGGGTTTATACTATGACTATGGACATCCAAACCGCTAATCAATTATCTAACTTAGCCCCACAACTACATCGTTTAGCAGGGATGAGAGAACTAAGTCAAATACGTTAACATTTCATCCCTACTTGAACCAAACAGGGCACTTAAGTTTATTAGTATCCTAAGTTCAAATCATAACTTCATTCAAGCAAGTTTACGATCCTATTCTATTCATCCCACGTCCTATCACATCGTTCTTCCTCCCGGGTTCACAAGATAATTATACATGTATTCTAAGGGTCGTGAATCCTTAAAATAGTGATAAAAAGGATAAATAATAAACCAATAGTGATAAACAACCAATCCCAAGTCAATTCATAACAATAATACTCATGTTCTTGGCCTTTACCCTAGAAAAGGGGGTTTAGCCGCTAATAGAGGTAACTGTAATCACGATGAAAATACATGTTAAAATCCATAAAAAAAATTAAATTAATGGAAGAAAAACCCTAATTGAAGTGTTATACAGCCTCCCTTCAAGTCTCAAGGTCATCCAAGGTGTGAACATAAATCTAAGTGTCCTATTTATAATTGGACACAAGATGCCGATTTTGACTTAGGGGCGTTCCATGCCCTTATCGCGGGGCCTAGGGTACGTGGAATGACCAAATCACAGTAAGATACTGGAATTGGCACTTAGGATGTTCCCAAGGGCATGGAACAGCAATAACACGGTGCCTAAGGTCCGTGGCACGCCAATGACTCTAAAACGTCCATTTTTAGTCAAGTCTTGTTCCATGTGTTTGTCCATCTTTTCCAAGCCTTGTCGTGTTGTTACCACTTGATTTCCAGATTTAAAATCAACTATATATCATAATGATCAACTCACCAAGCATTCTATAGCATCAAACACCACATATTAGATCTCAAAACAGCATACAATCAAAGAAGATGAACTAGTGACTTCAGCTAAGAATGATAGCTTTGTCCTTTTGATCTTTATCTTTGTGTTTTGTCTCTTGGCTTGTCTAAATTTAACCTTAAATGCTATAACCAAGTTATTACACACAAAGTTACTCAAATTTACCTTTACTAACTCATTACACATACTAGAATACATTGATATAAACTAGAACAATACATAGCTCAAGCTAGTAACACTAGTTTTCTCGTCTAAACTCTAAGTAGCCAAATTGACTCCAAATTGTTTGAAACACACCTTAAACATTGTAATCAAGAAGTTTAACGCTTATATTCTCAATTATATTATTAACAACTCATTAAGAACATAATAAGTCCTCAAAATAAGGCTAATTAAGACCGGATAACAACACCGAGGTGCATAAATCTACCTCAGATCATCACCTCAACTTAAATCCTTATTTGTCCTTAAACAACTCTTTACTCTAGGAATCATAATTAGGGAAGACTTCATACTTCTACTATGACTACACAGAATGTAAGTTTTTACCTTAAGCATGTTATACATAGGTGAAAGCGCCATAACACTACTTCAAAAAATCCTAACCTCAAGAATTAACTCCCCAAGTTGGCAAAGTCATGCATATTACACAATCAATGAGATCATAAAAATCACCCAACTATCATTAAATTATACAAGATGAACTATAGGTGATATGACCCAAACCAGGGACTAATCGTGTCGGATGGCTCAAGCCTAACCGGGATCGAAGACCACCCCCAATTACCAACCATAACTTCCCTACACCATATGATGAATAAAATTTGATTTTATATAACATTACAAAATGGAACCATCATAAATTAAATACTTTCAAATGGTGTCAGCCCCAATTCCAATACCAATGACAAAGGCTGACACCAATACCGACACCGCCCATACCAACCCGAAGTAGTCTTACAAAGCCTCTAACCAAAGTCAAAACAACATCCGGATGGGACATGCCCTCGACCATAGCCAAAACCAAAGTTTAAGTAATAAAAAAAGTATGTGGAGAAGACCATAACATGAAATTGAGCATTCCAAAGTATGGAAGCTCACCACTTCTATTCAACACCAAGCTATCCCCAAATCCAACCACTGAGCAGGAGTAGTAGTATGGCCGGTTCCTGTATCATGTAGGGATTTAGTCGCCAGGAGATGGGTTAGCGGGTGAATGCTAGCATGTACTCAGGACTAAGGATAAAATAATACAAATATTTGAAACCAAGTAAATAACCATATGCAAGAACCTTCATATACATATATATATTTCATGCCGGGAAAGGGTATTAGGTTTAACATGCATTTAAAACTTTAACTAGGGTTTGTGTATCTTAACCATCTTAAAACCACCCACGGGCTATATGGGTCTAGTGTTACCCCCTGAACGGCCCCCAGTGCCTATAGCCACATGAACCGGAGATATCATAAGGGTCAGGGATTCCCGTGTACCCTTCACCCACCATAATACATATGTATTAGTATAACATAGAGGATTACTGTGTATCCCACAAGTATATAGTCACCATGACCAACCCTCATGTTGGAAACCATGAGTTTCCAGTGTCCGTCCATTAGACTCACACCTTCATGAAGTAGCGGTATTACCCAATTAAAACCTTTAACACACAACCGAAACACCAATTCCATAGTTTATTCCCAAGGCATTATATAGTGGTATCGTCATACCGACTATAGCTTCCCCAATTTAAACCTTTAACACACAACCAAACGACCAATTCCATAGTTTATTCCAATGACATTATATAGTGGTATCGTCATACCAACTATAGATTGCAAGCAATGTCATTAGTCAAACCTTAGGGGATTCCCGTTTACCCCATATGATTTCCAATTTACTGAAACCATGTCTACTAAAGCCTTACCAAATCATTTAAAACTATATAAGCCATTTAGGGTTCCATTACCATATTATGCAATGCAAAGTTTTCAATGAAAGTCCAACTATGTAACAAAACCATTCTCATAGGCATAAACAAGTTAAGGGCATATAGTTTCCAAGACCAAAACCAACCAATTTAGGGGGAATCTATAGTACCCTTAAACCTATTTACCATTACCATGCATTCCACAATGTTCAAACCAACATTATAATATGAAAAACCATAAGTAAAATATAGGAAAACATTATCCAACCATTAATAACCTAAACCCCCAACATATGTTTCAAAACCAAAAAATGCCCATAATTAAATCATGAATACCATTCATTAAAACATGAATTTAGTTGAACTAACAATGAGGGAATAATAACATGCCTTAGATACAAAAAAGTATGGAGAGAAACCACCTTTGAAAGCCCTAATTGTCCACCTTGAAGGAAACCCTAGCCTTTCTTGAACCAAGAGCCTTGAGAGAGATTTGAGAGTGTTTGAGAGTCTATTTGATATGTTTTTAATAAGTAATGATGCACTAAGAAAGTTATAAGATATGTCTTTTAAGTTGGGCTAGAGGGGAAATGTCCAAACTACCCTCAGCTTAAAAGCTAGAAATTATGTGCAGGAAGGTATGACCACCCCTACTCTCCCAAAATGTACCCACATACCAAGGACTAAGCTTCTCTTTCTTACCAAATTACATCACTCCCTTCATGGGAGACACCTTTAGGAACACCTTATCCCTAACCTCAAACACTAACTCTCGTCGCCTCATATTCGTACAAGACTTTTGGCGACTTTGAGAAGCCTTAAGCCTTTCCCAAATAACCTTCACCCTTTCTATGTCTTGGTGAACTAAATAAGGGCCAAACATCTCTGTCACACCAACCTCAAACCACCCAATAGGACATCTATACCTCATACTATATAATGCTTCAATATAGCTATCCTAATGCCATAGTGGCAGCTTTTGTTATATGCAAACTCCACAAGAGGTAAGTGCTCAACCTAACTACCACCATAGTCAATCACTCAAGCACGAAATATGTCTTCCAATGTCTAAATAGTCCTTTCTTCTGACCCATCCGACTGCGGGTGAAAAGCAGTACTAAGACAAACCTTAGTCCCTAAAAATTTCTTGAATGACTAAAAAAAGTGAGATGTAAACTGCGTACCTCAAACTGAGATGATAGAAATAGGTTACCCATGCAACTTCACAATCTCATGAAGATACAACCTTACATAGTCTTTAGCCGAGAAGTTAGTCCTTGCTGGTAAAAAGTGAGCTGACTTTGTCATCCTATCCATGATGACCCAAACCGAATCAAATTGGTTTCGAGACTGAGAAAGACCAGTAATGAAATCCATATTGATTACTTCCCATTTCCATTCATGCAACTCAATCACTTAGTACAAACCTCCGGGCCTTATGTGCTCAACTTTCACTTTTTGACACACCATGCACTTGACCACGAAATTAGCCATGTCCTTCTTCATATTATTCTACCAAGACATCTCCTTAAGGTCATGATACATTTTTATCGAACTGAGATGAACAACATAGCATGACTCATGTGCTTCAGCCAAGATCCTCTCACGTAAACTATCAATATCGGGAACACAAAACCTCATCACAACTAATCTCAAAATCCATCACCTTCTGCATATCTACATTACCCCTGATCCTCATCAAGATAGGATCTAACATCTACTTGTCCTTAATTTGAGCACCAAGAGACAATTGGACCACTTCCTGCACCAACACACCACCATCTTTAGAGTTCAAGAGATGATCTCCAAAGTTAGCCAAATGATAAATGTCCTTTACCAACTCGTATTTCTCCTTATCCACATGAGCTAGACTCCTTATGGATAACCTGCTAAGAGTATCAACAACCACATTAGCTTTACCTAGATGGTAGTGAAGACTCATATCATAATCCTTGAGAAGCGCAAGCTATCTTCTTTGCTTGAGATTAAGATCTTTCTGAGTAAACACATTCTATATGCTCTTATGATCAGGAAAGATATCCACATGCACTCCATACAAATAGTGACACCAGATTTTCAATGCAAACACCATATCTAATAATTCCAAGTCATGAGTTTGATAATTCTTCTCATGCATCTTCAGCAATCAAGAGGCACAAGCTATTACCTTTCTATGCAGCATCAGAACACAACCATGATTTTGATAATTCTTCTCATGCACCTTCTGCAGTCAAGAGGCACAAGCTATCACCTTTCTATGCAGCATCAGAACACAACCAACTCCTACATGGGATGCATCATGGTAGACTACAAACCCATCAATGCCTTCAGGCAAAGTCAAGACCAGAGCCGAAGTTAGCTTATCCTTTATCTTGTCGAAACTACCCTCACAAGCATTAGACTACAAGAACTTTACCTTCTTCTGAGTTAATTTAGTTAATGGGGTGGCTATAGTTAAAAACTTTCCACAAACCTTCTATAATAACTAGCTAAACCCAAGAAGCTCCAAATATTAATTAGAGTCGTGGGTCTAGGCCACTTCTTTACCACTACAACTATCTGTGGATCCACAATTGATAATGCTCAATTTACACGTCAATTTAAGTACAAGGAGGTCTTCATTAATATATTTACCCAACTTTGGAGTCGAGGTCAAATCCATGAGAATTATTTACCCAACTTTGGAGTCGGGGTCGAATCCATAAGAAATAATGTGAATGGCGATCAAATTGATTCAAAATAATAGATACAAGTTAAATTCAAACCAATGATACAAAAAGATAAAAATGAGGGAGATGGGTATCTACACTAATATTTCTTTTTGGGTTTTTCTAGTATAAACTTGGGGCTATGAATAATTAGAGTTTTAATAATTATGCACAAATCTTGAGATTATGCATTACTAAGGGAGTGATACGTGGGTGTTAGAAATCAATATCAATTTAGAAATATAAATATGGGTAGGTTTGGCTATAAATTTCAATGCTAGTCTTTCAACAAAACACCTAACTTTCACCTATTGATTATTTTGAATACCTAATAGGTGTGTTCAATAATTGGTAACCACAACCTCACTCTGGGAATCCCTATTTCTAGGATGATACACATGGTATAGTCAACCTCACATTCACCCTTATGTCGAAGATAGTGAAAATTTAGCCAACCACACAAACAATTGTCTATCATTGCTTTGGTATCCACATCCCTCTTTCAAGGATAATATGGATTCCTAAACTTCACCAAAAACCTTTCTTTCAAAGATGGCTTTGGGTTTTCTAGAGCATGAAGCTTTCACTCATCATACCAATGTAGGTATTTGGGGCTTTCACCCATCAATTCCCAACCATGTCAGCATAGCAATGATAAAACCCATAAACATGAACTACTAAATAGAAGCTAATCAGTAACAACCCCCATACACTTTAACCCCTATTCACACATAACCCAAAAAGGGAGATCTAGCTACACAGAAGATAAATAATCATAGATATACCCAAAATCTCCATTGAAATAACTTGTTGAAGATTAAGTGAATGTTACTTCAAACTTGATACTACCATAAATTAACACTAGAAGTAAGCTAATCCTCTTCTTAGAAAGTCTCCAATATATTCTTCACCATAAATTTATACAATATTTTCTTCTAAAAAAATGGAGGCTTATCAACTACAAAAGCTAAACCTAAAAATAGGGGAAGATGAAATATGATCCTTGAATCAAGGGTTTGGGTCTTTTTGTCCAAACCTGGAATCAGCCACGTATATTTCCAGATTTTCCCTTGGGCTACATTCTTTCGCTAAGCCACAATCGTGTGAGTCTGGTAGCAACAGTGATTATGGGACCACAACTAACTTCTGTGATCACATTTGATTGACTTTTTCTTGACTACTATGACATCGGTTAGCGTACCATGACCATGGTACCTGAGGCCTTTTTTCTCCAAGTCTTTAGCTGTACTTTCCTGCTCCTTTCTCAATCAATTTAAGTTCTATCCCATATCTTTCTATCTTTTTCACTCTATACTTGCAAAGAGTGGATATTAGTGCAGTTGCTCTCAATTATGTCTCATTAATTCATCCAAAACTAGGTAATGCATATGAATGTAGAGTGTGAGTGAGTGGTAAGATCACCACTCATCAACCATGATCCCTTCACTAGAAATGATATGACCCAGAAAAGTGAAAGTGTTCAACTAGAATTCACATTTCAAAAACTTGGCATACAACTTCTGCTCTTTCAATGTCTGTAATACAATGCAGAGGTAATTTGCATAATCCACCTCACTCTTCGAATAAACCAAACTGTCATATATGAAAACAATGACAAAAAGATCCAAAAACTAGAGAAAGACCCTATTCACCAAATCCATGAATGCTGTAGGGACATTGGTCAACCCTAAAACATAACCAAAAACTCAAAATGCCCATACAGAGTATGAAAGACAGTCGTAGAGATATCCTCCTCCCTAATATTTAACTGATGATAACTGGATCAAAGATCAATCTTGGACAAAAAATTAGCACCCTGCAACTGATCAAACAAATTATCTATCCTTGGAAGAGGATAATTTTTCCTTACCATCACCTTATTCAACTGTCAGTAATTAATACACTTCTGAAGGGAACCATCCTTATTTCACATGAATAACACCGATGCACCCTACTAGGAAATACTAGGACAGATGAAACCCTTATCTAAAAGATCCTTATTTGTTTTTTATACTCATTTAACTCAGTTAGAGCCATTTTATACAGAGGAATAGAAATAGGATGATGTTCGAAACAAGATCAGTCTCAAACTCAATCTCCCTATCAGGAGAAACCTAGGAAGATCATTTGGGACAACCTCCAAAAATTTATTCACCACTAGGACTAAATACAAAGAAGAACCATCCGATTTAAAATCTTTAATCCAGACTAGATAATAGAGACATCCCTTGGAAATTAATCTCAGAGACCTAAGATAAGATCTGAACTTCCATTTAGGAGTTAGGGAACGACCCTCCCACTTAATAACCAGTTCATTAGGGAATTTGACAATAACTTTATTGGTCTGATAGTGTAAAGAGACATAGCACGAGTGCAACCAATCCATCCCCAATATGATATCAAAATCTACCCTAATTCAAACAAATCCACCAAAGTTTTAATACTACCAACAGATACCACACACCCCATATAGACTCTTCTAGTAACATTAGGCGATGTCTCAGACTCTTGTAGGGTAGTGAGAGCATAAAGACAATTCCGACCAATGTCGGAACTAGATGGATTACCCTTTGGTTTTAGAGATGATGATGTAGCAACTGGAACCTTATTCGCCCCTAAAATAACCTTACCAATAGGATAATTTCTAAGCATATGTCCTGGCTAACCACAGTTGAAGCACCTATCTCTCCCCTCATCATAGAAACCCCTATGCAAATGACCACAGAATCTACAAAAAGTATATGATGGAGCTGACTAGGCCCAACTAGCTTGAGATTGGGCACCCCATGCCCTGTAGTTATCGCCATCTTGGAAATACCTGTCATGCAATATCTTTGGGTAGGGAGAAATAGCTATCGATTATGAACCATAATTACCTCACTTATTCTTGGGCCAATTACCACTATCCCCACCACTCTATTATTTACAACCACCCTGCTTAGAGAACCTAAACTTCTTGGCCTTCCACTCTCCTCTTTTACCATGCTTTTTTTTTCTCTCTCTACTTGTTGCATATACACAGCCAACCTGGATATATCCATGTCCTTAATCAACAAAGCAACCTTACTCTTGAGGATCAACTCGCGAGTTAATCCTAAAGCAAAATTTCTTATCCGAGTCCTCATACTAGAAACTATCTCCAGGGCATATCGAGACAACTGGTGAAACTTCAAGGCATACTTCTAGACAGACATCTTACATTATCTCAAATTAACAAACATTTACGCCTTTGTTTCCCTCAACTCCTAAGGAAAGAAGCAGTCCTAAAAAGCATTGGCAAAATTCTCCCACAATGGTGACTCATCATTGTCACCTCTTACTTGATCCCATTCCTTGTACCATTGGTACGTCACATCCTTCAATTGTTAGGTAAGAAACTCTATGCCCTCCTTATTCGTGGCATGCATAACATGAAAGATCTTTCCCATCTCATCCAAAAAACCTTGAGGATCCTTCTCCACTTTAACACCAGTAAAGGTCGAATAATTTAACATCATAAATTGGCTAACCCTTATGGACTAAGAAGATGGTGTAACAAAAACATCACGGTCAGACTGAGTAGCTATACACTGTTCCAACATATTAATAGATTGACGAAACTAAACACTTTGTGCTTCAACCTAAGGAGTCTGATATGGACTAGAGAGAACCGAAAAAACTCTAGAACAATCCAGAATTGGGCCTCTAGACCGAGTATGGATCCCATAAGTAGAGCATGTCCCATCCATATTATCCCTAGTTCAGATAGAGAAGTTTTCATGAACTTCAGATCATCGAGGCCTGATATGTAAAGAAAACAAACGAGAATTAGAGAGGAATTCAAGAATTAAATTCGACAGCTCAAAAACAAAACACAAGAAAGCAAAACCTTCCTAAATGTGTTGTAGCATCTCTCTTATAAATGTGGCGAGCTACACACCCTTAAAAGAGACTCTACTCGACGCAACTTTGTGAACCCCTAAGTGACCATGGACCTAAGTCTCTGATACTAATATGGCACGACCCAAACTAGGACCTAGTCTTGTTAAGTGACTCAAGCCATACAGGGATTGGAGACCACCCCTAATTGCCAACCATAACTGTCCTACACTATATGATAAATAAAATCAGATTTTATATAACATAACAAAATGTAACAATCATAAATAAAATACTATTACATAGTGTTATCCCCAATACCAATACTTATGCCAAGGCTGACACCAATACCGAAACCGCTCATGCCAACCCAAAGTAGTCTCATAAAGCCTTTAACCAAAGTTAAAACAATATGTAGTCGGGGTATGCCCTCGACCATAACCAAAACCAAAGTCTAAGAAATAACAGAAGTATGTAGAGAAGACCATAAGATGAAATGGAGCCTTCCAGAGTATGAAAGCTCACTACTTTAATCCAACACCAAGCTATCCCCGAATTCAATCACTGAGCAGAAGGAGTAGTATGGCCGGTTCCTATATTGCATAAGGATACAACCTCCCAAAGATGCGTTAGAGGGTGAATGCTAACATGTACTCAAGAATAAGGATAAAATAATATCAATATTTAAAACCAAGTAAATAACCATATGCAAGCACCTTTACATACATATATATATATATATATATTCCATGATGGGAGAGGGAACTAGGTTTAGCATTCATTAAAAACTTTAACCTAGGTTTGTGTAGCTTAACCATATTAAAAACACCCATGGGCTATATGGGTCAAGTTTTCCCTCCTGAACAGGCCCCAATGCGTGTAACCATATGAACCGAAGATATCACAGGGGTAAGGGATTCCTGTGTAACCTTTACCCATTATGATACATATTTAAAAGTATAACTTGGAGGATTTTTGTGTCTGCCACAAGATATGGTCATAATGACCAACTCTCATGTCGATAAACATGATTTTTCAATGTCTATCCATTAGACTCAGACCTTCACCGTTAGTTATTACAACTCGCTATTATAGTCCAATTAAAACCTTTAACATACAAATAAACCACCAACTCCATTATTTATTACCAATGTATTTTGTAATGCTATCATCATACCGACTTGTAAAACCCTAAAAGTTTAGACATTTTTAGGATTATGCTTCAAACTCATGAGTAATAAATTTTAGTGCTTTGGTAGTAATATGACCAAGGTTGATGCATTGTAAGACCTCAAAAGTGTCCTAGATAATAGACGAATCAAAACATATCCTTACCGATTGAATTCTTGAGAAGGATATTGGTATAGTCAGCTTCAAATGAGAATATCTATTATTAGGCTATGAATCTATGATCTCATGACCCACCAGCAGATATATAATTGAATTATCTTTCCAAAGATATCAATTTTACTTAAATCCAATATCGGATCAAGGATTTATGCCCATTTTACTCTGCATGTCAGGCTGGGAAACTGAGTGACGATATTCGTGACAAGCCATCACGTTCGTCACGGCCTATCACCAATGTCATCAGCCCTGGGTGGATGTACACCCCAGTGACAATATTTTGTTACAAGACATCATGCCCATGATGGCCTATCACCAATGTCGTCAACCTTAACCAAAAAACTAAGATTTCACCTTTTTGTGACGACAATTCGTGATGACCTATCACCAGTATGATGGCTTGTCATGAATTTTGTCAGCTATTTTTCCTAATAATTGAGGGACGTTTTGGTAATGGTATTTTGGTTTTTTCCCTTTACTTCCCATGACTTATAACCCTCAACGAGCGTATTATCTTCCATTCTCCTTAGTTAAACATCTTAAAAAGCTCTCTCATACACTCTCAACTACAAGATTAGCGTTTTCTGTTAAGATCATCTCCTCAAGAGCAAGCCTAAGGAATTTTTCAAGAACCTTCAGAAACATTAGATCTCTTTCAAGATTCAATCACTAAGGTATGCGTAGTGTTCATCCATAGGCCCCTTTCATCCATGGAGCTTAAGAATCATGTTTTAAATTATAAATTATGATTTCCTTGTCGTATTACGACTGTATTCATGTTGATGATTGTTATTTGGATTCAAGGTTGTATATTGATATGTTTTCATGAAACATGTGAATAGGTTAGTTGAAACCCATAAATTTTGGATAGATTAAGATGGTCGAATTGATAAATACACCTATGCCTTAAAAGAGTGCATGCAAGATGTTTGATAAAATGCCTAAGGAACTAGAAATCATGCAATATATCTAAATTGTGACTAAGTGAAGGATTCATGATATGCCCCTATGTTCCAATGATTTTCATACTGATATTGTGTCTTGTAAATGTTGTTGGGATGGTCATGAACTAATTTTATGATATTATGCCATGATTACTTGGAAATACTATTTATGTACAAAATGTATGATATCCATGAACTTCATAGAATTCCCCAAGTTATGATATTATGGATTGTTGATGTTGGTCATGTACTCAAGTCAGTCATGTGCATCAGTTTCCTTCCATCTAGTCCTGGGGTTACTTGTACCCAAAAAATATAGCTGTGTGCCTAGAGCCTTGTCATGATTCCCGATCTCTAAAATCAAGCCATGAATCAATAGAAATTAGTCAGTCATGTGACTCACAAAAACCTCATGATCTCAGTCAGTTATCAGATATCAAAAGTATTTTGTCAGTTAACGGAATTCAGTAAGTTCAGTCCACGTACAGTCAGTTACTCATGTTTAGTCTCTTTAGATGGGAGTAGAAGTTAGCACCGAGCGAACCCAAGAATGGGAACGCAGCTGTTTTATGAGGGTGTGATTCTTAGCAGTCATCCTTGCATTCCAGAACTATGTAGCCAGCATAGGTTGAGACATTGCAGCCTATTATATGAGGGTAGATGAGGTGGATTAACCTGTTATATGAGGGTTCTCACCGTTCTCACTAAAGTTACCTGTTATATGAGGGTTGCTGGCATATTGTCCTTACCAGTGGTGCGGTATTGACACCCTTCTATTCAGGGAAGAGATTGGACCCCATCTTAGCCATAATGGCATATATGGGGCATGTCGGTTAAACAACTACCACCTATAGTTTCAACATCAGTCTCAGTAGAGAAACTCAGATAGTTCTTCAGATTTTAGTATATCAGGACTATTAGATACAGTCAATTTAATTAAAGTATGAAACTCAGATAGTTCCATCAGATTTAGGACTATCAGATACAATCACCCATGTTATCTGAACTACAGTATCAGTCATGATAAGTTATGAGTAAACCATGTATTAGCTTACAGATTTAGATATCACACATTCACGTTCTCAGTTATTATGCATGCATATTTGCACTCTCACATTTATATCAATCAGGCAGTTAGCATTGCTCATGTATGTAAACCCTTTTGCATTTAGCCTACCTCACTCTTATACTCAGTACATCCCCACATACTGACGCATTTGCTCTATGGTGCTTTCTTTTCATGTTATATCATAGGTCCAGAGACACGAGCACCAGATTCACAGTAGTAGTAGTAGCATTCCAGTATACAGAGTTGCAGTGAATCCTCTTCATTCGAGGATGATATGATTTGATTCATTTATTATCTCAGTTAGCTTTCAGTTTTACAGAGTTATTTAGAGACATGTTCCTTCATCTCCTTATTCAGACAGTACTTAGAGGCTTTCAAATTTAGTTCAGATTTGTATTCAGTTTTGATTCAGATTTTGTTGTTTTGGGTATTCGTTACCCTACATGAATGTTATATTTTGATAGATTCTTTATTCAGTTAAACCTTATGGCCTATTTTTTATGTTTTCCCTATTCTTCATGTATATTATACAGTGTACATATATAGATATCAGTCATGGGTTTGCTTGTGGTCCTTTGATGTCATAGTTATCATGTAGCATTATGGTTTAAAAAATTGGGGTGTTACAAACTTTGTATCAGAGCCTAAGGTTCAAAATAGTCCTAGAAAGTCTGAAAGCCACATCTAGTAGGGTCTTGTACATGGGTGTGTTGCACGCCACATTTACGTACAGGAGGCTATGAGATGTTTTAGGAATAGTTTTCTTTCTTTCAGTATTCCGCTCGTGATAGTGAGCATAATATCAAGTTAAGCTCTCAGTCTAATCTATTCTTCTCTTATTTTAGAATATGCCTCCAAAGAGAAGAAACCAACCAGCTCCTCAGCCCGAATATTCTTTGGGCAAACATGTTTCTCATCCAGAGCTTAGGGCCACATTCACCACACTTGCTCAGTCTGTGGCTGCCCAGAATAAACGGCCACTAGTTATTCCGGCCAATCTAGTGGTCAACTCAGCCATATAGGATTCGAGACTTTACCCAAATGAACCCTCCATCTTTATTCGGGTCTAAGTCTGATGAAGACACTCAGGAATTCATTGACCAAGTCCAGAAGGTCATTGACATCATGGGTGTTACTTCTGTTGAGAGTGCTAAGTTAGCCACATACCAGTTGCAAGATATCACTCATACTTGGTACAAACAGTGGAAGTCTGAGAGGGTAGATGATATAGGTCCTATTGAGTGGGATGAATTTGTCACGGCTTTCTTAGACAGATTCTTTCCCCAAGAGCTGAGAGAGGCCAAAGTTCTTGAGTTCATCAACCTTAGATAGGGAAATATGATAGCTAAGGAGTATTCTCCCAGATTTACTCAGTTAGCCAGATATGCCCCTTATGTGGTTGTAGATAGCAGGGCTAAGATGAGCAAGTTCATATCAGGGATGAATGATAGAGTGGTAAATAAGTGTAGGTCTGAGATGCTGAACAGTGATATGACAGTAGCTAGACTCATGACCTATGCCCAGAAAATAGAGGAGCCGTAGGTTAAGACTAGGGAGAGGTAGAACAAGAGAGCAAGATCGGGCAGTTTCAATTTTGCTCAGCCCAAATTAGAGGAAGGAAACCATTCGCAGTTTTGTCTTAAGTCAGCAGTTACAGCCCCTTCCTCCACCAGTGCCCCAGTGTTGAAATTCAGAGACGACAATAGAGATAGAGCACCAGGCTCTAAATATCAGGGCAATGTTAGCAGTGCCCGCACTTATGCTTAGTGTCAGACTTGCGATAAACACCATCAGGGTTGTGTAGAGCGAGTAGTAGTATTTGTTTTGGTTGTGTCAAGCCAGACCACAGAGTTAGAGACTATCCTCAGCCTGGTCCTTAGGGTCAGTAGAATCATTCCACAGCTCAGTACGGGCTCCCGAACCAGCAGGGTGCCATTTCCAGTGCTATTAGTGGGCAACGCCCAAATAGAGTCTATGCTCTTCAGATCCGACAGGATCAGGAAAATTCTCCTGATGTCGTTACTGGTACATTACAGATTTTCCATGTTTATGTTTGTGCTTTGCTAGACCCAGGTGCATCCTTGTCTTTTGCTACTCCATACATAGCAGGTGATTTTGAAATCAGTCCCAAAATTTTAGCAGAGCCCTTTTAAGTCTCTACCTCAGTGGGTAAAACTATTATAGCTCAGCGGGTATACAGGACTTCCTCGGTTATGATATTTTAGAGATCCACATCAGTAGATTTAGTCGAATTAGACATGACTGATTTTGATGTCATTCTCGACTTGGATTGGATTTATTCCTGCTATACCACAGTCGACTGTAGAAATAGGATAGTTCAGTTTCAGTTCTCGAATGAACCTGTCTTAGAGTAAAGGGGTAGTACTTCATCATTCAGGGGTCATCTTGTTTTCTATCTTCAGGCAAGAAAAATGATTTCTAAGGGGTGTGTGTATCATCTCGTACCTATTAAGGATTCTAGTTCTGAATCTCCTAACTTGAAATCAGACCCAGTGGTTAATGAATATTCAGATGTATTTCCTGAAGACCTTTTAGGCATTTCTCTCAAAAAGGAAAGACTTCAGCATTGATCTGCTTCCAAACCTCAGCTTATTTTTATTCTACCATACAGAATGGTACTAGCAGAACTCAAGGAACTAAAAGATCAGTTCAAGGATCTCTTGATAAGGGATTTATCAGGGCCAGTGTATCCCCATGGGGTGCACCAGTCTTATTCATTTGTAAGAAAGACAGCTCTCTTAGGATGTGTATTGATTACCGCCATCTCAACAAAGTTACGATCAAGAACAGGTTTCCACTTCCCAGAATAGATGACCTGTTTGACCAACTTCAGGGTGCCAGTTATTTTTTCAAGATAGACCTTAGATCAGGCTACCATCAGCTTAGAGTTAGAGAATGTGACATCCCAAAGATAGCTTTTCGTACTCAGTATGGTCACTTTGAATTGCTAGTCATCTCCTTTGGTCTTACCAATGCTCCAGCCGCTTTCATGGACTTGATGAACCGTGTGTTCAAGTAGTATTTGGACATGTTCGTCATAGTCTTCAAAGATGATATCCTGGTCTATTCTCGCACAGAGCATGATTATTCAGACCATCTTAGAATTGTTCTTCAGACTCTCAGAGATCATCAGTTATTCACCAAGTTAAGCAAGTGTGAGTTTTGGCTAAGATCAGTAGCATTCCATGGCCATATTGTTTCCGGTGATGGCATTAGGGTATATCCTTAGCAAACCAAAGTGGTAATAAATTGGCCTCTCCCAATATCTCCATCAGATATCAAGAGTTTCTTGGGTTTGGCTGGCTATTACAGATGGTTTGTCGAGGTATTTTTTTCTATTACGTCTCCCATGTCCAGATTAACTCGGAAGAAGGTCAAGTTTCAATGGTCAGATTTATGCGAGAAGAGTTTTTAGGAATTGAAAACTCAACTCACCTCAGCTCCAGTCTTAGCTCTTCCAGATGGTTTAGATGGGTTTGTAGTATATTATGATGCATCCAGAGTAGGTTTAGGTTGTATCCTCATGCAGCATGGTAAGGTCATAGCCTACGCCTCCAGAAACTTAAAGCCCCACGAGAAGAATTATCCTACTCATGATTTTGACTTAGCAACCATGGTATTTGCCTTAAAGATTTGGAGCCATTATTTATATAGAGTTCAATTGTTTTCTTCATAGATCAGAAGAGTCTCTAGTATGACTTTTCTCAGAAAGATCTCAATCTTTGTCAGAGAAGGTGGTTAGAGATTTTCAAAGATTATGACATAAGTGTCCTTTACCATCTGAGCAAGGCCAACATTATGGCCGACGCTCTCAGTAGACTCTCCATGGGTAGTATTTCTCACATTGAGGATAGCAAGAAAAAGATAGCTCAAGAGATCCATCAGCTTACCAGACTAGGCATTCGCTTAGTCGACTCTTCAGAGGGTGGTGTATGTGTTCAGAGTAGTTCAGAGTCATCTCTAGTTTCCAAGGTAAAATAGAAGAAAGACAAGGATCTTAGCCTTGTCAAGCTAAAAGAGTCAGTTCAAAATTAGAAAGTAGAGGTTTTCTCCCAACGGGGAGATGGTGATCTTTGTTTTTAGGGTCGTCTATGTGTTCCAGGTGTAGATGACTTGAGGCAGTGAATTCTTGCAGAAGCACATGGAGCGTGTTACTCTATTAATCCATGGGCCACTAAGATGTACCGTGACTTGTGTGAGATCTATTGGTGGAGTAAGATAAAGAGAGATATTGCAGAATTTGTGGCTAAGTGATCAACATATCAGTAGGTTAAGATAGAGAATAAAAAACCTAGTGGTTCTATGCAGGAGTTCACTATTCCTACTTGGAAGTGGGAAGAAGTAAACATTGACTTCGTGACGGGTTTGCCTCGCACTCGTCATCAGCATAATTTAGTTTGGGTCATTGTAGATAGAATGACCAAGTTAGCTCACTTCTTTTTAGTTCGTACTTCTTATTCAATCGAGGATTACACCAAATTCTATATTAGGGAGTTGGTCATATTACACGGTGTTCCATTATCTATCATCTCAGACAAAGGTACCCAATTCACCTCTCACTTGTGGAAAGCATTCCAAAAGGGTCTTGGTATCCAAGTTCATTTCAGTACAGCATTTCATCCTTAAACAGATAGTCAAGCAGAAAGGAGCATTCAGACTCTTGAAGATATGCTAAGAGCATGTACAATTGATTTTAAGGATAGTTGGGATGACCACTTGCCTTTGATTAAATTTGCATACAATAATAACTATCATTCCAGTATTCAAATGGCTCCATTCGAAGCTCTACATGGTAGGAGATGTAGATCTCCAATTGGTTGGTTCAAAGTTAGTGAGGCCTCAGTCATAGATCCTGACTCGATATTCGACGCCTTAGAGAAGGTTCAATTGATCAGAGAGAGACTTCGGGTTGCTCAGAGCTGGCATAACTCTTATACAGATGTTCATAGAAAGGATCTCGAATTCAAGGTCAATGATTACATCTATCTTAAGATCTCTCCCATGAAGGGAGTGAAGAGGTTCGGCAAGAAAAGGAAACTCAGTCCCCGATATGTTGGTCCCTTCAGGATTCTCAGTCGCTTCGGCAAGGTATCTTATGAGCTCGAATTACCTTCAGGCCTATCCTCAGTTCATCTTGTCTTCCATGTCTCTTTGCTCAAGAAGTACATAGGTGACCCAGCAGTTTTAGTCCCTATTCAGAGCATTGATATTCAGAACAGCCTCTCTTATGAAGGGATTCCAGTCAAAATCTTAGATTATCAGACTCGTAGATTAAGGAACAAAGATGTTCCTCTAGTCAAGGTTCTTTGGCAAAACCAGTCTCATGAGGGAGCTACTTGGGAAGCAGAAGCAGATATGCTTACCAAGTATCCTCACCTCTTCTTCGCCAATTTAGATAAAGCTCAAGGTAATAGTTCTCCTTAAGCTTATTCAGTTTCATGTTCATGTTCCAATCATAAAACTTGGTACCTATTACCATTGCATACTCAGTCATGAATTAATGTATCAGTTCAGTTATAAGATGATGCATCAGCTATGCATTCTCATCTTGAGAAACTCAGTTTATCAGATTACTCATTTATACATTCATGTATCAGTTATCCATACATCAGATATGCACGAGTTTAGTATATTTATCATGTTAGTCATGAGATCAAATTTTAGTTATTCAGGTTTAGTTATGTTTAGTTTGTCTTTTATCCCTCTCGGTTGATTCTCTTTCGAGGATGAACTCCCGAGGGGGAGATATTGTAATACCCCAAAAGTTTAGACATTTTTAGGATTATGCTTCAAATTCATGAGTAATAAATTTTAGTGCTTTGGTAGTGCTATGATCAAGGTTGATGCATATTAAGGCCTCAAAAGTGTCCTAGCTAACTAACGAATCAAAACATTTCCTTACCGATTGAATTCTTGAGAAGAATATTGGTATAGTCATCTTCAAATGAGCATATCTCTCGATATACTATGAATCTCTGAGCTCATGACCACCAACAGATATATAATTGAATTATCTTTCCAATGATATCAATTTCATCTAAATCTGATATCAGAGCGAGGAGTCACGATATATATTCGTGACAAGACGTCATGCCCGTGATGGCCTATCACCAATATCGTCAGCCCTGGGCAGATTTTCACCCCCAGTGATGAAATTTTGTGACAAGCCATCATGCCCGTGATAGCCTATCACCAATGTCTTCAACCTTAACCAGAAAACCAAGATTTTACTTTTTTGTGATGACAATTCGTGATGACCTATCACCAGTATGACGGCTTGTCATGAATGTCGTCAGCTATTTTTCCCAACAATTGAGGGATGTTTTAGTAAAGGCATTTTGGTCTTTTCCCTTCACTTCCCACGACTTATAACCCTCAATAAGCATATTATCTTCCATTCTCTTTAGTTAAACATCTCAAAAAGCTCTCTCATACACTCTCAACCACAAGATTAGGGTTTTCTCTCAAGATCATCTCCTCAAGATCAAGCCTATGGAATTCTTTAAGAACCTTCACAAACATTAGATCACTTTCAAGATTCAATCACTAAGGTATGCGTAGTGTTCATCCATAGGTCCCTTTCATCCATGGAGTTCAAGAATCATGTTTTAAATTATAAATTGTGATTTCCTTGTCTTATTATGTCTATATTCATGTTGATGATTGTTGTTTGGATTCAAGGTTGTATCTTGATGTGTTTTCATTAAGCATGTGAATAGGTTAGTTTAAACCCAAAAATTTTGGATAGATTAAGATGGTCGAATTGATAAATATACCTATGCCTTAAAAGAGTGCATGCAAGATGTTTGATAAAATGCCTAAGGAACTAGAAATCATGCAATATAGCTAAATTGTGACTAAGTGAAGGATTCATGATATGCCCCTATATTCCAATGATTTTCATGTTGATATTGTGTCTTGCAAATGTTGTTGGGATGGTCATGAACTAAACTTATGAGATTATACCATGATTACTTGCAAATACTATTTATGTACAAAATGTATGATATCCATGCACTTCATGGAATTCCCCAAGTTATGATATTATGGATTCTTGATGTTGGTCACGTACTCAAGTCAGTCATGTGCATCAGTTTCCTTCAATCTAGTCCTGGGGTTACTTGTACCCAAAAAATATAGTTGTGTGCCTAGAGTCTTGTCATGTTTCCCGATCTCTAAAATCAAGCCATGAATCAATAAAAATCAGTCAGTCATGTGACTCACGAAAACCTCATGATCTCAGTCAGTTATCAGATATCAAAAGTATTTCGTCAGTTAACGAAATTCAGTAAGTTTAGTCCACGTACAGTCGATTACTCACATTCAGTCTCTTTAGATGGGAGTAGAAGTTAGCACCGAGCGAACCAAAGGATGGGAACATAGCTGTTTTATGAGAGTGTAATTCTTAGCAGTTATCCTTGCATTCCAGAACTATGTAGCCAGCATAGGTTGAGACATCGCAGCCTATTATATGAGGGTAGATGAGGTGGCTTAACCTATTATATGAGGGTTCCCACCGTTCTCACTAGAGTTACCTGTTATATGAGGGTTGCTGACATGTTGTCCTTACCAGTGGCACGGTATTGACACCCTTCCACTCAGGGAAGAGATTGGGCCCCCGCTTAGCCATAATGGCATACATGGGGCATGTCGGTTAAACAACTACCTCCCACAGTTTCAACATCAGTCTCAGTAGAAGAACTCAGATAGTTCTTCAGATTTTAGTTTATCAGGACTATCAGATATAGTTAATTTAATTAAAGTACAGAACTCAGATAGTTCCATCAGATTCAGGACTGTCAGATTCTTTATTCAGTTGAACCTTATGGCCTATTGTTCATGTTTTCCACATTCTTCATGTATATTATGCAGTGTACAGGTACAAATATCGGTCATGGGTTAGCTTGTGGTTCTTCGGGGTCATAGGCGCCGTGTAGCATTTCGGTTCAAAAAATTAGGGTGTTACACGACTATAGCTTGCAAGCAATGTCATTAGCCAAACCTTAGGGGATTGTCATGTACTCCATATGATTTCTAATTTACCAAAACCATGTCCACCAAGGCTTTACCAAATCATTTTAAACCATTTAAGCCATTTAGCATTCCATTACCATATTATGCATTACAATGTTTTCAATGAAAGTCCAACTACATAACAAAACCATTCTTATAGGCATTTTATCAAACATGTTGAGGGCATATAGTTTCTAAGACCAAACCTAACCACTTTGGGGGAATCCATAGTACTATTAAACCCATTTCCAATTACCATGCATTCCACAATGTTCAAACCAACATTATAATATGAAAAACCATAAGTAAAACATAGGAAAACATTATCCAACCATTAATAACCAAAACCCCAACATATGTTTCAAAACCAAACAGTACCCATAATTAATTCATGAAAGACATTCATTAAAAAATGAATTTAGTTGAACTAACAATGAGGGAAGAGTAATATTTCTTAGATACTAAAAAGTACAGAAAGACACCACCCTTGAAAACCTTAATTGATCACCTTGAAGGAAACCCTAGCGTTTCTCAAACCAAGAGTTTTGAGAGAGATTTGAGAGTGTTTGAGAGTCTATTTGATGTGTTTTTGATAGCTAATGATACCTTAAAAAAGTTATATGATATGGGTTTTAAGTTGGGCAAGGGGAAATGTCAGGAATACCCTCAGCTTAAAAGTTGGAAATTATGTGCAAGAGGATAGGACCACCTTCCCAAATCGTACCCCTAACATACGAGTGGTACCCTCCACTTATACCCTAGATAATATTTTGGACTTCACACACTACCTACCATACGTATCCCCCAGCCTAAGTCATACCCCTACCATACGACTAGTACCCTCAAATCATATCCAAGATAGAATCTAAGGGCGTTGAAACTGGGAAACATATGAATTAGACTGTACCACTTATACCATATCCATACGGCCCTTATGATGTCCATTTGCCATAAGATTTGAGGGCCCTAAATCATAACCTATCATACGACAAGTATCATCAAGTCATATGATTCCTAGAGAGTTCAAAACTCAGGAAATTTCTAAGGACTAGAACCCAGGGTGTTTCTCAATAGGCTTGCTCTTAGTGTAGGACTCCACTAATATCAGAATATTAGGACTAGGATCAAATAGGTCTTTAAGGTTTGTAATGTAGGCTAAGGGATGGGTAGGAACTATTTGGCTAAAAGTAGTGACTAACTTCCCTTAGCGCTTTAGTACATCTCATGAATAATAACATTTCTTAATAATCATCTTTAGTTTTTCCCCATCTCATTTAGCTCATTCACAAGTATCATGGATGGAGTATTCTTTCTCAAATTAGGATCAAATTTAGCACAATTTACTGTCTTCTTACTACACAAGTTCCAATTACAAAACATATCAATTTTACAACACTAATTTTGGGGCCTTACTTTTGCATCTTTTCTTCTTATTTTCACACTCTTTTACTTCATTAATTTTCACTTAAAACACTTAGAAGATTTATATCAAATTACTGTCAACTAAAGAAGGGTACATGCTATATATGAGGCTACCAATGATTAGGCTAAAGGCTCAACGAGGCTAATAGGATTATGACAAGGGTAGGTCAAATAGAGGGTATGAAATATGGTTATCAAAGAAATACCTATATCATCTCCTAAACCCACACTCTTTATTTTGCTTTGCTCACACCAGGTAATTCTAGACAATAAATACAACAAAGGAAACACAAAATCTCACTTCACACATGGCAGATGCTCAACTCAAATAGGATCATCATAGTCTCTCATCCAACTAATAACATGAATTCAACATTAAGACAACAATGTTCAAGAGTTATAAAACCAGAGCCAATGAGTCTCAAAAGTAATAATTCATACCAACAACATACTTTTACACAAAAAACTTATTTGCATCATGCAATCATACATAGAACCAACGAGAATATTTCACTTATCTAATCACAAAAATTTCAAATTTACACTTAAAAAGGAAAAAGGATACTAGGTTCAAAGGGCGCCATTGTGGGAAAAAATTGAAACGAACAACCATGGGGTGGGTGAAGTGTGCACTTACTCAACTAACAATCACAAACTAAAAACTGAATAGAAAAATCTTCCTGTAATTTCTTAAATTCAATCAAAAAAAATGAAGAAAACAACTAAAACTAAGACCCTACAATATTACTTCACCCTAAAACATGGGAATTTCTCCTCCCAACACTTAAAAATTACTATGAACCTAACATAAACTTAAAAGTTGAGATAGAAATACCCCTTGAGGCCTCTAAGCCTAGCTTATAAAATCTTTAAATAAGAGGGTCCGAGGACCCCACGCTTAGTCTCTACCATACTCCTTAACTTAGATTGCTGGTACTCAGACTTTCCATCAACCTATGATTCAACAAAAACAAATACTATGTGTAAGACCCTGCATAATTGTAAGCTTAACTCAACCCTGATAAGGGGTCCCATACTAAGAAATTTCAGCTAAGTGTTTACACTTAGAATTATTTTTAGCCTCATAAGTTGGTGATACTATTTCTTGACCCTAAAGACCTTAAAGTGTCTATTTTTAGGTTGATTCATGATTAGGTATGTCAGTAGGTATTCTCGAACAAGTTTTTATTTTTTGGAACATCGTTTGAATAACGTTTGGAAGTCTAAACAATTGGATCAATGCGATCTCGATGCACCGCATCACCTAATAATGTTTTTCCCACCTCCCAGTGCCAATTTATAGTGAGCCGACATGGACTCGATGTGGCGCTTTGTCCATCTCATCTACCCTATCGATGTGGTGTGTTAGGCTGTGCGTCACTGGACCTATTTTAAGTCATTAAAACTCTGCATCCATGAGGGTATTTGGGTTATTTTCCAATAGCTATTCATTATTTATCTCAAATTACTCAAGAACAAAACTCCAGGGATCTAATTTCAAATCAAGCTTCAAGAAATTGACCATTAACCTTCATTAATTCAAGTACCAAGGTATGTGAAGTATTCATCCAAGGGTTTTCTTCCACCCTTGGAGTTTAAGAAAATCTTTTAAATTAGAAGTTAAAGATTTCATAGATTTCATGTTGGATTTGAATGTAATCTTGATTATGATGTTAAATGGGTTTTCAATTCCATGATTTATTGTAAATTCCATGAAAACTAGTTAATTATGGATTAAATTATGTGGACTTCACGTTGAACTCATAAATTACAAGTTGAATATAGTATCCATGATAGTATTACATGTTTATTGATATGTGAAATACCCATGCTCCCTAAGTGTTTGTTAAAATGCTTATGTGAATTGACTAGTGCAAGCATGACATGTTTTTATGTAATTTTACTCATGCACAAGCTCATGTATATCAAGTGTTTGACAGAAATGTCTGAATGAATGCATAATTAGTAAGCAAGTACTATTATGTTACTAAAGTCATACAGTATGTTACTTTTCATATTATCGAGTCCCAAGGGCATTTAATACCCAAAAATCTAGCTGTTTACCTAGAGCTACAATAGTTATAAAACAGTCTTAGTAGTGTCACAAATAGTAATACTCAGTAATCAATCCTAGTCTCGATTCAGTAATCAGTTCAAAACTCAGTGAACTTAGTTCAGTTTAGTTAGAAAGTAGAATCAGTAATAGTTCAGTCAATCCTAGTACAATTTAGAAATCCGTTCAGTGTCTATTCAGTTGGGAGTAGAAATCAACACTGAGCGAAACCAGGGATGGGGGCAATCCTTCCAACATAGGGTTTGACGCTTAGTAGTAATCCCTGAGTTACTAAACTACATAGCCAGCGTAAGCTGAGATATCTTCCTACCAGACTAGGGTTGAAATATCTCACATGAGTTTTCCTACCAACGAGGGTTGACAAAAGTGCTTTTTGTTAGAGAGGGTTAACTCACAGCTTGTCTTTACTTGTGAAACTATATTGACACCCTTCTAACTGAGGTTACAGGTTAGACCCTAATACTTTTGGAGAGGGGCATGTCGGTTAGATAAATACCCCCCACAATTTCAATTTCAATATCAACATAGAACTCAGTTCAGTTCTATAGATATCAGATACAGTCACCCAGCTCAGTATAGAACCCAGTTCCATTCTATAGAATCAGGACTGTCAAAAATAGTCACTCAGTTATCAGTACTACAATATCAGTAAACTCAGATATCAGTTAACCAGAATTTAGAACTCAGTATCCAGTGTTAACATGATCTTAGTCACAGTTTATGTATTTATGCATATACTTTCAGTCAGTTATTTCTATGTTACTCAACTAATTATTGTCTATGAATATGAACCCATGCACATCAGCCTACCTTATTTAGCTTACCAGTATATTCAAAGTACTAATGCATACTTTTATTTTGTGCTATAATATCTTATATCATAGGTTCAGACATACGGGCTCCTGACCGTACTTAGCAGCCCAGATTATCAGTAGCAAATTTAGTGGTGAGTCCTCATAATTTGAGTGCGATGTTATTTTTTAGTAATTAAGTAGTTCAAAATATTTAGTAGATGGAGTTATTTGGGGAATTTTCCCATCAACTCCATATTCAGCCAGTTAGAGGCTTTCAAGATAGGGTATTTCAGATAGATAGTTAGTTTTCAGTATTTATTTATCAATATTCAGTATTTTTTTTAGTTTTGAACCTTATGGTGACTTCAACTTAATTTTCGCATTTATTTTAGTATTATTATTACTATCGTGTGATTATGCAGTTCTCACTGCAGATATCAATCATGGGTTAGCTTATGGTTCTCCAGGGTCGTAAGCACTATGTAGCATCCGGGGTATAAACTCAGGGCATTACAAACTTGGTATCAGAGCCTAAGGTTCAAAAAAGTCCTAGGAAGTCTGAAAGACGCGTCTAGTAGAGTCTTGTACATAGGTGTCTAGCGCACCACACTTATAGACAAGGGGCTATGAGATGTTTTTAGGAAAAATTTCCCTTCTTTTAGTATTCATGTCGTGCGAGTGGGCATAAGATAAATCCATACTCTCAGTCTAATCCTTTTCTTCCTACCAATTATAGAACATACCTCCCAAGAAGAATGGAAGAAGAATAGGAAATCAATCATCCCCTTATCCAATTCAAGCAGATCCTCTAGACAATATGTCTCCCATGCAAAATTTAGGGCTGCATTTACTACTCTAGACAATTCAGTAGCAATCCAGAATGAATGCCCAATTGCCATTCCAGCCAACCCAGTGGCTAATACTGTTGTAGCTAGGATTCGGGACTTTACCCAAATGAACCCTTCATCTTTTACCGGGTCTAAGTCAGATGAGGACCCACAAGAGTTCCTAGATCAGGTATAGAAGTTTAAATATATTATGGGGGTGACTAAAAGTAAGAGTATAAGTTGTCTGGATATCAGTTACAGATGTGGCTAACTCATGGTTCAAGCAGTGGAAGACAGAGAGGGCCGCAAATATAGGGCCCATGGAATGGAAAAAGTTTTCCACTACTTTTCTTGATAGGTTCTTCCCACTGGAGATGAGGGAAGCTAAGGTTTTGGAGTTTATTAATATGAAGCAGGGCAACATGACAGTGCAAGAGTATTTTCTTAAGTTTATCCTGTTAACCAGATATGCCCCTATTATTGTAGCATGTAGCAGATCGAAGATGAGTAAGTTTTTGTCGAGTGTGTCTAACAGTGTGGTCAAGAAGTGTAGGACCCCAATACTGATTAAGGAGATGGACATATCCAGTCTCAATAAATAGAAGAGTCTAAGAATAAAGAGAAGAAGTGGGAGAACAAGAAAGCAAAAATAGAAAGCTTCAACTTTACTCAGCCTAAGTCATAGGGTGTTAATCATTCTTAGTTCCACCAAAAATCTTTAGTTCCAACTCTGTCCTCAGCCAGTACTCTAGTGTCGAAATTCAAAGACGACAGTATAGATAGAGCATCAGTCTTAAAACCTAGGATAGTGTTAGTAGTGCCCGAACAAATCCTCTTTGCCAGAGATGTGGCAAAAATCATCAGGGTGTCTGTAGAGCTGACAGTAATGTGTGTTTTAGATGTCGCAAGCTAGGCCATAGAATCAAAGAGTGTTTTTTAGGTGGTTTCTCAGAGTCAGCATAATCATCCATCAGCTCAATCTGGTCACCCAAACCAGAAGGGTGCCACTTCCAGTACCACCAGTGGGCAATGCCCAAATAGACTCTATGCACTTCAGTCCTGACATGATTTGGAAACTTCTCCTGATGTGGTCACTAGTACGTTACAATTTTATCATTTACATGTTTATGCTTTGCTAGATCCAGGAACTTCTTTGTCCTTTGTAACTCCTTATATAGCCATTGAATTTAGAGTCAGTCTCGAAATTCTAGCAGAGCCTTTCTTAGTTTTTACTCCAGTGGGTAAATTTATCATAGCCCTACGTCTATATAGGAATTGTCAAATTATGGTATCTCAGAAAGTTACTTCAGCAGACTTAGTAGAGCTAGAGATAACAGATTATAATGTCATTATTGGCATGGATTGGCTTCTTTCATGCTATGCTTCAGTTGACTACAAAAATAGAATTGTTCAAGTTAAGTTTCCAAATGGACCTATCCTAGAGTGGAGAGGTAGTACTTTAGCACTTAGGGGTCAACTTGTATTGTACTTTAGGGCGAGGAAAATGATATATAAGGGATGTGTCTATTATCTTGTTCGAGTTCAAGACTCTAGTTCAGATACCCCCAATCTTTAATCAGTGTTAGTAGCATCTGAATTCCCAGATGTGTTCCCCAAAGATCTTCCCAGAGTTCCTCCCAAGAGGGAAATTCACTTCAAAATAGACCTTCTTCCAAATACTTATCCCATCTCTGTCCCTCCATATAGAATAGCTCCAGCAAAACTTAGAGAATTGAAAGAACAGTTAAAGGATCTCCTAGAAAAGGGATTCATCAGACCCAGTATATCTCCATAGGGTGCACCAGTCCTATTTGTGTGTAAGAAAGATAGTTCTCTTAGAATGTGTATAGACTACCATCAACTAAATAAGTCACGGTAAAGAACAAGTATCCACTTCCTAGAATCGATGACTTATTTGACCAACTTCAGGGTGCCAGCTATTTTTCTAAGATAGTCCTCAGGTCAGGCTATCATCATCTCAGAGTTAGAGAATCTGACATTCCAAAGATAGCTTTCAGAACTCCATATAGTCACTTTGAACTCCTAGTCATGTTATTTGGTCTTACCAATTCCCCAGCAGCTTTCATGGACTTGATGAACCATGTGTTCAAGCAGTACTTGAACATATTTGTTATATTCTTTATTGTTGACCTTCTTGTCTACTCCTCCAGTGAGCATGACCATGTAGACCATCTTAGAATAGTATTACAGACCCTCATAACCCATCAGTTGATCGCCAAATTTAGTAAATGTGAATTTTGGCTACGGTTAGTAGCTTTCCTTGGTCATATCATTTTTGCTGATGGCATTAGAATTGATCCTGAAAAGACCAAAGTAGTAAGAAAGTGGCCCAGACCCATCTCTCCATCAGATATCAGGAGTTTCTTGGGCTTGGCCAGCTATTATCGATGGTTTGTTGAGGGATTTTCATCTATTGCATCCCCTATTTCTGGACTGACTCAGAAGAAATTCAAATTTAGTGGTCAGATTCTTATGAAAAAAGTTTTCAGGAGTTGAATACTTAACTCCCTACAACTCCAATTTTGACTCTACCATATGGTTTAAACGAGTTTTTGGTATATTGTAATTCTTTTAGAGTGGGTTTTGGGTGTGTTTTGATGTAGAGAGGTAAGGTTATATCCTATGCCTCTAGACAACTTAAACCCCATGAAAAGAACTACTCTACTCATGATCTTGAGCTAGCAGCTGTAGTGTTTGCCTTAAAAATTTGGAGATACTACTCTCATGGGGTGCATGTTAATGTGTTCACAGACCATAAGATCCTACAATATGTGTTTTTTTAGAAAAACCTAAATTTATGTCAGAGGAGGTGGTTAGAGTTGTTGAAAGACTATGACATGTGTGTTCTGTATCATCTAGGCATGGCCAATATAGTGGCGGATGCCCTCAGTAAGATGTATATAGGTAGTGTTGCTCTCATGGAGGATGACAAGAAGAAGTTAATTTAGGAAGTCCATCAGCTTTCCCTACTAGGTGTCCACTTAGTCGATTTAGTAGAAGGTAGTATGTGGGTTCAGAAAAGTTTAGAATCATCTATGGTTTCCAAAGTGAAGGAGAATAAAGATAGAGATCCTAGTTTAGCTAAGTTAAAAGAGGCAGCCAGAGATCAGAAAGTAGAGGTTTTCTCCCAAGGGGGAGATGGTGTGTTATGTTGCTAGGGTCGACTATGTGTGCAAGGTGTAGATGACTTGAGGCAGCAGATTCTTGCAGAAGCGCATGGTACGCGCTACTCGATTCATCCAGGGGACACCAAGATATACCACAACTTACGGGAGGTCTATTGGTGGAGTGGGATGAAGAGAGATATTGTAGAGTTTGTAGCTAAGTGCTCGACATATCAGTAGGTTAAGATCGAGCATCAGAAGCCTAGTGGGTCTATGCAGGAGTTTAGTATTCCTACTTAGAAGTGGGAGGAGGTGAATATGGATTTTTTGATGGCTTTTCCCTGTAATCATCATCAGCATGATTCGGTTTGGGTCATTGTGGACAGGATAACCAAATTAGCTAATTTCTTACAAGTCCATATTTCTTAGTCAGCCGAGGATTATGCCAAGCTCTATGTTAGAGAGTTGGTCAAATTACATGGAGTTCCGTTGTCCATCATCTCTGATAGAGGTATACAGTTCATCTCTCATTTCTAGAAAGCCTTCCAAAAGTGTCGAGGTACCCAAGTTCACCTCATTACAACATTCAACCCTCAGACAGATGGTCAAGTAGAAAGGACCATTTAGACTTTGGAAGATATGTTAAGAGCGTATTCCATTGACTTTAAGGGTAGTTGGGATGACTACTTGCCTTTGATTGAGTTTGCATATAATTATAGTTACCATTCCAGCATTCAGATGGCTCCATTTGAGGTGCTCTATGGGAGGAGATATTGATCTCTAATTGGTTGGTTTGAAGTGGGTGAGGCTACAGTGGTAGGGCCTGACTTGGTATTTGATTCCTTAAAAAAAGTTCAGTTGATAAGGAAAAGGCTTAAAATAGCTCAGAGCCAGCATAAATCATACGCAGATATATGAAGGAAAGATATCAAGTTTAAGATTGGGGATTTTGTGTATTTGAAAATCTCTCCTATGAAATGAGTGAAGAGGTTTGGCAACAAGAGGAAGGTCAGTCCTTGGTTTGTCGGTCCTTACTGAATTCTCAGCCATTTCGGAAATATAGCTTACGAGCTTGAGTTGCCTTCAAATTTAGCTTTAGTTCATCCAGTGTTTCATGTCTCCTTGCCAAAGAAATGCATATATGACCTAGAAGCCATAGTCCCTATAGAGGGCATAAATGTTCAGAACAGTCTCTCTTATAAAGAGATCCCAGTCGAAATCCTTGATCACCAGATTCGCAGACTGAGGAACAATGAAAACCCTCTAGTCAAAGTTCTTTGATGGAATCAGTCTGTTGAGGGAGCTACTTGGGAAGCAGAAGTAGATGTACGGACCAAGTATCCTCACCTCTTCTCTATAAACTTAGATTCATCTCAAGGTAACATTTTTCCTTGAATTTACTCAGTTCTATATTCAGATTTCCTGTATGAGTTAGCTATCAGTTCAGTTGCATAGCATACACATATCACGTATACCCTCATAAAATAGCTCAGTCATATGTCATGTCCTTAGAATTCAATCGTGTTTCAGTCATGCATGTTCAGTATGAAAATTTAGTGTAATAGTAGTTTCAGTCATGAAATCATGCCTCAGTTATGCATGCTCAGTTAGTAAGTTTAGTCTATCAGTATTCTCAGCTTAGTCAATCTCATTCGAGGATGAATGTTCCCAAGGGGGAGATATTGTAAGACCCCACAAAATTCAAAACTTAACTCAGCTCTTAGTGCTTGATAAGGGGTCCCATACTTAGAAATCTCAGTTAAGTGTTTACACTTAGAATTATTTTTAGCCTCATAAGTTAGTGATCCTATTTCCCCACCCTGCAGACCTTAAAGTGTCAATTTTTAGGCTGATTCATGATTATGTATGTCAGTAGATGTTGTCGGACAAGTTTCTAATTTTTCAAACATCGTTTAAATCACGTTTGGAAGTCCGAACTAGTGGATCAACGCGATCTCGATGTGCCACATCATCTGTTGCATTGATAAATATTTTTCCCAGCTTCCAGTGCCAATTTTTAGTGAGCCCCCATAGACTCGATACGATGCTTTGGCCATCCCATCGACCCCATTGATGCGGCACATCGCACTGTGCGTTGTTAGACCCATTTTTAGTCATTAGAACTCCACACCCGTGAGGGTATTTGGGTCATTTTCCCACCCTTATTCAGAAACAAAAATACAAAAATAATCACTCATAGGGAAAAATAATTCATTATTCTCTCAAATTACTCAAGAACAAAACCCTAGGAGATCTAATTTTAAATCAACCTTTAAGAAATTCACCATCAACCTTCATTAATTCAAGTACCAAGGTATGTGAAGTGTTCATCCAAGGGTTTCCTTCCACCCTTGGAGTTCAAGACACTCTTTTAAATTACAAGTTAAAGGAATTCATAGATTTCATGTTGGATTTGAATGTAATCTTGATTATGATGTTAAATGGGTTTTCAATTCCATGATTTATCACAAATTCCATGAAAACTAGTTAATTGTGGATTGAATTATGTGAACTTCATGTTGAACTCTTGAATTACAAGTTGAATGTTGTATCCATGATAGTATTACATGTTTATTGATATGTGAAATACCCATGCTCCCCAAGTGTTTGTCAAAATGCTTATGTGAATTGACTAGTGCAAGCATGACATGTTATTATGTGATTTTATTCATGTCCAAGCTCATGTATATCAAGTATTTGAGAAAAATGTTTGAATGAATGCATTATTAGTAAGCAAGTATTATTATGCTACTAAAGTCATGTAGTATGTTACTTTTCATATTATCGAGTCTTGGGGTTATTCAATACCCAAAAATCTAGTTGTTTACCTAGAGCTATAATAGTTATAAAATATTCTTAATAGTGTTATGAATAATAATACTCAGTAATCAATCCTAGTCTCAGTTCAGTAGTCAGTTCAGAACTCAGTGAACTCAGTTTAGTTCAGTCAGATAGTACAATCAGTAACAGTTTAGGCAAACCTAGTACAATTTAGAAATCAGTTCAGTGTCTATTCTGTTGGGAGTAGAAATCAGCATCGAGCGAACCCAGGGATGGGGGCATTCCTTCCAGCATAGGGTTTGACCCTTAGTAGCAATCCCTGAGTTATAGAACTATGTAGCCAGTGTAGGTTGAGATATCTTCCTACCAGGCTAGGGTTGATACATCTCACATAAGTTTTCCTACCAGCGAGGGTTGACAAAAGTGCTTCCTGTCAGAGAGGGTTAACTCACAGCTTGTTTTTAACTGTAGCACGATATTGACACCCTTCTAACTAGGGTTACAGGTTAGACTCCAATCCATTTGGAGAGGTTTATGTCAGTAAGATAACTACCTTCCACAGTTTTAGTTTCAGTCTCAGCATAGAACTCAGTTCAGTTCTACAGGTTCAGGACTGTCAGACATAGTCACCCAGCTCAGTATAGAACTCAGTTCTATTCTAGAGAATTAGGATTGTCAGAAAAAGTCACTCAGTTATCAAAACTACAGTATCAATAAATTGATATATTAGTTAATAAGTATTTAGCACTCAGTATCCAATGTTAACATGATCTCAGTTATAGTTTATGTATTCATGTATGTACTCTCATTCAGTTATATCCATGTTACTCAGTTAGTTGTTATCCATGCATATGAACCCATGCACATCAGCCTACCTCACTTAGAATACTAGTACATTCAAAGTACTAACGCATACTTTTATTTTGCGCTGTGATGTCTTATATCATAGGTTCAGATGCACGGGCTCCTGACAGTACTCAGCAGCCTGGATTAACAAAAGCAGATTTAGTGGTGAGTCCTCATAGTTTGAGGACGATGTTATTTTTTCATATTTCAGTAGTTCAACATATTTAGTAGACAGAGTTCGTTGGGGACTTATCCCATCAACTCCATATTCAAATAGTTAGAGGTTTTCAAGCTATAGTATTTCAGAAAGATATTCAATTTTCGATATTTATTTATCAGTATTCAGTATTTGTTTTTAGTTTTGAACCTTATGATGACTTCAGCCTAATTTCTACATTTATTTTAGTATTATTATTACAATATGATTATGTATTGCTCACAATAGATATCAGTCATTGGTTAGCTTGTGGTCCCTTGGGGTTGTAAGCACCGTGTAGCGTTTGGGGTGTAGACTCGGGGCGTTACACCATGTGAAGAAAAAACTAAAATACTAAAAATAAAATACCAATCGTAACTTAGGTTACCTTCCATGAAGTACCTGATTTAGTGTCGTAGCACAACCTAACATCACTACTCAGTTGATTTCTTCATCCTCTTCCACCTACTTAGAGGCCAAATTCTTATTTGTTTCTAACCTTTTTAGTGTGTACTATCAAAGTCAATAGCTTTATCAACAATAGCCTTTTTAGTCTCATCAATCATTATCACTTCAAGCTTAGGTGGTAGATCGGGTACCTCAATGAGACAGTCTAAAGAGGTCTTTGGTGTTGCACTGCCTACTACCCCACACTTATCCACTTCCATCACTGTAATAATACATATATCTTTGCTGTGGTAAGGTGGATTAAGTGGCTTATAAACTCTGATAACTACCTTTTTGTCATCCAATCTCATTATGAGAGTTCTCTCTCTCAGATTTATTGACACTCCTCCCATAGATAGGAATGGATGTCTCAAAATGATCAGTGCCCTGTTATCTGTATCATAATCCAAAATAATAAAATCACTAGGAATTACATACTTACCAACCTTTATGAGCATGTCTTCAATTATTCATTCGGGTTTAACTATAGTTCTATCAACCAATTGGAGCATCAAAGGGCATGGTCTCAGCTCACCCAACCCAAGAGTGTTACACATAGTCCGAGGCATCAAATTTATACTTTTACCTAAATAACTCAAGGCATAGATTACTTTAGCGTGACTAATCTGTTTAGGGAAAGTGGAACTCCCTTTGTCCTTAAGCTTCTTGTGCATTTTTTTTATTACCACAAAGCTGCACTCCTTTGTCAATGTCACTATCTTAATGTCCCGCAATATCACTTTATTAGTCACCATATACTTCAAGTACTTAGCATACTTGGGCATTCCTTGCAAAATATCTAAGAGAGAAAGGTTAGTGTGAAACTCTATGAATGTGTCAAAGAACTTCTTGAAGCATACATCCTCCTTGTCTTTCTTCTGCCTCTATGAAAGTTATAGTGGTGGTCTTTACTTCTCAACAACTTTAGTCTTCGGGTACTTAAACATCTACAAATTACTAGCAACCTTGTCCGCAATCAATTGAGGAACCAACTGTGTATATACATCTTTATTTGTCAGTGGAGGTCTATCATTTAACTCTTTACCACTCTTAAAAGTGATTACTATTACTTGTTTTAGAGGTTTATTATCACTTGGAAAACCACTTTGAGGACTGTTATTCTGTGTTTTCACCAGTTTTCTCAATTGTTGCTCTAATTAATTTTGTGCAATTTGCTAATTTTTTATGTCAGCAACCATCTTCTCTTAATGGGATAGGATTGTTTGTAGTGTTTCTTCATTATTACTGGTTGGTTTATTGAATAGTGGCTGCTAAAACTGCTGCTTCTAGTTTTTACCCTAACAATGAAAGGGCTGAGTCTGCAACTTTTGATTGTGGGTATTACCACAATTCAGCTTTTATGCATTGCCCACAAATTTGATAGATTCAGGATTGGCTCCACATAAGTCGCAAAATGTCCATTGTTTCCCCAAATCTCACACCATACCAGAGCCTGCTGCACTGCATTAACCTGAGGACTGCTGCACACCCAAATTTATGCATAGGTAAAAGTTGGGAGTCTAAGGCTATGATACTATCAACTTCTATCATTCCTGCAACCTTTTTCGATGAGATTCTTGACATGTCATCTTTCCAATCGGGATTTAGTTGGACAATCCAGTTTAACAAAGTGTACAACTCACCATATGACTTTTCCAAAGCTTTACTAGCTATAATTGAATCTAGCAAAAATTTTGTATTAGGGTTAAGTGCCTTAATAAAGATATGACCTAGTACCTTATTGGACTACTATGATGTGGGAAGTCCTGAAAAAGAGCATTTAACCTCTCCTAAGCATGATACAGGTTCTTATCAGGCTTCTGCTTGAAGCTCAAAGTCTCACTCTATAGTCTCGTAGTCTTGTCAAATAGAAAGAAGAAAATAAGGAACTTCCAGATTAACTCATCCCATGTTGTGATTGAACCTATCGTGTCAGTGTTCAACAACTTTTTTGCTTCCCCCAAAAGTGAAAAGAGTTAAAATGCTATCCTCTTATTATTAGTTAACACACCCGTAGAGATGAATGTGTCACTGATCTCCAAAAAGTTTTGCAAGTAGACTTGTGGATCTTTATGTGAATTCTTGGTATATTGTCCACTGTTGTGAAGAAGCTGCACCATATTTTTCTTTAGTGCTAATCTACCTCCAGGAGTTGGTGTTCAAATGGCTGAGTCACATAGTTACAAGTGGGATTACCACTTTGCAAACTGTCTAGCGGTCTGGTAGATCTTCAACCATTGAAACAAGAATGTCTTGTTCCTGGTGAATCTATAGGATATAGTAAATAAGGACTACTTCTTTCCTCTACTATTAAAAGCATTACTCGGGCTTGGGGTCTAGTTCAACCAACTCTTTATCCCTTACCAGCTTACTAGCCTACTAACCCATGGACTGTAAATTCAGAAACCAAGACCAAGGGAAAAACACCAAAATAATCAAAAAGTAAACCTAAACTAAGACGGTTGCCTATTGACAAGTCCCCAGCAATGATGCCAAAACTAATTGCACACAAGCACGTAGGAAAGTGTACATGGTCTACCATAGTAATATAGTGGCCTTAAAGAAAAATGAGTATCAATCCCATTGGGACTAGTGTTAAGAAACTATCTAATTTCAGTTCAACTATTAAGATTCAATCAGTGAAAACATAACCATGAGTGTTTGAGTGTTATAACGTAATCAAAACTAAACAATACAATAAATTAAATTTCTTGGAAAATAAATGGGGAGAAACCTAGGGCTAAGGCACTGTGAACAATCATTGTACAGTATAAAATTTCATTGGGTAGGTTACTTATCTTGGTTGTTAGTTCACGGGGTCTATACTATGACTATGGCCATCCGAACATCTAATCAATTATCTTACTTAGCCCCACAACTACATCATTGAGAGGGGATATGAGAACTTAGTTAAATACATTGATATTTTATCCCATACTTGAAACAAAAAGGGTACTTAAGTATATTCCTATCCTTATTACAAACCATAACTCCATTCAAGTAAGTTTATAATCTTATTCTACTCATCTGACGTCCTATCCTATCATTCCTCCACCCGGGATCACAAGATGATTATACATGTATTATAAGGGTTAAGAATCCTTAAAATAGTGATCAAAAGGATAAATAAACAATACATATTTAAACAAACCAAAACTAAGTTAATTCATAGCAATAATACTCATGTTCTTGGCCTCAACCCTAAAAAAAAGGGTTTAGCCGCTCATAGACGTAACCATAATAACGATGAATGAATACATATTAAAATTCATAAGAAAACCAAAATAATGGAATTAAAACCCTAATTTAAGTGTTATCCTGCTTCCCTTCAAGTCCAAAGGTGATCGAATGTGTGAAACATAATAACTAAGTGTCCTATTTATACTTGGACACAAGCTGTCGGTTTTTACTTAGGGACATGCCACACCCTTATTGCGGTGCCTAAGGTCTGTGGCACACCCTAATAATGGTGATATAATGGAATTGGTGATATATGATTCTCCCAAGGGTGTGTCATATACCTAATGCGGTGCCAAAGATCCGTGGCATGCCAATGACTCCAAAACATCCATTTTTGGTCAAGTCTTGTCCCTTGTGTTTTCCATCTTTTCCAAGACTTGTGGTATTGTTTTGTCGTGACCCAAACCAAGGCCCTGTCCGTGACGAGCATCCCGAACCATGAAGGCCCGAAACACCCCTATTTATCTATTAATTATGCACAAAATTCATATGATAAAAGAATTGCGGAAGATACACAATATTACGAAAACATGGTCATAAGTCTAATAAAATCAATAATGGGAAATAAAGTCCCACAATATCTATCAACATCTGAAATTCGTCTGCAAAAATCTCTACTACATGACTAATAGCAACTATCTAAAATCTGGGACAAGGCCCCCAGTAGACCAAAACATGACATAAAGATAAGTATCTGAAAGTTAACAGGCCTTATGGAATATAGAAGGCTCACCACTGCACAATCTACTCTGCGATCTGAAATATCTACTATTTATCTGAACCCCTAGACTGTGTCTCAAAACCTGGAAGGAGGGGGAGTCAGCACAAAAGTACTGGCACACGAAGCAATCCAAAATAGAGAATTGAACATATATATATATATAATACGTGAGAAAAATTTTCATCAAAACATCTTGTATAAAACAATTTCTGAAAAAAACATGGGCACTTTCTGAAAACATGTAACCTGTCTGTAAATTTCAAATTTTGATCTGTGTATTACTTCTGAGTTAGGTGTATGCCCTACAAGTCTGATATTCCATGGGTGATATGGAATCTGCCATTAACTTGGCGGGTAAGACTCCAATCCAAGTGTACTGTAAGGGTTGGGGTTCCTGAATCTAATATGCCACACGACACTTAAGTCAGCGTATAATAATATACCCAGGTCAGCAAACCACGGTTTTGGAAAAAGAGTTGTCTGAAATCACGCCTTCTTTGGGAAACCACCTGAGCTCTCTTTATGCCCTATTTTAGCCTTTTCTGGACATGCATCATTCTGAAGTTCTAAAATGCAAATCTGATAAAGTCTAATTTTGGTATTCGTCTGTGTCTGTTATGGAATTTTATAAGTTTGGTATCGTCATATCAAGACTTGCAAGTCATGATTTCTGAGCCATAATACATTAAGATAAATCTTTCATTTAAAGAAAGCTTAGACCACCCAAAAACATGCAACTGATATAGAAGATTTCGTGTTCCAAAACTCAAGTCAAAATCATGCAAAAACTTCATCAAACATATAGTGGTCTAGTGCCTTTAGAAAATCATGCACTCTTTTATTACATGCATTATGAACATTAAACATTCATGCTAAATTCCTTCTTTAGTGATTTAAAACCATCTTTAAATCATAACAAGAGTTCAACCATTTCATATAGTGCTTTTCAAGAATGCATTGCAAAACAATTCATATGGTATGAAAAATCTAAAAATTCATAATAAGAGGGAATTCACCAAAAGTCATGCTCTCAAAAAGAATTAATTCTTAAATACATGTTTTCATACATACATATTCTCAAATCACTTTGGGGAAGGTCAAAAGACCAAAACAATGATGTTAAAACATCTAATACATGAATATATACATAGTTTCAAAAACCCCATTCTAAAACATGATTTTTCTATGCCCATGAGAATTTAGGAAAACCCTGCTACCTCGATTACGAAGAATAATGGATGATTCTTGAAGCTTGTGGATTAGGGATTCTGAATCTCTAATTTGTTTTGAAAACCCATGGTTGAATCTTGAACTACTTGAGTTTTTATTTTGAAACCCTAAGGGGTGTTCTTGAGAGAAAATTTGAGAAAAGGATTATATTTTGATGAATTGGGGGCTAAAAATGGTGTTATAGACGAAATATGGGTGAGGTGAAATGACTAAAATGCCCCTAAAAAAAACAAAGTCGAAACTGTCCCTCAGTTGACAAGCTGACAGGATGAAGTATAAAGGGTATAACTCATTACTCAGAGTTGGATTTGGATGAAACCAGTTGCATTGGAAAGAACACTCAAAGAGATTTCATTTGATAGGTAGTAGCTCTCCCAGTTCATTATATTCAGAGAGTTATGATCGTTTGAAGTTGACCCTGAAATGCTGAAAATAGGGCAATAGGCTATACGTTTTGCTACTATTTTGAAATCCAAATGCAGCCTTATGCATTCTAAAAAATTTCGAAACTTATCCGAGATGTAGTATGATCTTGCCCGATCGCAACACAACTTGAAAATCTAAAAAAGAATGTCGGGAAGGTTGAAAAGTTGTATCCCGAAGATTGCCAGCTAAAATGACTCTAAGTCCTCATTACACTTAGAAAAATTTTCAAGTTTTTAGTCTAAGGGCAGTCTATTAAAGGCTAATCCTTGCACGACTTTTATGGGGTGTTACAGGTTTTCACTTGATTTAAATCTTTAAAATCAAATAAATATCATAATTTTAAACTCACCAACCATAGTATATCATCAAACACCATATATTAGAGCTCAAAATAGAATACAATCCAAGATGATGAAATTGTAACTTAAGCTAAGAGTACTAGCTTTGCCCTTTTGATCTTTAACATAGTGTTTTGTCTCTTGGATTGATTAAATTGAACCTTAAATACTATAAACTAGTTATTACATAAATAATTACTCAATTATATCCTTAATAACTCATTACACACACTTGAATCCTTCGAGATCAACTAGAATAACACATAACTCAAGCTAGAAGCACTAGTTTTCTCATCTAAACTCTAAGTGGAAAAATTTATTCCAAAATTGTTTGAAACACACCTTAAACATTATAATAAAGCATTTTAACATTTATATTCTCAATTATATCATTAACCACTCATTAATCACACAAGAAGTTCTCAAAACAAGGCTAATTAAGCCTAGATAACAATATCAAGGTGCATAAATCCACCTCAAATCAATACTTAGTACCAATGCATTTAAAGAATTCCTATTATTTAAAGATATATTTAAATTAGGATCAATATTAAAATATACATGGCCATAAGCTAGGTCTTTTTTGTTTAGTCCCTATAAGAGACTTTTTCCTATTTTGATTTCTTCCTTCTCTTAAGACAGCTATAAAAATTTTAGGTAAACCTCTTAAAATATGTGGTTTAGATGAAACTTTTATTAGTCCAATGTTCATGAATCTATGAGTTTCCTTATAAGGAGCCAAATCATTTACAGATTATAATCTAAAAGTAGCATGATCATCATCAACAATTATGGATTCTTAAGTTGTTTTAAGAACTTTTTTAATACCCAATTTTTTGAAAGTTTTCATTTGGTATATAAGTTTGGGTTGGACTATAGGAATTGTCCATTTATTGTGTAGATCTAAGTGTTGTGGCATATCATATTCTTCTTTTCTACAATTTTTAATAGTAGCCAATTTTTATTGATATTCATAACAAAGAATGTGTTGAGTGTATAACACCATCACTTCCAGTGTCACATAGCTCTGATACCATAACGAGAATCAAATCGCTTCAATGATCCTATAGGAGATTTTTAGGCATTAATAATCCTAATAGTAATATTTCTGATTCATTATGAGTCCACATATAGCCCTAAATTCCTTCTTTGGCTTCAATGGGGCTTCTAACAGGACCACCGTCATATCTTGAACCGGAATTATTACTACTATAATTATCAATAGCTACCTTAGAATCATTGGTTGATAAGATACTTATTAATAATTTAGTGCCATATCATAATAGTAGTTTATTGTGTAGTAGTTCAACACTAAAATATTTAGCCTATCATTTGGGCTAATTTAAAATAAAGAAAAAAAATTTAAAGTATTTCAATATTAAAGAGCTTAACCAGTGTCTTCCAAAAAATAAATGAACATCTAGACTTTTATTGATGGATGAATATTTTATAATGAAAGTGAAAAAGAGTGAGGTGGTTTCTAAAGATGGCCTATCAATATATAAAATGAGATCCTTATATAGAGAATTCTCTAAGTAGAAGACAAAACAAAAACTAGACATTAGAATAATATGACTAAAAAAGTCTACTAGTACGTCATGACTTATTGACTAACCAATTATAACTTATTTACTATTGTCACATCTTTCTTAAAGATGCTTTATAAAAAAAAATAAACCAACATGTATCTTTCCACCAATTATTTTATGATATGGGGCCAAATGTGATTCATAATTTTATCCACTTTCCTTTTTCTTTTACTGATGTGGAAGATTCTTCAGATTATTCTTTGAATTTTTATAGGTACTCATCAATATCATTTTCTTCATTACTTTGGATGCTTTGTGATTCCCCTGCCAAGCAATCTTCTTTATTATCTGTGGTATGACTAGTAGATGCCATATAAATGTCTGATGCAAATTCCATGTCAAGATTTCTCATTAAATCTTTCTTTACTTCTTCCATGTAAGAGGTTATCATTTCTGACCTAGATATTATTCCTTTTTTCATTTAGAGTCTTCTTGTAATACTCTTGAAGGGACTAATTTCTTTATTTTGATGTATTGGTGCCATATCTCTTTGGTCTTTGTATTTTGAATTGACCACATTGATAGAATTAATTATCATTTGTCTATGGATATGGCCTTTAGTTGTCTTTTGGTTTAACTTATTCCAAATTTTTTTATAAAATACTAGGCGAATTTTATGAATAGTTTTCCATTGACATTCCTAAAAATTCAAGCGATTTTCATAGCCACAAAAAGAGGAAAGAATTTTTTGATAAGAAAAATAGGAGAATTGAGAAAAGGTCTAGAAGAAAGAAAAATTTGAAAACAAAAAAAGATTATATTAAATCCAACAAGCCTAATGCTTGTAACAAATATTGTAAAGTAGGTCTTTATGCCAAAGATTATAAAATCAAGGATAAGATCAAAAATCTTAAAATAGATGAGGAGATAAAAAATCTTTGTGCAAAATTATATTAAAGTCTTCTTTGGAAAATTCAAGTCTGGATCAAAGTGATAATGAGGATTCCTCTAAAGATGAGGATTTAAGAGTCCTTCATAATAAGGATCTTGAACCAATCCGATTCTCGTTATGGTATTAAATCCATGTTACATTGGTAGTGATAGGTGCTATATGTTCAACACATTCTTTACTATGAATATCATTAAAAATCAAGCTATTGTTAAAACAATAGAAACGAAGAATATGATATGCCACAACACTTAGAACTTCTTCATAAATGGAAAATTCCAAAAGTCCAATAGAAACTTATATACCAAATGGAAACTTTTGAAAAATTGGGTCTTAAACAAGTTGTTAAAACAACTGAAGAAATCATTATTTTTGATGATGATCATGCAACTTTTAGATTATTATCTGAAAATAATTTAAATCCTAATAAGGAAACTCATAAATTCAAGTACATTGAACTAATACAAGTTGCATTTAAACTACTTACTTAAAGAGGTTTGTTTGATATTTTAATAGAGGCCTTAAGAGATGGAAGAAATAAAAATTGAACAAATTCTCTTATAGGGACTGTACTGTAACGACCCGAGACTAACCCCTATTCATCACACGGTGTTTAGGACTACAAGTGATCCTAAGCTAACCCTTGCTACTGGCACAACTCATGAGAAACTGAAATAAATACATAAGTATGAAATAATAACGTGGAAGATAAATTTTTTATGAATATAATCAATACAAAACTATATTGAAATGATTACAACTCTGATTATAGAAAACAAGACTGGAATCAATTATATCAACTTCTACTGACTGTTTATGAAGTCTCTACTAGTATTGACTATAGGTAGTCGGGACATAACCCCCAACTATCCCAAATCAATATGACCGACTAAAGAAATTAAAATTCTACTCTAACTATGACTGACTTGACCCCTTAAATTAAAAGGGCTCATTACCTGGTGACTGGAAGCTGCAACTATCTGATTATGATGGTGTACTATAGCTGGTACCTACATTATTAAACAATGCAGCACATAAATATATATATATATATATATATATATATATATATATAT